>NC_133324.1:736989341-737321841 GCF_042186555.1 Aquarana catesbeiana
GAGAAGCCGACTGGCCAGGGATTTTCCAGAGCATCGATCCCCAATGATCGATCCGCTGGGTTTAGAGAAAAGAACTTCTCTGTCTTGCGATAGTTCTGATCTGCGAACAGGTTCGCTTCGGGACATCCCCATCTGTCGGTGAGACCCACAAAGATTTCGGGATGAAGGGACCAATTGTCTTGACATACCTGGTAGTGGCTGAGATAACCTGCCAGACAGTTTTGTGTCCCCTTCAGGTGCACTGCTGTAATTGAGGCTAGATTACCTTCTGCCCATTATAAAATCTCCTGGGCAGTAGATTGAAGTATCCGACTCCTCGTACCTCCCTGTTTGTTGAGGTACACAATAGTAGCCATATTGTCGGACAGAATCTGGAGATTGTGACCCCTGATTTCCATCTGAAATGCCTGCAAGGCTCTCTGAACCACTAGAAGCTCTCTCTGATTTGATGAAGCGCTTGCTTCCCATGAGGACCATTCTCCCTGTGCCATTGTGTTGCTGAGATGGACTCCCCATCCCCAGGAACTCGCATCCGTTGTGATCCTCTGGGATATAGTAAAGGACCATAGTAGACCTCTTGTTAGGTGCAGGTGCGTCCACCAGTACAAGCTTCTTTTGACCCTGGAGGATAACAAGACCCTTGATTCCAGGGAACTTGCGTCTCCATCACAGTCCCTTAGTAGAAACAGCTGTAATGGGCATTGATGAAATCTTGCCCATGGCACTGCGGGAAAGCAAGAGGTCATCAGACCAACTGCTCTTGAAACTTCTCTCAGCGAGACCGACTGATTGGTCAGTAAGGCTGACATTGTTTGTATCATTCTTGAGACCTTTTGCTGCAGGAGAAAAACTTTTTGGTCTACTGAGCAAAACTCATATCCCAGATATGTCACTTTCTGAGCCGGAATTAAGGAAGACTTCTCTTTGTTTATTAACCAGCATAGAGATTGAAGGAAGGAAGTCCTGTACGGTCTGGAGATCCGCTAATGACTTTTGGTATGACTCCGCCACCACTAGGCGGTCGTCCAGGTAAGGGATAATAGTTATCACTTTTAAGCTTAGCGGAGCCAGCGCCTCCCCCAACACCTTTGTAAAGATGCATGGGGCTGAGGACAGACCGAAGGGGAGGGCTTGAAATTCCCATCTTGACCGCTAGTCTCAGGAATCTTTGGGAGGCTGGATGAATAGGGATGTGTAGATAGGCATCCCTCAAATACAAAGTGGCCATGAAGCAGTTTGGGTAAAGCAAGTTTTTGATTGAGAATACCGTCTCCATACGAAAGTGCATGTACCTGATCGAATGGTTTAGAGACTGGAGGTTCAGGATAAGCCAATATTTTCCTTACGGCTTTCTGATGACAAATATATGGGTATAAAATCCCTTGCCCTGATCCGACCGGGGAACCGCGATCAGGACCTTTTGATCTATCAAGTAACCAATTTGGAGACCCAGGGCCCGATCTTGGGGAGAGAAGGTGACCAATAATGGCTTTGGTGGCTGGCAAGAAAATTCCAGCCTGTATCCATTGGTCACTAGGTCCAGGATGAATGGATTTGAGGTGACTGCTGCCCACTGTGGGAGAAAAGCCCTCAATCTTCCTCTCACTGGGAGACACGAGTGGCTTCGCGGGTTGTTTAAGAGGGTTAAACAAGATGCACCCTCTACCTCTGCCCTTTCCAATGTTTTTTGTGCCTATTGTCCCTTTCTCTAGGACCTTGCAGCCTACTTTGGCCACGAAAAAATTTTCTGGCTGTCGGCTTTTTCTTATTCTCTGGAAAGACCTTTTTACTATCGGCCATGCATTCCAGCGTCTCTTGCAGACCTGGGCCAAAAAGATGATTGCCTGTTAAGGGAAGACCACATAGGCGTAACTTTGAGGCAGCGTTGCCTGACCAGGTTTTAAGCCATAGGCTTCTTCTGGTCGAATTCACTAATGCCGAGGTCCTAGCTGTCATTCTTACAGACTCTGCGGAAGGATCAGCCAAAAACCCCACTGCACGAAAGAGAAGAGGGAAAGATTTCAGAATCTGTTCTCTAGAGGTACCTGCCAACAAGCGTGTTTGTATTTGTGTCAACCATACTTCTACATTTCTGGCTACACAAGTGGAGGCCAGAGCTGGTTTAATATTCCCAATGCCTGAGTCCCAGGCTCTGTGAAGAAGGATATCCCCTCTTATCCATCAGATCCCTAAGCGTGCCCATATGGTCAAACGCTAGGTCCGAGTTTTTTTAAACTTTTGAAAGTGGTGCGTCTAACTTAGGATTTTTCTTCCATGGCTATGCTGTACTCTTCAAATGGAAACCTTTTTAGGCTACTGAAAAAGAAAGGTTTTTTTCTTTAGATTTTCCCACTCCAGCTTGATAGTATCAAGAAGGGAACCATGCACGGGAAAAACTCTAGCCTTTTTCTTATGCAAACCTTTGTACATAAGGTCATGTTTAGACAATTGTACCTTCTCCTCTTCTATATCAAGTGTCGTATAGATAGCCTTTAATAAGTCATCTACATCTTCCAATGATAACTTATACCTCAAGCCCATTCTCTATCCCTGTATCTGACCCTGATTCTTCCGGAGAAGAATGGGCAGATCCGGCTTCAGCCTCAGGGTCTTCACTCTCCGCAATCTGCTGTGGAGCGCTGGGACCGGCTGAAGTCCTAACTGGAGATCGACCCTCTGAGGGGACTTGAATCTTGTCAATTAGAGCTTTAATTGAGCTAAACGTAGACGTAAGCTCATCTCTAACAGAAGTCAGCATTTTCTGACAGGAGACTACCGGGTCATCCTTAACTAGGCTGTCTACACAGGTGCGGCAAACCGCTTTGCTCTATGAGGAGCTCAATTTGTTTCCACAAACCACACATTTCTTTTTGGTGGCTGCGCTTGGGCCTTGTCTTGAGTCTTGGCCTGCAAAGAGAACAAATTACCCCAATTAATTTTATGCCACATACACTCCATAACACCCCGTGCAGGAGGAAAGGAAAAATGTGCCCCCTTCACCTAGTTCCCACTGGTTACAAGGGGGAGAACACTCACAGGATGTGCAAGTAAAATACACTTCAGGCTTACCTGTGAGGTGCTGGTGTTAGGGCCTACTTCTGCTGCCTGTGCAGGTATCGCAGAGGAGTCCATCCCGCCCCTGTAATGGTCCGCAGCCTCTGCCAGGTTTCACTTTTTTAAACACCAGCCTCCCAGCGTCCCTGTTCGCACTGTTTTAGAGACAGGAACTAGCGTCTCCGGTGCCCGCTGATGACGTCACCCGCGCCGGAAGTGACCCTGGGTACTTCCTGTGGGCCAGCTTGGAACGCAAAAGTTCTGCCCCTCCACGCGCGCGGCTTCCTCTCTTCCCCTGCACACTCCAGCCATGCTGTTTAACAGGGAGAGACAAGCCGACTGCCGCCATGCGGCTCGCGGACCGGAGCTCCGACGTACTCCGCGGTCCTGGCATTCCCCATGCACTGAGAAGCAGGGACAGCAGCCACAAACCTACTCCCCTGGTGGATGTGCCGCTCTGGGACCTAAGAAGAAGGTAGGTATACCAACCTAAAACGCCACAGGAGCCATGCTCATGAGTCCTAGGGGAACCAGTTCCAGTTAACATGTTACCCCACGTCCGGAGGAAACCCTAGGTCTCATGGCTGTCCTGGAAAACGCTTAGAGAAAAAGAGCAGCACTGGAAGAAACAATTCTCCCATACATGCATGAATAAACCAGGGCCACAACTGGTCAAACAACTCAAATTGCACACCCTCCATTGACAGAACTGCTGCCAACCCATCTAAGGTGTGGATATATTACATAACCATTTTTTATCAATTTCTTTAACTTTTTTTTTTTTTTTTTACACAAGAAATACATGTCAATACAAGAGACAAGAAAAGCAAATGCAAACTAGACATTGAGATTATTACAAAGAACAACCATATAAACAGTGCATAGAAATGGATCTAAGCAGTAATGGTACATTCTCCAGGCCCCCAGAGTGAGCTCTCAGGAGCAAGTGCCAGGCTGATGTTTGGACCAGTGATAGGCATATTCATTTTAAAAAAGGAGACTAGAGTATAATAACCTGAATTTACCATAGTTAGTGATTAATATTAGGGCATTGAAAAAAGGTCAAAAAGATAGTAAGAGAAGTGTATAAGAGGAGGGGGAGAAAAGGGATATGGGGAACTGTGACAGGTGGGGGGGAGGGACGGAATCAAAAAGTAGCCAAAAGGACCCTTAGACAACAGGAGATAAAAGATGTACAATGTGATATTAGTTGGGGTTGATTGCTACAGGCTTGTCCAGCACAGAGGGGAAGAGGTCAACCATTATTTGTTTATACTCTTCCGAAAAGGAGAAATCCAACCAATAAAACCATGTTTTGCTGAATTTTTTGGTAGTCCCTTTAAGAGAGTTGGTTAAGTATTTCATTTGTTGGATAGCTTCAATGCGTTGGAACCATTGTCAATTGTGGGTGGAAAAGGGGGATTTCTACAAGGCCATAATGCAGGAATGGGCTGCATTGATCAGATGAATGACTTTTTAGATGTTTTGAAAGAAAAAAAACATTATGGTGAAGAAGAAAAAAAACTTGGATCTCTAGGCAAAATGCAGTCGGTGAACTTTGGGGTTAGGGTATGTACCAGAGTCCAAAAATTATGTAGACGAGGACATGGCCAGAGTATATGCAACTAGTCCCCCTGGGGAGAGTCACACCACCAACAGGAGTCTAGAACATTTGGGTATATGGAGTATAAAAGCTTAGGGGTACGTTGCCATAGACTAGTTTGTATCTCACGTCCTGGTAATTATTGGTATTTGAGTAGCAAAATGATAAGAAAGAATCTAGGACCTGGCTTGGGAAGCATGTTTAGTATGAAGGTCAGATTCCTGCTGATCCAGGAACCTGGTGGTGTTCTGAGATAATGAGTTTGTACAAAAAAGAAAGGGCATGGTTGAAATGCACTGACATTCCCGTTCCAACGGGAAGTTTTGCCCTTATTTATCAGCATGAATTTCTCCCTCTGCCAAGGTACATATGTAGAATACTCTTCTGATAAATTACGCAATAAATGAGGGGCCAGAGGTGGATGCCCTCTCTCTCTCATATTGTTTATACTGGCCACTGAAACTTTAGCTATACTAACATTAGGGTAGAGATGTAACATGTAGCCTCTTTAAACTTAGCTTAACGGCAGACGACACATTGTTGATGACCCAATCTTTGACATTTATGCCATTTGTTATGCACTTTGTCTTTTGGGAACAGAACAAACCATTTAGTTAGGCCTCAAAATGTTTGATCTTCTCAGGCATTAAAATAACAAGGTTCTATGAATTGTTCTTCTCTGCTAACATTTCTCCCTTCATGTCTTTGAAAGCTCCTCTACTATTTTGAAATACTTTTCCCATTTACTGTCAATGCCAACCTACGTCCTGAAATCCATGAAAAATAAGATCATGAATTGTATTGGGAACCTTCACCGCCCAAGAGTATCATAAAAAACATGTTTATTCATCACAAACAAGTCAGCCTGGGGGCCCTACACCTCATTAGATATTATCAGGCAGCTTATATTACTCCCTTGGTTCGCTTACACACTCCTGTGGATAACCTCCTTTGGGTATTCCTTTAGGTACCTTATATGCACATCCTATTTTCCTGCATACTATCCCTTGGATCTTTGGCAATCTTAGGCCTACCCACCTAAGTCTTTTTCTACAACATGAGGTGAAAAACTTGGATTCGTTACATATTGCAGTTCACTGTTATCAGCACACCTTATCCTTACTAGGTGATCTTCCTATAGGTTTTCTAAAGCCTGCGACCTTACCCGTGGCCCCCCTAGTTGAACATTGAGAAGGTATACCTAACCACCTCCCACTGCACATATATGGCAGGGTGGGCGCTTCCTCCTTCTGAGTGGACATTCAGTAACGTCCCTCAGAAGGAGGGGGATCGCTCACACGAGCCCTCGCAGCGGTGCGATCCCGATGTGCTAGTGTCACCCAGACGCGGTGGGTCTCCGATCGGCAGGAGTGCTCTGTGATTTGCCCTCCTGATCACATGATGACTGTGTCCAATCACAGCCATCAAGTGATGTAAGCAGAGAGCTGGTTGATAGGCGATCGGCTCTCCTCTCCTCACATGGAAGTTGTCAGTGAGGAGAGGAGAGCAGATTGCTGCAGCAGGCCGGTGATCAGTGAGTATAAGCTGTTTTTTACAGCTTTTTACACACTGATCACCAGCCCAGTGTCCCCACTCAGTGTAGAATCACAATGTCCCCAAAATAGTATCCCCAGAACACTGTCCCCACACACATGTCCGCACACAGTAAAAACACCTGTCCCACATATGTAACAGTAAAATCATATGTCCCAGTGATCATCTGCACACATATGTCCGTGATCATCTGTGCGCATCTGTACACGATCATCTGCGCGCATCTGTACACGATCATCTGCGCGCATCTGTACACGATCATCTGCGCGCATCTGTACACGATCATCTGCGCACATCTGTACACGATCATCTGCGCACATCTGTACACGATCATCTGCGCACATCTGTACACGATCACACAAACCAATTATTATACACGTAACGGGATTTTTTTTTACCAAAGACATGTAGCAGAATACATTTTGGCTTAAATTTATGACATTTTATTTTATTGGATTTCTTTTAAAACTGAAAGTAGAAAATATTGTTATTTTTTAATTTCCGCTCTTTTTTCGCTTATATTGCAAAAAATAAAAAACAGATTTGTGAATAAATACCACCAAAAATAAAGCTCTATTTGTGTGAACAAAATGATAAAAATTTCATTTGGGTACAATGTTGCATGACCGCGCAATTCTTATTGAAAGTGCAAGAGTGCTGAAAGCTGAAAATTGGCCTGGGAAGGAAGGGGGTGAAAGTACCCAGTATTAAAGTGGTTAATACCAACCACTCTGCAAATGTTTCAGGTATATCCAAATTCACCACTGGATACAAACTTTGATTTCTGGATATCCATCACCCTCCTAACTCGCATTCTTTTAACACGTATGTTCCAATTATCTTCATTCCTCCAGACTCATTTCAGCTCTATACTACCAAATAAACTCACTTTCCTCTTCTTACAATGCACAATAATATTATATAATGGTGCCAAGACTTACATGATGCTAAGTAGCTAGGGGATCAGTCCCAAATGCTCACTTAACATCACACTACATGAATTTACATATACGGCCCTAACAGGGGCGTTGCTAGGTCAACAAAAGATCTGGGGCTAGAGCCCATAGCAGCGTAATAAAGAAAGTCATACGCTTGGGTGGAGATATATATATATATATATATATATATATATATATATATATATATATATATATATATGTGTGTGTGTGTGTGTGTGTGTATATCCCCAGAGAGCCCCCCCCCCCTTACATTAGGGTCCCCAGAGAGCTCCCCACTTACATCAGGGTCCCCAGAGAGCCTACCCTCCCCTTGGGGACCCCTGCAGAGATTCGGGGCTATAGCCCCTAGCGACGCCACTGGGCCCTAACAAGATGGAACCTGATAACTTACAGGATAACCCATCCTAGTTCCACATACATATTCCAATGCTTGCTATAGGGGCAGTAGCACGGAGGAGGAGCATTTTATTTATTTTTTTTTAACCAACTTGCATTTTCATGCATTTGCAGTGCACTTAACACATGCATTCTGGTGTGAAAAAATTCAGCATGCTGTACTTTAAACGCACATGAAAGCACCACAATTATGTAAAACTAGGCTTATTGGAATACATTATTTTTTTTGCATTAGTATTCATACTGTACTTAAAAATATCTTTAACCACTTGCCGACCGCCTCACGCTGATATACTGCGGCAGAATGGCACGGGCAGGCAGAGTAACGTATGGGTACGTTACTCCCCTCCCGCGGGGTCTGCACCAACACTACCCTGACACTAGCACACATAGGTACATAAACCACCCCCCATCACTGACACCAATATCAGTTTTTTTTACTGATTACTGCATTGGTGTCATTTGTGACTGTTATAAGTGGTAGGGCAGTTAGTGGTAGGCCCTTTTAGGTCTAGGGTACCCCCCTAACCCCCCCCCAATAAAGGTTTAACCCCTTGATCACCCCCCAGTTAACCTATGTCGCCAGTGTCACTAAGCAATCTTTTTTCTGATCGCAGTATTAGTGTCACAGGTGACGCTAGGTAGCCAGGTAAGTATTTAGGTTTACTGTCAGCTTTTTATAGCGTCAGGTACTCCCATATACTACCCAATAAAGTACCTAAATAAACTAGGGGGCATTAACCCCGATTGCCCCCTAGTTAACCCATTCACCAGTGATCACCGTATAACTGTTACGGGTGACGCTGGTTAGTTTGTTTGTTTTTTATAGTGTCATGGGCACCCGCCGTTTATTACCTAATAAAGGTTTAACCCCCCGATTGCCCGGCGGGTGACATCAGTTAGGTTTTAGGGTCAGATAGGGTCTGCATCGCCCCAGGCAGCGTCAGGTTAGTCCCAGTACCGCTAACACCCACGCACGCAGCATACACCTCCCTTAGTGGTATAGTATCTAAACGGATCAATATCTGATCAGATCTATACTAGCATCCCCAGCAGTTTAGGGTTCCCAAAAGCGCAGTGTTAGCGGGATCAGCCCAGATACCTGCTAGCACCTGCGTTTTGCCCCTCCGCCCAGCCCACCCAAGTGCAGTATCGATTGATCACTGTCACTTACAAAACACAACACACATAACTGCAGCGTTCGCAGAGTCAGGCCTGATCCCTGCGATCGCTAACAGGTTTTTTGGTAGCGTTTGAATCAGTCGCTAACAGTCAGGAGCTTTTTTACCTGTGAGTCTCACTAGTGTACCACTAAATTTAGAGCCCAAAATGGCAAATCAAAGGTACACTAGTGAAGAGGCCTACACGTTTCTGAGCATGACAGATAGTGAAGAGGAAGTCACTCATCTGTCAGATTCAGACTCTATGTTTCTGTAGACGACAGCGGCTCCATGACAGATAGCTCTGACAACGGAGTTGTGGTCCCTGCCAAGGTCAGGCATACCAGACCCCGATCTTCTTCTGCTGTTGAGGTGCAAGAACCGCAGGGCTCTCGTATGGAGCAGAGAAGTAATAGCGCTGCTCATACTTCTGGTGAACTGGCAAGCACCAGCAGCCTAGAACACCCTGGTCGTAGTCAAACCAGCACTGCAGTAACACGTGGTGACGTGGCGAGTCTCATAAGTGTAGTTCAAGCTGGTGAGGTGGCAAGCACAGTAGTGTCCAAAAGACAAAGACAGGCCCGTCGAGCCCATAGTGCCCTACCTGCTGCATTCGCCAATCCTAATTGGGAACCCACCACTTCTGCAGCACCCATACTTCCCTCACTCACTGGCCAACCCAGCATTTAGGTGGAAACAATGATCACTTGTTCACTTGATTTTTATTCGCTGTTTTTCACCGAAGATCTCTATAGATCTATTGTGGACCAAAGTAATTTGTATGCTGGTCAATACATCGCCGCTAATCCCCAGTCCTCCCGGTTTCCAAATTTAAGATCTTTCTGGGCCTATCCCTCGACATGGGCATAGTTAAAATTAGTACGTTGCGGTCATATTGGTCCACTGACCCAATTTACCATATGCCAGTGTTCTCTACCTCCATGACCAGGGCACGATTCCAGCAGATCTTGCGGTTTATGCATTTCAACAACAATGAACTCTGTCGTTCTCGTGGAGACCCTGGATACGATCGGCTCTACAAAATTCAGCCCCTCGTAAATCACTTCAACCAACGTTTTGCAGACTTGTTTACTCCCCATCAAGTTGTCTGCATTGACGAGTCCCTGATTACGTTTTCTGGCTGCTTGTCTTTCAAACAGTATCTGCCCAGCAAGCGTGCCAGATACGGGGTCAAGATGTATAAGCTCTGTGACAGAGCCACAGGCTATACATGTAGTTTTATGGTTTATGAGGTTAAAGATAGCCACGTAGAGCCGGAGAATTGCCCAGATTACATAGGGAGCGCTGGCAAGATTGTGTGGGACTTGGTGTCACCCTTATGCAGAAAGGGGTACCATTTGTATATGGACAATTATTACACGAGCGTGACACTTTTTAGTCACTTGTTTGCTCATCAGATTGGAGCATGTGGCACCGTGCGACCTAATCGCCGGGGCTTTCCCCAGCGGCTTGTAGATTCCAGTCTTAGATTGGGGGAGACAGCCTGCTTCAAGTGTAATAATTTGCTCGCTGTGAAGTGGAGGGATAATAAGAATGTTTTCGTTCTTACCTCCCTTCATGATGACACAACGGTCCAAATTCCTACGGTGACTGGTGTTGTGGTGAAACTCCTCTATGTCCATGAATATAACCAAAATATGGGAGGGGTGGACCTCAACGACCAGTTGTTGGCGCCATACCTAGTTGCCCGTAAGGCCAGATGCTGGTACAAGAAAGTGTCTATTTCAACTGGCTTTGCTGAACGCTCATGGGCTATACAGAGCTTCAGGACGGACTGGATCCTTCCTTAAATTCCAGGAAAAGATCGTCAGAGCCCTTCTGTTTCCAGACGGTGCTCTACCTCAACTTCCCAATCCAAATGCAGTAAGCCGGCTGCATGAGAGGCATTTTCCTTATGTCCTCCCGAGTACCCCTACCCAACGTGCCCCCAAAAGAAGATGTCGTACCTGCAGCAAGCGCGGATATAGGCGTGACACTCGCTATTATTGTCCCTCCTGACCTGACAA
Organism: Aquarana catesbeiana; assembly: GCF_042186555.1. Lineage (NCBI taxonomy): Eukaryota > Metazoa > Chordata > Amphibia > Anura > Ranidae > Aquarana > Aquarana catesbeiana. The sequence goes on from NC_133324.1 coordinate 737,000,095, forward strand.
TCCTGGTCTTTGCATTGGTGAATGTTTTGAACGCTACCATACACTATGAGTATTGGCGTAGGGTACAGCACTGCACACACTAGGACACACTTTCACAGTGTCTCCCAAGATGCCATCACATTTTGAGAGACCCAAACCTGTTACAGTTACAAAAAAGTAAAAAAAAAAATATAAAATAAAAAAAACAAAAGTTTTATTGTTCTGCTCTTTTTTACTGTATTCTATTCTGCAATGTTTTATTGTTATTATGTGTTATCATGTTTGCTTTTCAGGTATGTAATTTTTCTATACTTTACGGTTTACTGTGTTTTATTGTTAACCATTTTTTTGTTTTCAGGTACGCCAGTCAGCTGCAGCGCGGATTTATTTATCTTGACAGCAACAGCATTTGCTCCAACGATACATAGAGCCGTGACTCCAGCATTGTAGGAGGTGATTTCACCACCAGTTAAATAAAAGAGCATATGTGCAGAAGCATGGGGGCAGCAGGGGTGGAGGAACGATTTACTCCTAACTTTTGCGGGTGGATGCCCCCATGCTTCCGCATATATATATTTTAGGCATAGATTGCGTTAAAAAATGTTATATTTTTTACTATGTTTTTTTTTTTGTATTTGCTTTGCAGGTATGGTATTTCTTACTGTTATACTGTAATGTTACTTTGTTTTATTGTTAACCAGCATTTGCTTAGCAGGTACGCCATTCAGTTGCAGCACGGATTTATTTATCTTGACAGCAACAACCTTTGCTCCCACAATACATAAAGCCGTGACTCCAGCGCTGTCGGAGGTGATTTCACCACCACAGTTAGAAACAAAATGGTGTATGTATGCCCATCATTAGAAGTGGGTGGATGAAGGGAGGTATTTTATGGTGGGCATACCCACCGACCAATCAAAACACAGTTGTTTTCCGTGGTCTTCTGGGTCTTTTGGTGTTGCTGAGCTCACTGGTGCGTTCTTTCTTTTTAAGAATGTTCCAAACAGTTGATTTGGCCACACCTAATGTTTTTGCCATGTCTCTGATGGGTTTGTTTTGTTTTTTCAGCCTAATGATGGCTTGCTTCACTGATAGTGACAGCTCTTTGGATCTCATATTGAGAGTTGACAGCAAAAGATTCCAAATGCAAATAGCACACTTGAAATGAACTCTGGACCTTTTATCTGCTCCTTGTACATGGGATGATGAGGGAATAACACACACCTGGCCATGGAACAGCTGAGCAGCCAATTGTCCCATTACTTTTGGTCCCTTAAAAAGTAGGAGTCACATATACAAACTGGAAGTATGTCTATAATGGGGTGTGGCGCTACCTAATGAGTTATATGGGATGGGCAGCTGTATGGGGAGTGGGATAGCTACTGTCTAAATTAGTGAGCGTGTCCCTCATATGCCCAAATTGTGTGATAGTTACAAAATAAATATTACCCAGTGAAAATTATAGATATCATCATTCAATTATTCCAAAGTGTAAGCTTCTCTGTGCGATAAAGTAAATCGTGTTAGATACCGTGCAGATTAACATATGGTTCCTTCTAAAACTAAATAAGAGTGGAACTAGAAAACTATAGTAGTCCCCTATAAATAGTTATGTGCCATCAAAAATATCATACATATAACATAGTAAGTAGGGTTACACTGTACGATGCCATATACTGCAACCCCTACATATCAATTTAAACATGTAATCATAACATCAAACAAAATCGTGTAGTGTTTATAGTCCATAAAATTATATAAGATTTCTACAAAAAACGTGTTCAAGTTCTTCAAACAAAACCGTGACTGAAGTGCTCTCAATGTTCTTGGTGACTTTTGTGCTCCCCCTCAAGGGTCCCCACTCAACAAATCCAATTGCCCCAAAGGGGCAATGTGCGTATGGGTAAAACCTCCACAATCTCCTCACCACCGTAGTTATTAGGGCACCCAGGGTAATCTCCGGCTCCCGTATGGATGGTTAAATCGTATTCATGATGGCTCCCAGTGAGATCGGGTCCAGTGTTGGGATGTGGGGGGCAGGTCAGGCAGCTGCCTAGAGCGCCAGGGTAGGGGGGAGGAAAAATCTGGATCCAATAGCTGCCTGTCCCTCCAGCAGGAAAACTTCCACCCTGCACCCCATAGAAGAAAAAATGCGATGCTGAGCCCCTCCCCTGAGTTCTCTCCTCTCTGGGCTCTCTCTCCACACAGGACCGCCCACTCTGTCCATCCTGACCCTCCCCCGGGATCCCTTCCCCAGCTCTGCATCCCATTCCCCGCACTCAACCTTCCTCTTCTATGGGGCACAGGGTGGAAGTTTTCCTGCTGGAGGGACAGACAGCTATTGGATCCAGATTTTTCCTCCCCCCTACCCTGGAGCTCTAAGCAGCCGCCTGAACTGCCCCCCATATCCCGACACTGGACCCGATCTCACTGGGAGCCATCATGAATACGATTTAACCATCTATACGGGAGCCGGAGATTACCCTGGGTGCCCTAATAACTACGGTGGTGAGGAGATCGTGGAGGTTTTACCCATACGCACATTGCCCCTTTGGGGCAATTGGATTTGGTGAGTGGGGACCCTTGAGAGGGAGCACAAAAGTCACCAAGAACATTGGCAGCACTTCAGTCACGGTTTTGTTTGACAAACTTGAACACGTTTTCTGTAGAAATCTTATATAATTTTATGGACTATAAACACTACACGATTTTGTTTGATGTTATGATTACATGTTTGAATTGATATGTAGGGGTTGCAGTACATGGCATCATACAGTGTAACCCTACTATGTTATATGTATGATATTTTTGATGGCACATCACTATTTATAGGGGACTACTATAGTTTTCTAGTTCCACTCTTATTTAGTTTTAGAAGGAACCATATGTTAATCTGCACGGTATCTATCACGATTTACTTTATCACACAGAGAAGCTTACACTTTGGAATAATTGAATGATGATATCTATAATTTTCACTGGGTAATATTTATTTTGTAACTATCACACAATTTGGGCATATGAGGGACACGCTCACTAATTTAGACAGTAGCTAGCCCACCCCCCATACAGCTGCCCATCCCATATAACTCATTAGGTAGCGCCACACCCCATTATGGACATACTTGCAATTAGGTGGAGAATCCCTAGGGAAGCTCCTTTCAGGGGGGCTGCACACCTAATTACTGTCCTAAGCGCAGCCATCTTATACATTTAACATATACAAACTGTTGTAATTCCTACACCGTTCACCTGATGAAAGTCTGCAGTTAAAGCACATCTTGTTTGTGTCATTTCAAATCCATTGTGGTGGTGTATAAAGCCAAAAAGATTAGAATTGTGTCGATGTCCCAATATTTATGGACCTGACTGTATGCCCAACAAGGACCAGCAACGTACTGGCATGTTGCTGGACTTTGAGTGGTTATACCAAAATGCCTGCGGGTTTAGGCATCATCTTGGTATCATTCTTTTCAGCCGGCGGTCGGCTTTCATGTAAGAGAAATCCTAGCGGCTAATTAGCCTCTAGACTGCTTTTACAAGCAGTTGGAGGTAATGTCACCGCCCTCCCACCGTCTTCCATGGTTTTCTCTGGCTCTCCTGTCCCAACAGGGAACCTGAGAATGCAGCCGGGGGTTCCGCCAGCTGACCATAGAGCTGATCAGAGATGAGAACAGCTCCAATCATCTCTATGGCCTAAGAAACCAGAAGCTACGAGCATTTCATGACTTAGATTTCACCGGATGTAAACAGCGCCATTGGGAAATTGGGAAAGCATTTTATGACACCAATCTTGCGATCATAGGGGATATTTACATTCCCTGGGATAACAATAAAATTATTTAAAAAAATGAAAGGAACAGTTTAAAAATAAGATAAAAAAGCAAAAAAAAAAAAACTAGAGCACCCCTGCCCCCCCTGCTCTCGCGCAAAGGCGAATGCAAGTGTCGGTCTGGCGTCAAATGTAAACAGCAATTTCACCATGCATGTGTGGTATCACCGCAGAGGTCAAATCGAGCGCAGTAATTTTAGCAGTAGACCTCCACTGTAAATCTAAAGTGGTAACCTGTAAAGGCTTTTAAAAATGTATGTAGTTTGTCGCCACTGCACGTTTGTGCGCAATTTTAAAGCATGTCGTGTTTGGTATCCATGTACTCGGCATAAGATCATCTTTGTTTCCAAAAAAAATGCGTTTGAACAATCGCTGTGCAAACACTGTGAAAAAAAAAAAAAGAAACACCCACCATTTTAATCTGTAGGGCCTTTGTTTTAAAAAAATATATAATGTTTGGGGGTTTAAAGTAATTTTCTTCCAAAAAAAAAAAAAATTTTCATGTAAACAAAAAGTGTCAGAAAGGGCTTTGTCTTCAAGTGGTTAGAAAAGTGGGTGTGACATAAGCTTCTAAATGTTGTACATAAAATGCCAGGACAGTTCAAAACCCCCCCAAATGACCCCATTTTGGAAAGTAGACACCCAAAGCTATTTACTGAGAGGCATGCCGAGTCCATGGAATTTTTTATATTTTGACAAAAGTTGCGGGAAAAAGACATTTTTTTTTTGCACAAAGTTGTCACTAAATGATATATTGCTCAAACAAGCCATGGGCATATCTGGAATTACACCCCAAAATACATTCTGTCTTCTCCTGAGTACGGGGATACCACATGTGTGAGACTTTTTGGGAGCCTAGCCGCCTACTGGACCCCGAAAACCAAGCACTGCCTACAAGCTTTCTAAGGGTGTAAATTTTTGATTTCACTCCTGCCTATCACAGTTTCAGAGGCCATGGAATGCCCAGATGGCACAACCCTCCCCCAAATGACCCCATTTTGAAAGTAGACACCCCAAGCTATTTGCTGAGAGGTATGGTGAGTATTTTGCAGATCTCACTTTTTGTCACAAAGTTTTGAAAATTGAAAAAAGAAAAAAAAACATTTTTCTGATCTTTCTTCATTTTCAAAGACAAATCTGCAAAGCTGCAAAATACTCGCCATGCCTCTCAGCAAATAGCTTGGGGTGTCTACTTTCCAAAATAGGGTCATTTGGGGGGGGGGGGTTGTGCCATCTTGGCATTTTACGGCCTTCGAAACTGTGATAGGTAGTGAGGAGTGAAATCAAAAATTTACGCCCTCAGAAATCCTGAAGGCGGTGCTTGGATTTCGGGGCCCCGTACACAGCTAGTTTCACAAAAAGTCCCACACATGTGGTTTTCCCCGTACTCAGAAGGAGCAGAATGTATTATGGGGTGTAAATCCACATTTGTCCATAGCATGTTTGAGCAATATATCATTTAGTGACAACTTTGTGCAAAAAAAACAAAAAGTTTGTCATTTTCCCGCAATTTGTGGCAAAACATTCCACGGACTCAACATGCCTCTCAGCAAATAGCTTGGGATTTCTACTTTCCAAAATGGGGTCATTTGGGGGGGTTGTGCTATCTTGGCATTTTATGGCCTTCAAAACTGTGACAGGTAGAGAGGAGTCAAAAATTTACGCCCTTGAAGGCGGTGCTTGGTTTTCGGGGCTCCGTACGCGGCTAGGCTCCCAAAAAGTCACACACGTGGTATCCCCGTACTCATGAGAAGTAGCAAAACGTATTTTGGGGTGCAATTCCACATATAACCATGGCATGTGTGAGCAATATATCATTTAGTGACACCTTTTTGTAAAAAAAAGTTTTTATTTTTTTGTCATTCAATCACTTAGGACAAAAAAAATTAAATATTCAATGGGCTCAACATGCCTCTCAGCAATTTCCTTGGGGTGTTTACTTTCCAAAATGGGGTCATTTGAGGGGGTTTGTACTGCCCTGCCATTTTAGCACCTCAAGAAATGAGATAGGCAGTCAAACTAAAAGCTGTGTAAATTCCAGAAAACGTACCTAGTTTGTAGACGCTATAACTTTTGCGCAAACCAATAAATATACACTTAATGACATTTTTTTTTACCAAAGACATGTGGCTGAATAAATTTTGGCCTAAATGTATGACTAAAATTGAGTTTATTGGATTTTTCTTATAACAAAAAGTAGAAAATATTTTTTTTTCAAAATTTTCGTTCTTTTTCCATTTATATTGCAAAAAATGAAAAATATCGCAGAGGCAATCAAATACCATCAAAAGAAAGCTCTATTTGTGGGAAAAAAAGGACGCAAATTTCGTTTGGGTACAACATTGCATGACCGTGCAATTACCAGTTAAAGCAGTGCAGTGGCAAATTGTAAAAAGTCCTTTGGTCTTTAGGCAGCCAAAAGGTCCGGGGCTTAAGTGGTTAACAAGCCGTAAAAGAGCTTTAAAACAAGCCATCACCGACCTCTGTAGCTACTAATACTGGAATAATTCATCCTCAAAGATTACAACAAAGACTAAAGCAGGGGTCAGCATCTATTTGTTTCAAGGGGCCACATAAGAAACTGGGACTGTTATGGAGGGCCGAACCAACAGGCTAAACTTAATTCTGGTCAATACTAATTTTTGACCTGGGAAGATTTGCAAGTATGCAAACATATAGTAAACAAACACCTGACACTAGAAATATTAGGTACAACTGCCCATTAAATAATATGCACACTCATGATTAATACAAGCAGTAGTCCTCTGCTGATGACAATGTTGGTGTAGGGCAGGCTGGTAAAAGCAGAAAGGGAGCTTTAAGGCACAGGGGTTAATTTACAGATCTGCTGTTCTAAGTGCTGATGTGTGACTGACAGGCTCAGGGAGATAACTGGCAGAGTTGCAAGCACTGGAAGGAGAGCGCCCGAGATCGGTACAGTGAGGATTTCTGCAGATCCTGGAGTAAAAGAACTGGTGCACAGCTCCTGGGGTCTGCAGCAAGCAGGCTCAGCTCTTGCGTGCACAGAAAGAACTTGGCCGGTTAGCAGAGTGGCTGGACAGCGCCGGGATGTCTCCCAGGCAATGCACTTGGCTAAGAGACGTTTCGAGGCTCTCCCACCAGAACCGAGCCTCCCCACTGTACCAATCAGCTCTTCTGACTCTCTCATTCCAAAGCTTGCTGTTATGCCAGTTATCTGCCTGAGCTGGTCAGTCCAGGTTACACAAGCACAATGCTTGCAGCTCTCCACACGAACCTCTGTCAGAATGCTTCTCTGAGCCTGTCATCTCAGAGGCTGAGCAGGCTCAGAGAGGCATGCCGATAGTAGGGGCATTGCGGGAAGGACAGGGACAGCCAAAGGGCTGGGTGTGGCCCTGGGGCCTGTAAAATGCCCCAGTTTGCTCTGAAGTTAGGTTATAGTTTTTTTTGTTTTTTTTAAGCTTTGCAAGCACCTGCTATTAGAAGAGTGTCAGGCTGACAAGTCCCTGCTGCCAGACAAAATAGTTGAATACCACCTGAAGAATTCTCCACACTGCCTATACCTATAGAGGTAAGTAAGGGTATATTTGTACTAATTATTAAGAATAAGCAAAGACTTTAATGTACATAATCTGGGCATAGGTGCACTTTAAGCACACCTATAATAAGTATGGGAACATTACTGCTGGCCTCCTCAAAATGCTATTTGCCTGACTATTTGACTTCAGCCAAAGTCGCAGAAACAGAAAATGTAAGAATAATTTTTCTCTATATTTGTTCCAGGTTTGACTAAAAATGTTGAAGCCAAAAGTATGACCGCCAGTGAACTAAGATTCTCAAAAAGGAGAGATCTGCAAAGGCAAACTACACATGTGACTACTGTACTGATGCATAATGATGTTTTTGAACTTTGTGTGTGTACAAACATTCGACTTTGGATACATTGCTAAAATAAATGTAAACTCTAATGGATTGTTTACACTTGCAACAGCTCTCTAAATGCCTCCTCAATGCCTATTTTAACTAAAGGCCCACACCACAGGCGTGTGCAGTGAAGGCAGTTACGGCTTGGCCCCATTTATCTGAATGGGTCAGGTTTTGTGAGCGATACTGCCTGCAAAACAGGACTTGGGGGGGGGGGACCATGACATGTGTGTACCCCCCCTGATCCTGCCTTTGCAGCTTAGGTACACAGTAAAAATGCACCCCAACCAACTGATTTTACTGCCCCACTTCCAACCACAGTGTAAACTAGGTCTAACTGTCTAACATTTAGTTTGCTAAATGCGGTCTACATTTTTTTTTTTTTTTACTGTAGATTGTGTTCACCTTTCTTTATCCTTTGCTACAGATTGGTGCTGCTGACCTCCTGCAACTTTTTTTGTAGCCACCACATGTGTTCATTCCAATAATGTATGTATGACATTTCTCAGGGTGGGTTTCCAAAACTGACAACAGTGGTCCATGGCTGCATAATGTGTGTTGAAAAAAACACTTGCAGTCTCCTATCCATCACCCATGTAACTGGGTGAAAACACAGAAGCACAAATGAAACAAAAGGAGAGTGCATTGTCATTGTATAGGAAGTTTCTGAATCGGGACCTTCAAGGAAGTATCACCATAATTTTTTTTTAAAGCTGTAAATATTATTTCTGAAGTGACACTAACATGGTATAAAATACATTTTAGTGATTAGATCTACATCTACAATAAAGAAAACACCCACAAAATAAAAATAAATAAAACAAAATCCAAATTTAACAATTTCCATACCCTGCAATATGTCCAGAACAGGAACTTTTTTCCTGCTAAAGGAATAGGGTTGTGCTTAATTAGACTGTAGTGGAGAAAGTATAATTGTTCTGTGCAAAGGCTTCTGGTCAGATTTGAAAATACCCAGAACAAAAGGTTAAAGGGGTTGTAAAGGTAAAAATTTTTTCACCTTAATGCATTCTATGCATTAAGGTGAAAAAACTTCTGACAGAACCGCCGCCCCCAGCCCCCCCGTTTTACTTACCTGACGCCTCGAAAGTCAGCTTCGTGTTCCCGACATCTGTTCCTCCGCTCACCCTGGCCGCTGATTGGCTGCAGTGGATGGATTGAAAGCAGCGCAGCCATTGGCTCGCGCTGCTGTCAATCACATCCGATGACGCGGCGCGCCGGGGGGCGGGGCCGAGTGATACAGTGAGCGGCTATAGCCGCCGGCTGTATCACGGGAGCGCGCCCACAAGCACTCACCACCGTGCGAGGGAGCTCGCATTAAGGTGGTGAATGCTTGCGGGGAGGAGCTGAAACAGCCGCCGAGGGACCCCAGAAGACGAGGTTCGGGGCCACTCTGTGCAGAACGAGCTGCACAGTGAAGGTAAGTATAACATGTTTGTTATTTAAAAAAAAAAAAAAAACACCTTTACAAACGCTTTAAGGTCACCAAAGAATCTTAAACCGTTTGGCTGAGTTCACATAAGATATGCCAGGATGAAGATTAACCACTCCATTCCCGGACACTTTTACCCCCTTCCTGCTCAGGCCAATTTTCAGCGCTGTCACACTTTGAATGACAATTGCATGGTCATGCAACACTGTACCCATATGAAATCTTTATAATTTTTTTTCACACAATAAGCTTTCATTTCGTGGTATTTATTCACTGCTGAGTTATTTTTTGCTAAATAAAAGGAAAACAAAATTGAAAAAAAAAAGTGTTTTCTTCTTTCTGCTATAACATTTTGCAAATAAATAATCTTTCTTCATAAATCTATGCCAAAATGTAACCGCTACATTTCTTTGGTGAAAATAACCCAAATCTGTGTATATTATTTAGTCTGTAGGAAAATTAGTCCTCAAACTAAGGTATATATCTGAAAATCTCATTTGAGGCCCGAAAATGGCAGGACAGCACAAATATCCTCCAAACGTCCCTTTTTTGGAAAGTAGACAGTCCAAGGCATTTAGTAACAAGCATGGCAAGTTTTTGTAACTTTTTGGCACAATGTTTTGGAAAAATAATTTAAAAAACTTGTTTTTTTCACAAAATTTTATAGGGCTTTAAAAGACCTACTAAACTTATGGAAGAAAACTGAAGACTGAAAGGATTGAAATCAATCAGACCCTTGAAACAGAGGGTGCTGAAAGCCAAAATTAGATATCACAATTCATTGGAAGTTTGAATGTAAATCAAAAGAGGCTCCCTGTTCTCCAAAAAAAAACCTGTGTTAGCCCAGTTACCAAGAGGCTCAAACGACTCTCCTGGACAGGCAGTTATCCACAAAATTTAAAGAGGGCCCAAGCAAGTTTTGACTAATTGACAAACCCCCGCTCCCCCAAAAAACAAAACAGTAATATCACTTTAAACCTTCTGAGAACAGTGGAAATATTGTTATGTTAGAGCGCAAACAATATGAGATGTGGGGGTGGCAGAGCAAACTATTGTGGAGAGGGTAGGGGGCAGCAGAGGACACTGCTATGGGGGGCACTACAGAGGGGGGCAGAGCTGCAGAAAACACTACTATGGGGGGCACTACAGAGGGAGGCAGGGGACACTACTGTGTGTGTGTGTGTGTGTGTGTATGGGGGGGGGCTGCAGAGGACACTGCTATGTGGGGGCACTACAGAGGGAGGCAGGGGACACTACTGTGTGTGTGTGTATGGGGGGGGGGGGCTGCAGAGGACACTGCTATGTGGGGCACTACAGAGGGGGCAGAGGACACTACTGTGTGTGTGGGGTGCAGAGGACACTTCTTGGGGAGGAGAGCGCTACAGAGAAGGGGGGTGGCAAAGGACACTGCTATGGGGGGGGCAGAGGACTCTACTGTTGGGGGGGTCAGAAGACACTACCATGTGTGTATGTGGGGTGGGGGGCAGAGGACACTACAGTGAGGGTGGCATAGTATATTACTAGGGGGGTGATGTGAAAGGAGGCAGAGAACACCGCTGTGGGGAAGGAGATGGCAGAGGATACTACTGTGGTGGGGGAGTGATATGAAGTGGGGCAAAAGACACTACCGTGACACACAATGGGGTTGATTTACTAAAGGCAAATCCACTTTGCACTACAAGTGCAACTGGAAGTGCAGTTGCTGTAGATCTGAGGGGAAGATCTGAAAAAGAAAAAGGGAAGCTCTACTGATTTTATCCAATCACATACAAGCAAAAATGCTGTTTTTTATTTTTCTTGCATGTCCCCCTCAGATCTACAGAGACTGCACTTCCAAGTGCACTTGTAGTGCAAAGTGGGTTTGCCTTTAGTAAATAAACTCCCAAAGTGTTTTTAGTGAATGTCTTATATTTTTTTTAACCACTTCCCGCCCGCCCTATAGCGGATTGACGTCCGGGAAGTGGTTGTGTTATCCTGACTGGACGTCATATGACGTCCAGCAGGATAACATGCCGCAGCGCGCCCCCGGGGGCACGCATTGCGGCGATCGGTGGAGCGGTGTGTCAGTCTGACACACCGCTACACTGATCTTGGTAAAAAGCCTCCGGCGGAGGCTCTTTACCATGTGATCAGCTGTGATTGGACGCTGTCAATAGGAAGAGCCTTTGATCGGCTCTTCCTCACTCGCGTCTGACAGACGCAAGTAGAGGAGAGCCGATCGGCGGCTCTCCTGGCAGGGGGGGTCTGCGCTGATTGTTTATTAGCGCAGCCCCCCCTTAGATCACCCCACTGGACTACCAGGGATGCCACTAGGCCCATCAGGGAAGGGGCAACGTGGATGGCCAGGTATGTTGTACCCCATGGCCATCCACATGTGCCCAATCTGTGCCAATCAGTGCCCACAAATGGGCACTGATTGGCACTATTATGTCCATGATATGCCCAGATCTGCCCAGCAATGCTCTATCAGTGCCACCTGTCATTGCCCATCTGTGGCACCTGTCATTGCCCATCTGTGCCACCTGTCATTGCCCATCAGTGCCACCTGTCAGTGCCCATCAGTGCCCATCTGTGCCCACCAGTGCCCACCTATCAGTGCCCATCAGTGCTACACATCAGTGCCACACATACGTACCCATCAGTACCACCCATATATACCAATCAATGCCACCTACGAGTGCCCATCAGTGCCGCCTATGTGTGCCCATCGGTGCCACCTATGAGTGCCCATCAGTGCCGCATACCAGTGCCACCTATCAGTGCCACCTATCAGTGCCCATCAGTGCCGCCTATCAGTGCCCATCATCAGTGCCCGTTAGTGCCACCTCATCAGTGCCACCTCATTGGTGCCACCTCATCGGTGCCCATCAATGCCGCCGTATCAGTGCCCATCTGTGCCGCCGTATCAGTGCCCATCATTGAAGGAGAAAGCGTACTTATTTACAAAAAAATTTAACAGAAACAAAGAAAAACTTGGTTTTTTTCGAAATTTTCGGTCTTTTTTTATTTGTTGCGCAAAAAATAAAAACCGCAGAGGTGATCAAATACCACCAAAAGAAAGCTCTATTTGTGGGAACAAAATGATAAAAAATTTGTATGGGTACAGTGTAGCATGACAGCGCAATTGTCATTCAAATTGCAACAGCGCTGAAAGGTGAAAATTGGGCTGGGCGGGAAGGTGTCTAAGTGCCTGGTATTGAAGTGGTTAAAGGACCACGCCAAGGCCTGGAATGAAGTGTTGTGTCCCTGGAATGAATTGGTGTGTCCCTGGCAGTGGTGGCCAATCCATAGGGGGCGCACAGGTGCCCCCCCCCCAAGCTATTTACAAAAATAAAATTAAAAAATTGTTTTTTTTTTTACCAAAAACACGTAGCAGAATACATATTGGCCTAAATTTATGAAATTAGATATTTTTTTATTGGATACGTTTTATAGCAGAAATTACAAAATTTTTTTTTTTTCAAAATTTTCGGTCCTTTTTTGTTTATAGTGCAAAAAATAAAAACCACAGAGGTGATGAAATACCACAAAAAAAAAGCTAGATTTGTGGGTAAAAAAAAGACATACATTTTATTTGTATACAGCGTCGCATGTCGGCGCAATTGCCAGTTAAAGTAACACAGTGCCGTATCGCAAAAAATGGCCTGGTCATGAAGTAAATCTTCCGAAGCTGAAGTGTTTAAACAGGGACCTGGACAATGCCATACAAAGTAGTTGGTGAAGGAGAGGGACTGGTGTCCAGGTCAGGGACTGTCTATCAGGGTCCCTGTGTACTGCGACATGTTGTGTATACAGTGGGGGAGGGGTGTCTCAGCATGTAGCCAGTGTTCTCCCATGTCTCAGTGTAGCACACACACACAGGCAATGGATATGTACAACCCACACTCCCCTCCTAAGGACTTGGTTCATGGTCACCTCACAGCCAGGTATGAGTCTTCCAGCACAGCCACACATTCCAAGCAGGCAGGTTAGGGAGAGGGGGAAAGTGGAGAAAGTGATTAAGAAGGAAGCTGCACACACTTTGCTGGCTTCATTGTCTCACCTCTCTATAAAAACAGGGCACTTGTTCCCAAATCCCTCACTCTGACAATCTTATCTATCCTCTATGTAGAGGGCAGAGGCTGGCCATTCCCCCCTTCCACACACTCAGTGATCGTGACATCACTGCTACCGGCTGCTCCAGGGAAATTCAGTCCCATGCTGTGAAGGGTCAGCGATCCCGAGGAAGGTGAAGTGAAAACTCCAGCCCGGTTCTGTGAGATACCAACAGGCCCCTTGCTGTCCACAGCACACGATCACAGTGAGTTCAGAAACCCGAAGTGGTGAAGCAAAAAGCACCGCCCACCGTCCTCGCCAATAGAAATAAAGCACTAGAGGTCAGAGACAAATCACTGTAGAGTGGGAGTGTTTGCGGGCGCATCAGTTGCGCCCCGAACACTCCCTAAACACGGGCAAATCAGCGTCCCAGCTTGCAATCAGCTGATTGCAAGCTGGGAAGCTTCCCATAGGGCGCCTGGTCACTCTTAAAGTGACCACTTTTTTTGTGAATAGCTTGGGTGGGCGGCGCCCATGCGCCCCCTATGGACAGGCCACCACTGCCTATATTAGGCTTTTTTATTCTGACTAAATTACGACTAAAACTGACTGAAATTTATGGCCACATCCAATTAGATGCCTGGGTGTTTGAGTATTCTGACAGCTGCTGGCGCTGACTGTGAGAAAACAATAGTCACTCTGGAAAATTCAAACATCCACTATGTACAGTGTGGGTGGAGGAATCTGTTACATTTCTTTGTTCAACCTACAGGCTAAAAGAATAAAATCTATCAGTGTATAGCCAGCTTAGAATACTAAGGGACTAAATTACGGAAACTGGAGAGTGCAAAATCTGAGGCAGCTGCGCATGGTAGCCAGCTTCTAACTTCAGCTTGTTCAATTAAAACTTTAACAAAAAAAACTGGAAGTTTACTGGTTTTATGCAGAGCTGCACCAGATTTTGCACTCTCCAGTTTTAGTAAATCAACCCCATGTCTCCAATGAGTTACATATTTATTCTGAATTTAGCTTTTTATCTAGAGAAAGCTCTAAGATAAATATAGTTCTAATAAAAATATAAACCCAGACCTGAAAATATGATCTAGAAAAAGAACTCTACACAGCTCTATAAACCTGCTGTATGGTTAGTACTGTCTGCATCTGAACCAACGATAACACACAGTCCATTGACCATTGGAAGATGCTGGGTTTGTGAGTGATTCAGTGTACTTTTAGAAAACAAAACATTTTTGCGAAAGGCATACAGAGTCTTTTGCATTAAAAAAAATGCCTGACAAGTTAATTTTTCTTAAAAGTTATAGCTATAAAATATGGGATATTTTAATGGAATTTTTTTTTTTTTTTTTTTACTAGTAATGGTGGCGATCAGCTACTTATAGCGGGACTGCGACATTGCAGTGGACAAATTGGACACTATATTACACTTTTGACATTTTTTGGGGACCAGTGACACTACATTAATCAGTGCTAAAAAATATGCATTGTCACTGTACTAATGACACTGGCAGGAATGCTTACATAGGCAGACCGCCGTTCTGCCTCTCTCAGGAACGATCAGCGGGTCCCGGTGGACATCGGGTCAGCCGGACCCGCTGATTGGCTCCCGCTGTGTCCAATCATAGCAGGAGCTGGTTGCTGGCGGTGTGCGTGCTGCAGACCCGGAAGAGCAAAATCACGTTGTGGTTAAATAAAAGTTTAGTTCTGCTTTAGACCCCTTTCACACTGAGGCGTTGCTCAGTCGCTTTTGGGCTAAAAATAGCGCCTGTAAAGTGCCTGGAAAACAGCTCCCCTGCAGTCTAAGCGCTGGCAGGATGTAAAAAAAAAACTCAGCGGTGTATACCGCTCCTGCCCATTGAAATGAATGGAAAGCGCCGCTGCAGCTTTTCGGGTGGTTTTAACCCTTTTTTGGCCACTAGCGGGGTTAACAGCGCCCTGCTAGCGGCCAAAAACCTCCGCAAAAATGATGGTAAAGCACAGCTAAAAATAGCGTCCCTTTACCGCCGACAACTCGTGTGAAACCACCCTTAGTTTGCTAATGGTTCATGCTGTCAGCATGAAGAAAAGTAGAAAGCCGTTAACCGGCTTTTGTTAGGGGGACATCGGTCCCTTTGGTGATCACCAGTGCTGCCAATCAGTGACCACCAGTGCCACCTATCAGGGCCCATCAGTACTGCTAATCAGTGCCGCCCATCAGCGGAGAAAAATTAGCTGTTTGCGAAATTTTATAACAAGATATAAAAAATGTTTTGTTTTCAAAATTTTCGGTCTTTTTTAGTTTGTTTAGCAACAAACAAAAAACCCAGTGGTGATTAAATACCACCAAAAGAAAGTTCTATTTGTGTGAAAAAAATTATAACAATTTAATTTGGGTACAGTGTTGCCTGACCACACAATTGTCATTCAAAGTGTGAGAACTGAAAATTGGCCTGGGCAGGAAGGGGGTACAAGTGCCCAGTAAGCAAGTTGTTAAAGTTCATGTGCGTTTAAAGGCAGGTGTCGCAAAACTTTTGACAATATAGTGTATATGAGAGTATCTATAGATATATATATAGGATTTTTTTTTATACTAGTAATGGTGGCGATCACTTATAGTGGAACTGTGATGCACGCAATCTGACATTTTGTGGGAACTAACTGCCACTGACATCTCCAGTGACACTAACGCAGTGATCAGTGCTAATCATATACACTGTCACTATACTAATGACATTGGCTTGTCAGGGGTTAACATCTAGGGGCAATCAAGGGGTTAATTATGCGCCTAATGAGTAATGTGTGCCGATTTTTACTTTTCAGAGCCCGGTGTTGATTGTCAACCCAGGGCTCTGGGCTGTGATTGGACACATCCAGTCAGCAGGTCCCAGCCAAGAGTCATTGGCTGGGATCTGCTGACAGACTCCTATTGTGTAAAATTACAGGGGAGTAAGCAAGTGGGGGTGCACACGAGTGCCCAAAACCTGGAAACAGGCAGCAACATATGGGTATGTGGCGGTGCTTGTAGGAGCCGCCCCATTGCAGTATATGTACTGCGTCAGGTGGGCAAGTGGATGCATCACAAAGCTTATAAAAGCAGTATTTCTTTAGGGAATGAGGGAATTCACTTAGCAAAGTTACTGGGCTTTCCATTGGTTGTGATAGTGATGTTCCACATAAAAAAAAAAGTCCAGCATTAACATAGTGTGAGACCTAATAGGGGAGTACTGTGAGTGACTTGTGAGCACTGCCGGATGACTGGCGAGGACCGCGACTGACTGGCGAGGACCGCGACTGACTGGCGAGGACCGCGACTGACTGGCGAGGACCGCGACTGACTGGCGAGGACCGCGACTGACTGGCGAGGACCGCGACTGACTGGCGAGGACCGCGACTGACTGGCGAGGACCACGAGGTTCCCTAAATATAACTGGGAGTACAAGGACTCTGAGGGCCGTGAGATAAGGGATCAGTAGGAGAGGAGGCCAAGGAGCGTGTATATTAAAAATAGAATAAATTAGAGGCAGGAAGCGAGTTTAACAGTTAATTGGGAAGAGTAAAACTCCTAATCCTCTAGGAGTATCCCCATTAAATTAGTTGGTACGATGTCCAACATGTATGGTAATGCGACTCGGTGCACATCTTGTTACATGTTCCTTGAGCATCCAATCGAGGGAAAATAGTGCTGCGCGAAATGTGAGCAGGTTGCTTCCTTGGAAGCCAGAGTCCTAAATCTAGGAAAGCAGCTGGCAACATCGTGAAGCATCCCCAACCTGAAAGCGAGTTTGGAACTAACCTGACAGGTACTGGTAGGGGCCAGCACAGAGGTGGGTGGAGATGCAGGAGTGCAGGCACAAGAGTAGAGAAGTTGGGTAACAGGTGGGGTAGAGAGGAAGGCCAGTAACGTGCTGGAACATCCCAATAAGTACGCCCTTTTGCGTGATGTTTGGAAAACCAGTCATTGGAGTGGCATTGTTGGAGCAGAGCGACGCCCCTAGCTGCCAGGGGAAAAACTCTTTCAGTGAGAGTGTGGGTAAGGTAAGAGAGATCCTGGTGGTAAGGGATTCATTAGAAGAGCAGGGAGAGCATCTGTCACAAAGATCATGCTCAGGAGTAAAAAATGGAAGTGCTTTAGGAACATATAAAATAAAGGTATCGTCCAGTGTATTTCAATGGATAATAAATGTAAAAGCGCTAAGAAAAGGCCTTCAAAAAATATAAGGCTGAGGGGTCATTGTCAGCATTCCAGCACTACAAAGAATGCAATAAGAAATGTAAGAGCACAATCAGAGCAGCTGAAATAGACCACGAAAGTCACATAGCGGAGAGTAAAAAAAAAAATCCCAAGAAACGTTTTAAAAATATTAACAGTAAGAAAGTGAGGCCAGAGCATAGTGGCCCCATAAAGGATGATGAAGAGAATTTGGTCACAAAAGAGAAGGCGGCAAAGTTTTTAAAAGCATTCTTCTCCTGTTTTTCATGAAGACAATAGGGGGATATAGTAACCAAGACTGTAATGCTTATAACACGTCACAGAATGTACCCTCATGGCTAACAGAAGCCAGTATCATAAATAGACTTGAAAAATCTAACACAAATAGGTCACCGGGCCCAGATGGCTTACACCCGAGGATCCTTGAGAATCAGCCAGGCGATAGCTAGACCATTGTTCCTAATTTTTATGGACAGTTTACTGACTGGAATGGTACCAGCTGATTGGAGAAAGGCCCATGGGGTACCAATATTTAAAAAAGGGCCAAGATATATCCCTGAAACTACAGGCCAGTCAGCCTAACATCAATAGTCTGTAAGCTGTTGGGGGGGATAAAGGATTATATCCAAGATTTTGCTAATGAAAACAGTATCATTAATAATCAGCATGGATTCATGAAGGATTGTTCTAGCCAGACCAATCTAACATTCTATGAGGAAGTGAGCTGCCATCTAGATAAAGGAAGGCCTGTGGATGTGATATATTTGGATTTTGCTAAGGCATTTGATACAGTTCCCCACAAACGTTTATTTTACAAACTGGAGGTCTGTCGGCATGAACCATAGGGTATGTACCTGGATTGAAAACTAGCTACAGGGACGAGTCCAAAGGGTGGTGATAAATAGCGAGTACTCAAAATGGTCCGGTGTGGTCAGTGGGTTCCCCCAAGGATCTCTCCCGGGACCAATTCTGTTTAACTTATTCATAATCGATATAGGAGGTTTGTATAACTAGCTCAATCTTAGTATTTTCAGATGATACAAAGCTAAACAGGGCAATAACTTCTGCGCAGGATGTGGAAACCTAATAAGACCTAAATAAAATAATGGGGTGGGCAACTACATGGCAAATGAGGTTTAATGTTGAAAAATGTAAGATAATGCATTTGGGTGGTAAAAATACGAACGCAAGTTACTCGCTAGGGGGAAAACCTCTGGGGGAATCCAGGATAGAAAAGGACCTGGGGGTCCTGGTAGATGACAGACTCAGCAATGGCATTCAATGCCAAGCTGCTGCAAGCCAACAGAATATTAGCATGCACTAAAAAGGGAATTTACTCAAGAAATAAAATAATAATTCTCCCACTCTACAAGACTCTGGTCCGGCCGAATCTCGAGTATGTTGTCCAGTTCTAGGTACCGATCCTCAGGAAGGATGTGCTGGAACTGGAAAGAGTTCAGAGAAGCGTGACAAAGCTAATAAAGGAACTAGAGGATCTCAGCTACAGAGAAAGACTGCAAGCATTGAACTTACTCTCCCTGGAGAAGAAACACCTGAGAAGGGGTATGATAGCGATATACAAAATTATCGCACTGGCGACCCTAGCATAGGGGAAAAAAACTTTTCAGTGAAAGGGAGTCTAAAAAAAGACATGTGGCCATTCACAAATTGAAAGAGAAGCAGTTTAACCTGAATCTGGAATTCTCTTCCACAAGCAGTGGCATCAGCAGGAAGCGTTGATAGTTTCAAAAAACTATTAGATGGGCATCTCAACAATCACAACATACAGGGTTATACAATTTACTATTGACATAAGCACATCCACACGCACGCACACACGTTGAACTGGATGCTTTTTCAACCTTACCGACTACGTACATGCATATGCTATGTGCACTTACCCTGTCAGTATATATTGCCTGCATTAATATAAACAAACACATTGCAGGTGCTGCATGTGCTAATATAGGGGCGCTCAGCAGGCAAAGGCAATATATACTACCAGGTGCAGACATTAGATGCCATTATAGAGGAATCTTTCCTCAAAGAAGGCCTGGGAGCCAGATGCAGGGAGCACAGCATCACAAAAGGAGGTAAAAGCATCAACACATCTAAAAGCTTACAGGTCCGGAAACAAAAAAAAAAAAATGGTATTTGTAGCTCATTCATAAGCTGGGTTAAGCTTTTAGCAATTCGCTTCTTAAAATTGACTTTTTTTGCAAGGACCAAACAGATACAAAAATGTAGTAAAATAAACTATGCTAGCCAGTAAGACAAATGACGTTAAAACCCAATAAACTACTTGCTTAAAACGTGTGGAAGTTAAAAGAGCAGAGGTTCTAATCTACAACATATAAAACAACAAGCAGTAAACCAGGGGTTTGAGGTTATAAAACTTTGGACCAATTCTCAGTACGTCCACAGAAGATCCAAAAGAGGGCAGTGTCTAAAAATATGCATAGACTGAATAGTGCGTGGATGAGGAAGTGATGATCCAGAGTGTTGAAAGCAGCAGTGTTTAGGACTATTCCTGGGATGTCAGCCAACAGGTTACTAGTGAGTTTTGTTATAGCAGTCTCTGGAGATGATGAATATCCACAAAACAAAACCATCCAGCACCACAATTTGCTGCTGGCCATTTGAGGAGCGAATATGTTTTAGCTGTCTTTTTTAGAATGACACCCTGCCTGTCAGTTTGCAGTAATATTATTATTATTATTATACAGGATTTTTATAGAGTCAACCGTTTGTGCAGCACTAATATGACAAGAATTCACCCCCTTCTGACTTTGTTGCATTTCAAAGTGGTAAACCTGGAATTAAACTAGATATGACTTTTTACTGTTTAATTTATGCAACATACTCTAATGTTCTGTACACACGGTCGGACATTGATCGGACATTCCGACAACAAAATCCATGGATTTTTTTTCCGACGGATGTTGGCTTAAACTTGTCTTGCATATACACGTTCACACAAGTTGTCGGAAAATCCGATCGTTCTGAACGCGGTGACGTAAAACACGTACGTCGGGACTATAAACGGGGCAGTAGCCAATAGCTTTCGTCTCTTTATTTATTCTGAGCATGCGTGGCACTTTCTGCGTCGGATTTTTGTACACACAATTGGAATTTCCGACAACGGATTTTTGTTGTCGGAAAATTTTATAGCACGCTCTCAAACTTTGTGTGTCAGAAATTCCGATGGAAAAAGTGTGATGGAGCCCACACACGGTCGGAATTTCCGTCAACAAGGTCCTATCACACATTTTCCGTTGGAAAATCCGACCGTGTGTACAGGGCATAAAGGTGCAAAGTTGTTTTCCTTGTATTTTTCTCAACTATTAATGAAAAATAACAACAGCACTGATCCCCCCCCCCCCCAATTCTTAACAAAACCACTATTGAGGCTGCAAAAACAGCAGTGTTAATTTTGGCAGCAAATTTCAATATAATTTTAGTCTTAGGACTAAAATGGCATTTTAGTTTTAGACCAATTTTAGTCGACTAAAACCTTCACTACATTTTTTTCTAATAAAATCATTTTAGTTAACTAAAATCGAATGTGCACAGGACACAGCCCCCCACCCTCTGCACAGGATGCAGCCCCCCACAGTACACAGCCTTCCACCCTCTGCACAATACACAGCCCCCCTGCACTCCTAGTAGACCCCTAGTCTCCTGGGACAGCACTGCCAGTGTACTCTAAAGTTAAGAATAAATCACTGCCAGCTCTTTCTCATACACAGCTCCTCCTGTGTCACTCTCATTGTAAATCAAAGTCTCTAAATACCTCAATAGCTTTGTTCTTTCACTGACCCGGTCACATGACTGCTCTCCTCTGACATTTCATGGATCGTCATGTGACCACTCTCCTCCTCCAATCTAAAGCAAACCCGGAGGAGGAGGAGGAGAAGAAGGAGGTGGGGAAAGAGGAGGAAAGAGGCCGACAAGAACGGAGCAATTTCGGTATTTAGAAGCTTCGTTTTACAATGAAAGTGACACAGGAGGAGCGGTGTAAGAGAAGGGGCTGGCGGTGATTTTTCCTAATTTTAGACTATGCTGGCAGTGCTGTCCCAGGGCCAGGAGAGGCGGGGAAGCTGGCCTGACATCCCCCCATGTGTGGCACCCAGGGCAAACCACCCAATCCCTGCCCCCCATTGGTAAAAACAAATATTGGCGTATAACACGCACACACTGTGTTGTATGCCGATAAATACGGTAGTTCATAAGGGTAAAAGTCCCTCCTTGCCATTTTCATTTTGGATTTTCATCAGTGGACAAAAATGTGCTGTAAAAATGCTGTAAAAATGCCACTGACAAAATCTTTGACGAACTTAACACTGAAAAACAGCTGCAAGCCTTTTTGGGGTAAACCCAGCTATAAACCAATATATTTTAGTATGAACATTTGTACAAAATTTCTCAGTACGTATGATGACTTGGCAAATGTAATTTGAAAATACTTCAAATGCTTGCTTTTAACATTTAATTTTGGAACGAATGGAATTTACGTAACGAAAACCACTTACACTGTTCATTCAGGAAAACATTTCCATTCTGCTCTAATTTTCTCGCCATTGTCGATTTGACCCAACTAAAAATTTGAAAAATGAACTACTAGTGTATGGTCATCTTAACTCTCTACCACCTTTGTGCATCTGTATCCTGGAACTGCTGCTTACTGATTACTGGTAAAGCAGCAATTTTGATAACTTAAAGAGGCGGTCCGCCCAACCCTGCAAAAATTAAAAGCCAGCAGCTACACATACTGCAGCTGCTGACTTTTAATAATAGGATGCTTACCTGTCCTGGAGTCCAGCGATGTCGGCACCGCAGCTGATGTTTCCATCAGCTGTCGGGTGCTTCAGCGGCCATTGAATGTAAGGGAACCCGGCAGTGTAGCATTAGGGCTTCAAGCCGGGTTTGTAATGTGCATGTGTGAGGCACCTCTGCGCTCTGCTTCTGGCCCGGCGGCGGGGGAAGAAGGGAGCCCAGCTATGGCATAATTCGCTGCGACCCGGACTCCCGGAAGTGGGAGAAGTTGTCTGACCAACTTTACAGAATCTGAAAATTAACAGCATCCCCAGGTTACAATGTGATGCTTTCCATGGGTGTCGCTAGCATTGTGCAACCAAACCACATGCCCCTGGTCCCAATGCAGACTGTATGCCAGTGCAGCGGCTAGCATGTGTCCCAACGGGTGGCTGTGGGTAATTCAAAGCCAAAGGGAGCTTCTCTAGGCCCCTCCCTGGCTCTGACATGCCATATGACAAAAGTCAAGGGGAGGAATCCTCTCCCTTGCCATGTTAGATCTAAGGTTTAGTAAGTTCAGTGAGGGAGATGGCAGGCAAGAATTTGTAGTAAATACCATTAGCAGGGCCGTCTGAGGCAGGACAAAAGGGGCAGCTGCCCTGGGCCCTGTCTTTGTTGTGGGGCCCAAAGCAGCTGCCTCATCCTCGCCAACTATCCTGGTTTAAATTCCCTTGTCCCTTGAAATTTTAATCCTCTGCTGTGTCCCGATATCTCAGAGTAAAGTGCTGCTACTAATGCTGCCCAGCTATGCCCTATTGTGTACAGACAACTCACCTGCAGACCGTGTTTACATGTAAATAACCTGCATTGATATGTAAATAACAGCAGCATTTAATTACATTACATATATTCTATGTAAATAGCCGTGGCCAACAGCATTGATATGTAAATAAAGGTGGCATTCATATGTATATCATGTCCCCTGAGGTCATATCCACCATCACCTATACTGAATGCTGCCCACTGGGGAGACAAAGGGGCATGCTTAAAAGTCCTGCCTGCAACTAAGGTCATTAAGCTTAACAGCAGCCTGTTCTGCAAAGGTAAGCAAATTGGTGGGGGGAAGGGTAGTGTGGGGTGTGCAGAGGTAGGCAGAAAAGGAATTACAGTTTGGGGTGTAGAGGTGAGCAAGGCGGGGGATGTAGAGAGGTAAAAAAGGTAGGTGCAAACATAAGCAGAGGAGGCAGGTAGAGTTAAAGGAGGGGAGGGGAGGGTTGGAGTGGAGAGGATGGTGAAGGTTTGGGGTGCAGAGGTTAGCAGGGGTTTTAGGATGCAAAGGTGTGCTGACAGGGTGGATAAAGATGTAGGTCACGTGTAGGGCAGCCTATTCATTTCAATGGGCTACTCTATGTACTAGAAATGCGTAAGAAATTCCCTAACCCTTTTTCAAAATCTCAATTAATGGCACCGTTGTGCTAAAGGGCAACACATTTCTGTGGTGTCAGGAAAGCGATTTTGCATGCATTCCCGACACACACAAATTTGAATGCAGGCTAAATGTCTCAGCTACACTGGTGGTCACTGTAAATCTTCTCATTACATGGGGCTTGGTGTAGAATTCTTTCATTCACGCTAGTGGCCAGTGTGAAGGCCCCCCCTTATATTGGTGGTCAGTGTAAACCCCAATTTATTGGTGGCCAGTGTTGAAACTCCTCTTTATATTGATAGTCGGTAAAAAAAAAAAAAAAAAAAATCAGCTTTGCCATTGATCACACCCTCATCTCCACCCAGCACTGCCACTGATCCCAGGAGTTCTAGGATCCCTAGGAGTTTTCTGTCTATTGATGGGTCCGCTCACCTCCCCAGTCCATGGTGTGCAGGCAGTGAGGAGATGATGTGCTGTAACCTCTAGCAACCAATCAGTGAGCAGTAATGATGTGCAGTAACCTGTAGCAACCAATCAACAAACAGAAATCATGTGCTGTAACCTCTAGCAACTAATCAGTGAGGCGTAATGGGTGCTGTAACCTTTAACAACCAGCCAGTAAGTGGTAATGATATGCTGTAACCTCTAACAACGTGTCAGTAAGCGGTAACGACATGCTGTAATCTCTGGCAACCAATCACAATCGCTGTCTGATCTGATTCAGTAAACTGATTTACAGTCTAGCTAGTATTTATTGTATGTCTCAGAGCAGGTGGAGAGCGAAATTGCATGGGGGCCCCAAGAAAATGTTTGCCCAGGGTCCAATCAATATTAAAGATGGCCCTGACCATTAGGCTTAGGGGAAAGATCTGTCCTGGGGTGGGATATGTGTTGGGAGGGGGGATTTAGGCTTGCAGATGTATGAAGATGAATCACAAAAATATGCACCATTTGCTTTAAGTGCTCACAAAGCCTGCACTCTGTGTGTTATACACCCCTAACCCCTGCAATCTGTACGTTAATCTGTGCGCCTTCACTATATTGTTTATTACATACTCCTGACCAATGTGTTCATTGTCTCAACTGTTGCTAATTACTGAACAGTCCCTGACTATTTTAGGCTAAGCCCGAGTTCGCTCTCTGTATTCATCAGATACATAAAAATCTCAGCACAACCTTTTAAAAATTGAAAGGCAAAGGCTGTTGCATATATGCGCTGTGTATACAGTGGGTAGGCTCAAATGATTTAACCAGGGCTCTTGAAGCCCTTCCCACTGTTGGTGCAAGAAATGCAAAGCAAGCAAAATCATTACTCTCCATAGGGTAATCCAGGTCTTTTACAGTCCTAGCAACACCCCTATTGCTACCATTACTATATGCCTTACTGTGGCGATTGTGTTGTCAAGGCAATAAGCAGTGTCTGCTTTCTGCCACACTCTGAAACCTATTTATAGAAAATGTATTGGACAAATGCACAAGCATTCACCCAGCTATCACAAATTCTGACCATATTTTGCTTAATATGTTGACTTCCCATAATCGTTGGCTCCATCTAGTGAGCATAATGTGGTATTTACCTGAATGCGGTATTTCAGGGGAAATAAAAAAAACACACATTATGGCCCCCAGATGGAGCCGACAATCACAGTAAATCAATATGTTAAGCAAAATATGGTCAGAATTTGTGATGGCTGGGTGAATACTTGTGGCATTCATCCAACTATTTTTTTTATAAATAGACCCTATAGTATTTTATGTGAAAAAGGCCAAATATAAAACAGACCAGGGAACCCTTTTCCACCTTTGCTGTTTTGTTTCCTAGCATGCCTTTTAAACAATGCCATATAGGATTTAAGTACTTTCAAAACAACATTTGTTAAACCATGTAATGTATTGAGAATTGTCGTAAAATGTTCGCACAAGTATTCATATAAATGCTTGCTTGAAAATCTACGTGTGCTTGGCCAGCTTTAGAGCATCTCCACTCTAAATGAGGGAGCAACAGAGACACCTTTGGACAGCATCCTTGTCAATCTGAGACAGCTTGGTTGGTTTAATTAGATGAACTAGCAAATTCAGATGGACACTTTTTAAGCAGTTACAGAACTCCTGTCAGTATTAAATGGTTTGCCTTAAGTTGAAAAATAACACGTATTGGCCAGATAACAGGTAAAAATAAAGGAAAATAAAGGGAAAAAAGGAAAACTAATGTAGCTACCACATACTGTATAAAAAACTGGTATGTGGAAGTATAATACATTTTAATTTTTGTGTTTAATACGGTTTAAATTATAAGTGAATACTTATGTACTAAAGTTTGTATGGGTTTTTTAAATGTAAAAAAAAAAAAAAAAAAGTTTATTTTTCCATCTGGTGTAGATCAGCAACATAAAAAAACAGATTAAATCCCAGTTTAATCCCAGGGTTTAATTACACAGTATGACAAACTCTAAGTGGGTGGAATCTTATGCAAGCCACTATCCATTCTAAGAAAGTAGAATAAATACCAGTTTACAACCATTTTAACAAACACAAGAACGTTACAGTAACACATAAAAGCAAGTACTCTTAAGCCTAGTAAACACGGGCCGAATGTTGGGTGACATCGGCCAGTTCAATAAAACACGGCCAACATTCAGCCCCTATGTATGGCAGCCAGTCCGATAGAAGCCGACCATTTGGCTGGCTTCTGTCGCACGAGCATGCTGGAAAAGCAGCAGTAGACCGGATCTCGATCAGCACCAATGGCTGAGAGCGCTGACTGGAGTGTTCTGGCGGTGGAGTCGACCCCCCGTTAGAACACACCAGAATAGCAGGGAAGATCACTGTACTAACATCGGATTGTTAGTAAAGCAGCTCCGACCAGAGCGGTCTTTCTTTTCAACTCAATGGTGGGTACTAGGCTTTACTGTACAGAATAGGGAGGCTGAGTTTAGAGTTGCAATGCAATTTAATGTGTAAATTCATGCACATACCACCTAAATAAAGCTACTAGCACCAAAATGAAACAAAATCGGCCAAACTTGTACACAAAAAACAAGTGCCGTGATAATTTAAAAGATATGACTAAGTTAATACATAAATAAATGACTAAATTGTCTTTCCCTGAGATATTTCAAAAATAAATATATTGGGCATATATTAGCAGAATTCAAAGTGCACCATGCTCATAATAAAATACAGATGTATCAAATATAGTGAAAAAGTCCCCAAAATTCACGATAACTACTAATGATGATACATAGTGTAGAAATATTCTGACAGGAGGCCAGGAAATAACTGCCGGTTGTGTCCTAGATGGGAGATACAGTATATTTGTCCCAAGTTCAGGCAGTATGAAGCCCTTTTTCTTTTTCAGTTGTGTAGCAAGCTGTTTGGGCAGGCTGAAGAGTTAATGGGCCCAGCTGAAGCTGGTCAGGCTCTTCCAAACTCCCAGTCTGCTTAGGTTCTGTTCACACTAGTGCAATTTCAGGTAAAAATTAAGTCGCACATAATTGCATGACAATAGAAATCACATTGATTTCGATGGTGCACATCAATGAAACTCAGCACAATTTTAGAAAAGGTTCCTGTACTACTCTGGTGTGATTCCAGCATAATTTTGGCCCCACAAAACATGCAAACTTCTTCAAAGTAGCATCCAAGTTACACTATATAAGAACACAATGAAAATCAAAATTGAATTGCATTGCAGCAGCGTGTACCTGGACTTAGGAAGGATGCTTAACCCTGTATTCCAAGTCTCGGTGCAAATCACACTTGTGTGGTGAAAAACAGAACCTGTTGCTCCAGGATGGTTACACAGTATCCAGTGAATTTGTAAGTTGCCCAAAGTGACAAGGGTTTTAATTTCTGGTTTTTAGTTACACGCAGGACCGGTGCAAGTGTTTTTGTCTACTTAGGGGAAAGTGCAGGTGGGGGGGCAGGGAGTGAGCCAAGTGTAGGGGGGGGGGGTCAATGTCACACTGATCACACATTGTCATTCCTCATTGGAGCCGGCATGACAAGGCACTAGGTAGTGCTCTCCATTACTTAAAAGACAATGTATTAAAAAAAAAAAAAAAAGACACTGGAAACTCATACAATTGTAAACTTGTATCTTTAACTAGTTTTGTTAGTCATCCACAAGTAAGCACCAACATGGTCAGACTCCTGGCTCACTCTCTCTCACCCACTCACTGTGTCCAGTGGCTACACTCACCTGTGTCTCCTTGCTCAGATGACTATACTATAGAACAGGGGTCTTCAAACTGCGGCCGGCCCTCCAGTTGTTCAGGAACTTCAATTCCCATCATGCCTAGTCATGTCTGTGAATGTCAGAGTTTTACAATGCCTCATGGGAAGTGTAGTTCTGCAACAGCTGGAGGGCCATAGTTTGAGGATCCCTGCTATAGAATGTATAGAATATCAAGAATATATAAAACAAATGAGTGTTAAAAAAATATTATATTTATTGTGACATGTTGGGGTATTGTAGATCAGTGGTAGTGCCAAAACAGCGAGTTTACTCCACACAAGAAATAGTTTTCAGGGCTTTCCTGCCCACTTTTTTTTAAAGAATGTCTAAAGCTCATACAGGTACTTCTTCCCACGCAGGGGGTTCTCACCATCAATGTCCTGGCTCTTCTTGGCAGATTTACAGCTCCAAGTAGTACCTCTTGGTCCTTATGACCATCAAACACGTCCCAGTGTTTGAGCACAGATGCTGTTCCTCAGCTCTGCATCTTTCCTTATAGCTCCCTAGCTGCTCTGTCCTTCATGGACTCTCCCTCAGGCTCAGGCCTTGATCTGCCCTGACCTGGACAATACATTGCCTGTGTGCACCTCTCACTGCTCCCTTCACACACTGACCCCTCCCCCCTCTGATCTCTAACTCTGGCTCTCATATGAGAGCTGTGCCATTAGCGTGCTTGATTTGTACAAAATCTGGCATAAACCACCATTTTAAACAATGGCACGGGCTTAACCTGCATAGAGACTGAGCTGTCATGAATTTTCACTTAGCTTATTGAATGAGGTAAAGCGAAGTGAAAATTCACTTAACAAAAATGACCCCAATCATGTTCAAGGAAAATTTTAAAAAATAATTAGATTTTGCTCACACATGATTGGGTGATATAGGTCAGCATAGCTTAATTTCAATGACTAAAGGAAGTGAAAATTCACTGTGCAAAGTAAACATGCTCAACTTCCTTAGTAAATCAACCCCAGTGCTGCTAATCACATCAGTAACATTTATATTACAATTGATTAATACGGTCAATAACAAATTGCCAGCCAAAATCTAATATAGCCAATGGTATGGAAAACCAATTTGTTCTTCTAGAAGTAACTGCAGTTCAAATCTTCAGACAAAGATGGTAATTGGCATGCAACACAGATACTACAATATTTTAGCAGAGTTCTGCAGCAAAACAAGTACTGTAGCACAAAGTAAGCCAAAACATTTCCCCAAAAGACAAATTAATCTGAGTAATTTAACTCATCTAAACTTCTCCTGGAGAAACATTGCTAATATTAAATGTTACTCTTAACCAACATTTACTGTTCTCCTCTATTCAAAGAATAAATATGATTATAAAGCTTAATTGATTTTCAAATATTATTGTGCAGCCACTAAGATAAACATTTTCTTAAATGTATTTTAAAGTAGTGTACCATGTGTTTCCTCCAGGCTATTATACAGTATATATAGATAGATAGATAGATAGATAGATAGATAGATAGATAGATAGATAGATAGATAGATAGATAGAGATATATATATATATACTTACATTTCAATTTCAGCCTAAAAGCTTAAACTTGAACTCCAGGCACAAAAGATGAAAAAAATAAAAATGTAATCTAAAAGTCAAATTGCAATGTAGTGCCTTACCTTCAGAACTGTAACTTCTATGGATAAAGCGGAAAACCTAGTCCTATATCTGCCCCATTCAGGGTTCCCTGTCAGCCAACAGACCACAGTCTGCACAATGGCTATTAAGCTCAATTTCTCTGGCCACTGTTGTGCCTCGATGTAAGCTTGCGCATGAGAGTAAAGTACTCTGGGCAGAGCAGTTTTCTCTAGACTGTCTATAATGCCCGGTAACCATCTGAGTCTTTAAATAAATGGGTATGGTGGTATATGCCCTAAGTGTATCCATGCCAGGCCAGACACTTAGAAGTTGAATACCCCACAGCAATATGCTGTCCTGGAGTCTGCATAATGTCACAGGGACTGTTGTAGAAAGGATGCATCACAGAGACACAGAAGAGAATAAGAAGTGCAAAAAGGTACTTGACGGTGCCACAAACATTTCCGCGCTACATGATTGAAACTTTTTAGGCAAGATCAGGTTCACATATCCACAAGATATGTGTACTGGTCACCACAGACGCCACTGCAAAATATCCAGGTTCTAATCATTCTTATTGCACTCTGGTGAATACAGCAGAAAATAAAATAAATCACCATATTCTGTAGGTCATCTCTGTTCCAGCTGGAAAGTGATTTTTCAAAACGCGAAACGTGGCCCTGGTTCATGTTCAATAAACAAAAAAAGTTTTTGCAGCCTGGAGTGTGACAATTCATTTTCTTTTCTGACTCATATTAGCAGTTACTATACTAAATCAAGCAGTTACAGCAATGCAAGCTATCCGACAATAATAGTGTTGAAAAAAACAAGAAATACCACACCTTGTAGAGTATAACTTGCAATATGCTTTTGTTCTAAACAGATGACACTGGAAACAAAGGCAGTACAAAAGGAAGTTCATTGAAGTGAAGTGCAGGTCAGAGATGTCAAGTGCATCTAGAGCTATGGACATAAATAATTGACAAGAGTCCTTCTAAAACAAATGGAAAGAGCAGATTCACAGGCATTAGCTAGTGTAAGATTTGCAGCCACATATCCACTCTCTGAGATATGGGCTTAATAACTCTACACTCATAAAGGAATATTAGCATCTTCTCCAGTAAATTATCTGAAAAAAGTGTGATGAGTTTGAAACAGGGCCTGTCCACATTATCTTTTGTGTGGCATTCTGGGGACTTTGCATATAAAACAGTTTGTTTCAATTAACACCACAAATCTCTTAGAACACAAATTTCCAGACAATGACTCCTATAAATAACTCTAGGGAAGAGTTCCACTGTGAAAAATGACTCGTGCCTCTCTCTGAAGAAAGCTAATGTGAACTTGGAAAGGGCAATTAAATTGTCAGAATTAACAAATTTGTTTTTAACTAGAAGATAGCCAGAAGTATAGTCTTGGGGCCTGTATTGATCGCCAGAACAGAGAACATTCGTCTTCAGGTATTTACACTGCCACCTTCACATTAGAGGCTGCTTTAGGCCCCATCAATCCTTTCAAAGGATTGCTTTGACTTCTGTGTCTGCACATAGTCTTAAAGTACCAGTGTCAAACACCAACTCAAACAGCATAACACAAAGATCATATCATTACATAAATAGTAACCAATTATGCAAGAAAAATTGAGGCTTAACTAAAATCAGGAGTATTGTTTTAAAGTAAAAAAAAATATTAAAATTAATAAAAATAAACAAACAAATCAGTATCCTCTTTTCAATGCAGTGGGGAACAGTTAAAAGTACCATTACACTCGGGCACAGCCAGCGATGTGTGCTGAAGCTGATGGCTAATGTGTTTCAAGGGCCATGCCCCACTCACCAGAGCCCTTGCTGGTGGTTACATGGCCTCCAAAACACATTAGCTGTCACAGCCTCAGCACTTATCATTGGCTGCTCCAGCGTGTAGTGACAAGAGTGCAGTTTAGCAGTTGGGTGGATTGTGTCTGGAGTGGACCGGATACGCAATTTAAAAGCATTCTTTCCATCTGATTTTGCACTATTTCTAGCCAATATAGATTTACTTCCAAGGCACTTTGTTACTTTGTATTTACATATGCTGCAAGATCTGGCAATCTTTGAGGTGAATTACCCAGCTACTGTGACGTTTCAAACTGTAGTCATGCACATGGAGAATCTCTTAAAGACTGCCAGCACCAGATATATTGCTTTTTGACAAGAACAATATCTGTACAGACTAACTTTTTATTTTGGATAAAGTAAAAAAATTTTTTTTTTTTGCAATCTGTGTCACATTGGGGAGTTTTACCTTAATTTGATGTCTTGAAAGCACAATAGGAGATGACTTGAAATCTCTCCAAATAAGGGAAACCCCCTTCTCCCCACTTTAGACAATTACCAGGACAATTGTTCCCACTGGAATAATTCCCCTCTATTACTGTTCTGGTAACAGCTCAAAATTTAGAACAATTTTATCTCACTTTCAGCCCCAAGATAATGTTCATCAGCACAAATAGAGAGTGATTCTCCTTAGGACACTGATCTCTAAACTGCAGCCTGGGGGCCAGATGTGGCCCTTTGATTGCCTTCATCAGGTCCTTGGGACACTATTCATCTCACACCAACAATGGGGCACTATAATTCTCACTAACACTAACTGCCTATACTTCCCATTGATACCAATGATGGGGCACTATCCCTCGCCCCTTATCACTGACCCCAATAATGGGGCACTATTCCTCCCCTTGACACCAACTGCAGGGCCCTATAATTCCCACTGATACCAATGATGGGGCACTAATCCTTCCCCTGATACCAGCAATGGGGCATTATTCCTCCCACTAATACCAACGATGGAACATTCTTCACTCCCATTGATGCCAGATCATTTTCTATTCCCACTGGCTACAATCTGGCCCCCTCCAAGTCTGGAGGACAGTTAACCAGGCCTTTGGTTCAGAATGTTTGGGGACCCCTACCCTTGAGTTTCGCGACTATAGGAGCATGCACGCGTCACATGTAGGGCAGACTATTTCAATGAGCTACCCTACACATTATAAACTAAGAAAATAAGTCCCTGACTCTTTTCCAAAAACATACCGCACCAAACTGCATGGTCCTGCAGCAGCAATTTGGCGTGTGTTTGCAGGTTGCTATAAAAATTAATGGTACTTCCGTATTTCTGCTAAAACACACATAAATCTGAATATATCCTGAGGGGGACACAGGCAGCAAAAAAAAAAAAAAAAAAAAACACACATTGACAAGGGCTAGCCTATTATTACTATATCCAAAAAAACGTTTGGACTTTAGATACAATTTAGTATACAACATCTAACAAAAATGATGTGTCTATACCTACTGCCTATGCTACTTAATGTTGACTGCAATCATAGCTTACATACCAAAATATTATACAAAGTGTTAGGGGAGGTCAGATTTTTGTTTCCGTCTTTAATAGCTAGGACATTACGAAATTAGGTGGACATGTACAAAAATGATGGATAAAATTCCGGTAGGCATGCAAAGCACACAATCATCGCTTCTCGGCCTTTTGGCTAAGATCAAGTGTAGTATCTGTTCTTATCAGTTTCCAGGAGGTGGCGCTTGCTTCCGTTCCTGATCTATGGCGAGATAGAGATGGGATGGCGGTTGCTATGCAAAACCTGCTGGAGTAAAGGTGACCTGCAGCGGTTTGTAGCCGAAAGGGAAGCCTTCTGATGGGGGTGGAGAACCACTGGGCCTGGCTGAAGGGTCGGGTCCTTGGCCTTCTGGCCTAGGTTGGTGTGGTTTATGCCCCTTTCAGTTTTTCGGAAAGCCTGCCCCTTTTCGGTGTTATTGAGGGGAATTGGCCGGTACCCCCGAATATAATTAGGTGGGAGCACTGGGATCCCATGGGGAGGCTTTGCCAGTTTGGTCTCCCTATGTGGCTCTCATGATGTTCTGATACCTTGCTGGCTGGGGCGGGCTGCATCGGCCTGAGCTGTTGGTCAGGGTTGGTCTTGAAAGCCTATGGAGTATGTGCCCCTGGAGTGGCAGTCCAGGGGTGCCATAAAATCACTGAGTGGCAGTCACTTTGATTTGAGGCACCACGGTCACTGCACCATAGAACACGCTTTTTTAGCACCTGCCTCTTGGGCCGGGCCTTTTGGCTGGGACCAGAGGAAATTTTTATTCCTGGCCGGAGGGCCTGGTCATTGTTTTACACGATGGCCACCCTTTTCACTCTCCTCTTCACTATCCCTTCCCCACTTTCTTTTATTTATTTTATTTTGATGCCTATGTTTGTCACTTTATGTCTTTTTATGTTTTATACACGGTTTTGTCTCACTGTGTGACGAGTAAGGATGCGGGTCCTCAGGCCAGCCCTGAAAGTCTTGGGAAGGGGTGGACATGGCCTTCTGGCTTAGTTCGCCCTCCCTCATGGGGTCTCCCTTCGGGGGAGCCCCACCTAGTACTTGGGTGGGTTCTGTTTCGGCAGGCCCTCCAGAGAACGGGGTCTGTCTGGTTTTGGCCAGATAGACCATTGTAAAGTATCTTTGTCCCCGTCTGGAGCCTAACGCCCCAGAGGATCAGGGAATTGGCACGTCTGTGTACCCACTTTTTTGTGTTCACTCTTTGTGTGCGCGCACATTTTTTTGGCACCGGGTGAAGTTTTTTGGGTGTGTTATGAACGCCATAGACTTTCAAAAAAAAAAAAAAGTTAGCATACTTTAGAACAATGGTCAGTCATCTACCATTACCTTTTCAATCACAGAATTATTATTGACATCTTAGTCACCATTTATAAGGTTTTCATATTTAACCGCTTCTGGACCACTTTCCACACATTTACTGCAGTAGCCTCTGGGGGTGCGTGCACACTGATTGGACAGAGGGGGAGTCAATCAGCAGGTCCAGCGGATGCGATGTCCGCTGGCCACCCACAATCATTTCCTAGAGAGGCAGAACAGCGATCTGCCTATGTAAACAAGGCAGATCGCCGTTCTGACAGAGGAGAACATAGAGATCTTGTGTTCCTGCTAAGAAGGAACACAGATCTCTGTGTTCTCCCAGTCAGAGCAATCCCCACACAGTTAGTAAGCACCCCCTAGGGACACACTTAACCCTTTGACTGTCTGACTGTCCCTGGTGTTAACCCCTTCTCTGCCAGTGTCATTAGTACAGTAACAGTGCATATTTTGTTAGCACTGATCACTGTATTAGTGTCACTGGTCCCCAAAAAGTGTCAAAAGTGTCAGTTAGGTGTCCGATGTGTCCACAGCAATGTTGCAGTCCCGCAAAAAATTGCTGATCGCCACCATTACTAGTAAAAATCAAACAAAAAAATTCCATAAAAATATCCCATCATTTGTAGACATTATAATGTTTGCGCAAACCAGTCAATATACACTTATTGGGGTTTTTTTTTTTTTTTTTTTACCAAAAATATGTAGCATTATACACATTGGCCTTAATTGAAGAAATTTGTTTTCATTTTTTTTTTATTGAACATGTAATCTAGCAGAAAGTAAAAAAAAAATTGTTTATTTTTTTCAAAATTATCACTTTTTTTGTTTATAGCGCAGAAAATAAAAACCGCAGAGGTGATGAAATACAACCAAAGAAAGTTCTATTTGTGGGAAAAAAAGGACATCAATTTTATTTGGGTACAGCATCACACGACTGCATTGTCAGTTAAAGTAACGCAGTGCCGTATCGCAAAAAAAATAAAAAATTGCCTGGTCAGGAAGGGGGTAAAACCTTCCGGGGCTGAGGTGGTTAAAAACATATGCGCATAGCAATTTGACGGACAAATATCTGCAACATGGTCTGTTATGATATTAACCACTTCATCACAGAGCACTTTTACCCCCTTCCTGCCCAGGCCAATTTTCAGGTATCACGCCGTCGCACTTTGAATGGCAATTGTGCAGTCATGCAACACTGTACTCAAACAAAATTTTCATAATTTTGCTATCACAACTAGATCTTTCTTTTGGTGGTATTTAATCACTGCTGGGGTTTTTCTTTTTTGCAAAATAAACTAAGACAGAAAATTTGGGAGGAAAGAAACATGTTTTACTTCATTTCTGTTATACAATTTTGCAAATAAATAATTATTCTTAATAAACTGAGGCCAAAATGTAAATTTATGCTACAATTCTTTCGTTAAAAAAACCCAAATTAGTGTATATTATTTATCCTGTAGGAAAGTTAGAGTCCACAAACTATGGTATACATCTGAAAATTGATCCTGATGTACTGATGGACTGATCTCATTTCATGAGACCCTAAAATGCCAGGACAGTACAAATACCCCACATATGACCCATTTTTGGAAAGTAGACAATCCAAGGTATTAAGAGGCATGGCAGGTTTTTTTAAGCTGTATTTTTTTGTCTATTTTTCTCTCTCTCTCTCTCTCTCTCTCTCTCTCTCTCTCTCTCTCTATATATATATATATATATATATATATATATATATATATATATATATTTTTTTTTTTAAACACACTGTGACCAGAGCAATATAATGTTACCATAGTAACATTGTACTACTCTGGGGAAGTGATCATAATTTTTTTTTCCTACACATTAAGATTGCTTATAGCGATGAATTACATTGCTCTAAGCAAGCATTTTGCAGAAAGAATCTGATTCAGTTTGTTTTGTTGTGATTGGTCAAAGCTAGCAACACAATTGTACACAATGTTTGACATGAAAGGAAGCCATTTATGGTTTACAAGTGCCATGTGACCTGCTGTGATTGGTCACATAAGTCGCATGGTACCAAAAAGCAAGCTGGTACACTGATCAGCCACTGGCTGTGTCCAGTGGACACAGCTGGTAACAGATCGTGAGGCTGCACGGCCCCACAAATGGTGCTTTCTGATGTCCACTCAGAACAGCAAAGCCCCTGCCCGGCCATCATTCTGCTATAAGCCTGGCGGGAAGGTGTTAAGGAGAGCCTACAACCCCTGGCAAAAATTATGGAATCACCAGTCCCTGAGGATGTTCCTTCAGTTGTTTATTGTTGTAGAAAAAAAGCAGATCACAGACATGGTCAAAAACTAAAGGCATTTCAAATGGCAACTTTCTGGCTTTAAGAAACACTAAAAGAAATCAAGAAAAATAATTGTGGTGGCCAGTAACAGATAGATTTATAGAACAAGCACAGGGAATAAATTATGGAATCACTCAATTCTGAGGAAAAAATTATGGAATCATGAAAAACAAACAAAATAACACTCCAATACATCACTAGTACTTTGTTGCACCACCTCTGGCTTTTATAACTGCTTGCAGTCTCTGAGGCATTGACTTAATGAGTGATAAACAGTACTCTTCATCAATCTGGCTCCAGCCTTCTCTGATTGCTGTTGCCAAATCATCTTTGCAGGTTGGAGCCTTGTCATGGACCATTTTCTTTAACTTCCACCACAGATTTTCAATTGGATTGAGATCCGGACTGTTTGCAGGCCATGACATTGACCTTATGTGTCTTTCTTCAAGGAATTTTTTCAAAGTTTTTGCTCTATGTCAAGATTATCATCTTGATAAATGATTTAATCATCCCCAAACAGCCTTTCAATAGATGGGATAAGAAAAGTGTCCAAAATTTCAATGTAAACCTGTGCATTTATTGAAGATTTAATGACAGCCATCTCCCCAGTGCCTTGACCTGACATGCAGCCCCATATCATAATTGACTGTGGAAATTTACATGTTTTCTTCAGACAGTCGTCTGCATAAATCTCATTGGAACGGCACCAAACAAAAGTTCCAGCATCATCACCTTGCCCAATGCAGATTCGAGATTCATCACTGAATATGACTTTCATCCAATCATCCACAGTCCACGATTGCCTTTCCTTAGCCCATTGTAACCTTGTTTTTTTGTGTTTAGGTGTTAGAGATGGCTTTCTTTTAGCTTTTCTGTATGTAAATCCCATTTCCTTTAGGCGGTTTCTTACAGTTCCGTCACAGATGTTGACTCCAGTTTCCTCCCATTTGTTCCTCATTTGTTTTGTTGTAAATTTTCTGTTTTCAAGGCATATTGCTTTAAGTTTTCTGTCTTGACGCTTTGATGTCTTCCTTGGTCTACCAGTATGCTTGCCTTTAACCACCTTCCCATGTTGTTTGTATTTGGTCCATGTTTTAGACACAGCCGACTGTGAACAACCAACATCTTGTGCAACAATGCGTGATGATTTACCCTCTTTACCTACATACTAACAAGCAGATTTAATCTGATGCAGGTGTTATGCCGTGTACACACGAGCGGACTTTACAGCAGACTTTGCCCGGCGGACTTTTCAACGTACTTTACGACGGACTTTCTGAATGAACGGACTTGCCTACACACAATCCACCAAAGTCCGTCGAATTCGTACGTGATGTATGACCGGACTAAAACAAGGAAGTTCATAGCCAGTAGCCAATAGCTGCCCTAGCGTAGCTTTTTGTCCGTCGAACTAGCATACAGACAAGCGGACTTTTCGACCGGACTTGATTTCGATGGATTGATTTAAAACATGTTTCAAATCTAAGTCCGTCCAACTTTTGAGAAAACAAAGTCCGCTGGAGCCCACACACGATCGAATTGTCCGACGAAATCCCGTCCGCCGGGCAAAGTCTGCCGTAAAGTCCGCTCGTGTGTACGCGGCATTAGTGTTTGTAATGAAAATTTACAGGGTGATTCCATAATTTTTTCCTCAGAATTTAGTGATTCCATAATTTATTCCCGGTGCTTGTTCTATAAATCTAACTGTTACTGGCCACCACAATTATTTTTCTTGATTTCTTTTAGTGTTTCTTAAAGCCAGAAAGTTGCCATTTGAAATGCCTTTAGTTTTTGGCCATGTCTGTGATCTGCTTTTTTTCTACAACAACAAACAACTGAAGGAACATCCTCAGGGACTGGTGATTCCATAATTTTTGCCAGGGGTTGTATATTCAAACGTTAACAGTCAGCCAAGTTAGGATATTTGAAAAAATGGCAAAACAAGGGCTGAAATGTTTCAGGCTAGCATCAGTGTTGGTCACATATCTTTAGGGCTAGGCTCTAGGTTAATTGATCTCTGTTAAAGGGAGATTCGTTCATTCTAAATTTGCATCTCCTAATTGAGCAGAATTTTCCCAAGAAAAAGTATTTCAACCCTTCTACTACTCTTTATTTATCCATCATGGTAAGACTGCTTGCATTTGTTATTTATGTTAACATAAATAAGTATATATTTACTTTCAAGAAAACCCAAATAACTCAAGAATAGGCTTTTGAATTCAAATTTACAAATGGGTGAACATGCTTCGCCCTTTCACTCTATTGTTTCATATAAAAGGGCATTTGTCAGCATGATACACATATTGCAAGCAACAGCAATTAAAACCCACTAATCTAGTATTGATTCCAATATACTGAAGATACATCATAGCCAATATCACTTTAGCTGGCTTTTACCTCATCTAGCTCTGGAAGCAGTGGTGAGTGTAAATGAACTATTTTCTTTTTATAATTAAATTACACGCTCAGTGCAATTTTCACTCATTCTACATCTCCAAAGAGTTTGGTAAAATCAGTTTTAAGATTTTCTCTGAGCTATTAAAATATGGGTACATTTAGATGGCTTATCCCATTGAAGTTTCATGAAAAAACACTATTTACACACATGCTTTTTTTCATATACATATGCTAGGCTTTACTGTAAAGTATGGGACTTTTTACTATTAATCCAAATGCTAAATATAATGTAGCCAAGAGGTGGCTATGCAATTCAGTGACAGTATGCAGTGTTATTAATGAGGAGCTGTCTCCCTCTAGTGTTGGCTTGGACTCCATGTGTCATTTCCTAAAACAGAACTTCGAGCAGAGCAAAGCATCGTGGGATGTGTAGTTCAGAATGCTGGGGTTTCAATTTCAGTAGGACTGGCCTGAACTAAGACCACCAGATTGCCGAGGAGAGAACAGAATGCTGGGAGAGGATATAAAAAGGCTGGATCTGGCCTATGTTGCTCTTTTGGGACATCGGCCTGGATCTGTCAGCAGGAGCTCTCTGCCAATGTGAGCTGCAGCTGAGTCGCGGCTTGCATAGGAGAAAGCTATCTACAGCTGCATACAGAGGGACATCTGCGGACAGCATTGATTCCTATCTACCACAGTCCGCAGGCTGTTCCTGATCCTTCAGCGTTACCTGCAATTCAGATCCGAGAAGGCAGCGGCGCGGTTTGACGGAGGTCAGACACCATCACCTGAGCCAGGACCCAGAGTCCTGAAAGAGCCCTAATCATCATCTACATCATTACCAGCAACATCTGTTGCGCGGGTACCTGCCCATTAATACCATATACACTGCATATTGACATCGTCTCTGTTCGCATTCCCGATGCTTGTAGTTCTACTGGATATAAGTTCAGTCAATCCCATAGACACTGTATGCAGACATCTGTGCTTTGCTCACATCCCTGTCCTCAGTAGTTCTACATGGTGACCATTTGTGTTTAGGTCACACGAACATTCTGCATTCTTAAAGGAGCCAATCCTGTACCAGTTAAAGTTGCTTTGTTCTAACATCAAGGATTATTCCCTTCATCATACTTTAAGTGCTAGCTGAAGATTCTGCAGGGTTGTCATTAACCCCTTTTATCTTCTTGTCACAAGTGTTTAAGTGTTGTCTAACACAAGGGAACCTGCTCTCATCCTCTAGAACTCTTCTTAACCGGTTCAATACCGGGCATTTTCACCCCCTTCCTTCCCAGACCAATTTTTAGTTTTCAGCGCTGTCGCACTTTAAACAACAATTGCGCAGTCGTGCGACGTTGTACCCAAACAAAATTGACGTACTTTTTTCCCCCACAAATAGAACTTTCTTTTGGTGGTATTTGATCACCTCTGCGGTTTTTATTTTTTGCGCTATAAACAAAAGAAAAGCGACAATTTTGAAAAAAAAACAATATTTGTTACTTTTTGCTATAATAAATATCTCAATTTTTTTTTTAAAAACAAATTTTTTCCTCAGTTTAGGGCGATACGTATTCTTCTACATAATTTTGGAAAAAAAAAAAACGCAATAAGCGTATATTGATTGGTTTGCGCAAAAGTTATAGCGTCTATAAAATATGGGATAGATTTATGGCATTTAAAAAATATATATATTTATTTATTTATTTTACTAATAATAGCGGCGATCAGCAATTTTTTTCGTGACTGCGACATGGTGGACACATCGGACACTTTTGACACATTTTTGGGACCATTCACATTTATACAGCGATCAATGCTATAAAATTGCATTGATTACTGTGTAAATGTGACAGGCAATGAAGGGGTTAACCACTAGGGGGCGGGGAGGGGTTAAATGTGTTCCCTAGGGAATGCTTCTAACTGTAGGGGGAGGAGGGGCACAAGGGGAGGAGACCGATCAGTGTTCCACATTTCTGGGAACACAGATCGCTCTCCTCTGAACTGACAGGACGTGGATCTGTGTGTTTACACACACAGATCCACGGTCCGGCCCGGTTAACGGGCAATCGCGGGTGCCCGGCGGACACTCGCACCGGGTCCCATCTGTGAACGTCATTTGACTATAGGTGGGTAGGGAAGTGGTTAAAGGAGCCAGCCAAATTAATCACAACAGTTTGCTAATGTTTGATGTTAAGTGTCTGTGGGCTGAGGAGATAGAGGGGAGTGGCCTGACATCGTTTTATTAAGTGTCAGTCCCCTGCCTCTCTGCTGCCTGTTCACATAGGTTTCTGCAATTTAATTTAGTCGTTTTACATTTTACCTTGTCAGCATAAGTTTCTAAACTGCAAGATAGCATTTCATATTAGTGCTATATTGTTCAGATAATAAATCTTCATTATCCATAGTGTTCTGCTGTGCATTTCTATGTGTCATTCTTATCACAGTAAACAAACCTGAACTGCTTTACTAATA
Source organism: Aquarana catesbeiana (assembly GCF_042186555.1). Lineage (NCBI taxonomy): Eukaryota > Metazoa > Chordata > Amphibia > Anura > Ranidae > Aquarana > Aquarana catesbeiana. The sequence goes on from NC_133324.1 coordinate 737,041,407, forward strand.
CTGTGTAGATTTCTTGTTATTGGTGTAAACTGTAAAGAAATGACTGAACCCAGGGTGTCAGAGAATTTGCAGAGTCGGGGCAACCAGTGGGGTACAGATTCTATCAGCGGCCCTCACGAGGGTAGCGCTACAATAATAAAAACCTTGGCTATTACAAAAATCAAGTAGCTCATGATGCAACTCATTCCATGTGATTATGCTGGGCCTATCAGTGCTGTCAAATAGGAGCACTTATTCTCTGTGTAAGCCTCAACTTCCATAACGTGTAGCTTATTCTAAGGTTTGGTTTCATGCACAGCAGCTGAACACAGTGGTAAAGTGGGTAAAATGAAGGTAAGCCGAGGTATACTTTCAGATGGAATTGCAATAACTCACTGGGGACAATAATCATCGACATGTATCAGACTTCAAAGCCCATCTGTAGGCATTGTTAAATTTTTGAGTAGGGAAAAGTTTAAAGCAGTCTCTGACACATGGTTACTTAACCCTTAAAGCAGAGTTCCGCCCACATTTTTCACTCCTCACCATGCAGCACTAATGTGCATCCTTAAAATGAATTGGCAATGTAATATTTATTTTTCTGTTCACTTACCTGATTTAATCCTATATCCAATTTCACTTCCTCCATTAGCAGCCGTCATTTTCGGTTTTGCATTGGCTCATGGGAGATCCTGGTCAACTTGGCATGTCACTGCTGCTGTAATATTTAACATTGGCATCATAGGCATGCGCAGGGGGTGTGCCTGGGGCCCCCCTAATCCCTATGTGTGGTACCCATTCCCCCTACTGCCTGGGCAACCCCCCCCCCACAGTGCTGCTGGCTTGGCTTCCCTCCTTTCCTCCTGGCTGCTGTGGGGGATGTTTCAGGGTGGAGCCTGGGTGGAAGGGGCTAGTAAATATGTAATTTACCAGCCCCTACCTTTTCTAAACGAATACAGTAAACACATACACTCACAGTGCCCATTCATAACAGAAGCATAGTAAACTGTGTTTACTATGCTTCAGTTTGTGACTAAACAGGAAGCCGCTCAGCACAGAGCACTTCCGATTAATTCACTGTCCCGTGCAGCTGAGGCTGCAGAGAAAAGAACGTGTGTTTGAGCTTTGGGGTGCACACCCTAAAGCAATAGGCTGCGCACACCTATGATTGGTGTTTATGGAAATACTTGGTCAGCTTGGCATGGCAAGCTGATAAAGATTGCACCGCACATGTGCAAGATCAGCAGGTGCATGCTGGGTAGCCAGCATGCATGGAATCTAGGAAGGAGGACACTGTGGCTTCAGATGCCCACACTGGAAATGGCCGCGCCATGCAGGAACTTCACAAAGTAAGAAAACTATGCTGCACAAATACAAAACTGGGCATAGTTTACAGCATACCTTTGTTGCATTGCATGAGTATTCTAGGGGTATCTTAAAAGTCATATTTCGGGTTTAAGGGTACAGTGCATCTGGAAAGTATTCACAGCCCTTCACTTTTTTCACATTTAATGTTGCAGCCTTATTCCAAAATGGATTACATTCATTATTTTCCTCAAAATTCTACAAACAATTCCCCATATTGACAACAGGAAAAAAGTTTGTTTGAAATCTTAGCAAATTTATAAAAAAAAAAAAAAAAACCACAACACGTGTGCTTAAGTATTCACAGCCTTTGCGCAATAGTTTGTTGAAGCACCTTTGGCGCCAATTATAGCCTCAAGTCTTTTTTAGTATGATGCTACAAGCTTGGCACACCTATTTTTGGGCAGTTTCTCCCATTCTTCTTTGCAGGACCTCTCAAGCTCCATCAGGTTGGATGGGGAGCACTGGTGGACAGCCATTTTCAGATCTCTCCAGGGATGTTTAATCGGGTTAAAGCCTGGGCCACTCAAGGACAGAGTTCTCCAGTAGTCACTCTTGTTATCTTGGCTGCGTGCTTAGGGTCGTTGTCCTGTTGGAAGATGAACTTTCACCCCAGTCTGACCTGGAGCAGGTTTTCATCAAGGATGTCTCTGTACATTGCTGCATTCATCGTTCCCTTGATCCTGACAAGTCTCCCAGTTCCTGCCGCTGAAAAACATCCCCACAGCATGATGCTGCCAACACTATGTTTAACTGTAGGGATGGTATTGGCCAGGTGATGAGCGGTGCCTGGTTTCCTCCAGACATGATGCTTGCCACGCAGGACAAAGAGGTCAAACTTTGTTTCATCAGATCAGAGAATTTTGTTTCTCATGGTCTTAGAGTCCTTCAGGTGCCTTTTGGCAAACTCCAGGTGGGCTGTCATGCGCCTTTTACTGAGGAGTGGCTTCCGTCTGGCCACTCTATCATACAGGCCTGATTCGTGAAGTGCTGCAGAGATAGTTGCTCTTCTGGAAAGTTCTCCTCTCTCCACAGAGAAACGCTGGAGCGCTGTCAGAGAGACCTTTAGATTCTTGGTCACCTCCCTGACTAAGGCCCTTCTCCCCGATTGCTTAGTTTGGCCGGGCCACACGCCCTAGGAAGAGTCCTGGTAGTTCCAAACCTCTTCCATTTATGGATGATGGAGGCCATTGTGCTCACTGGGACCTTCAATGCTACATAAATTCCTCTGTACACTTCCTCAGATCTGTGCCTTGATAAAATCCTGTCGGAGGTCTACAGACAATTCCTTTGACTTCATAGCTTGGCTTGTGCTCTGACATGCACTGTTAACTGTGGGACCTTATATAGACAGGTGTGTGCCTTTCCAAATCATGTCCAATCAACTGCATTTACCACAGGTGGACTCCAATCAAGTTGTAGAAACATCTCAAGGATGATCAGTGGAAACAGGATGCACCTGAGCTCAATTTTGAGTGTCGTGGCAAAGGCTGTGAATACTTATGTATGTGTGATTTTTAATTTTAATAAATTTGCAAAGATTTCAAACAAACTTCTTTCACGTTGTCATTATAGGGTATTGTTTATAGAATTTTGAGAAAAATCATAAATTGAATCAATTTAGGAATAAGGCTGTAACATAACTAAATGTGGAAAAAGTGGCACTAATTGAATCACTCAACACCAACATCTTCTCATGTTAACAGTATTCTCAGGTCACGTTTAGCTAAGTCAGAGTTCAATCGATCCGTCCACCCCATCGTTATTTAACATTTTTGGTACAAGTGTGTGGAGTCAAAATTGGGATGGAAGTGGAGAAATCTACTTATTATGATGTCAAGAAAACACGACTATCATAGCCTTGCTTTGTATAGGGCCCGCTTACACCAACACAGTGCAGCGCGCATTGTAACACACTGCAGCACATATAATAAACAGAGGTAAAAAAAAAAAGAAAACTGCAATGCATTGAAGCACACCATTACACCACATGCATTATGTGCTTACAAACTTGGGCAACTGAAGCTTGGTGAATAATCACTCAGAAATCACTGGCACTTGGTGGAATGGGCCTTGATCAGGAAAACAGGAACCTTGTCATTAATTCCATGGGCCTAAAACATGTACTGACATATAGTGGATTGAGAAGCCTTGCAAGGCAGGCTGAACAAATAAGGCCACTTTCACACCGAGGCGCTTCTAAACTGGCAGTAAAACACTGAGCACTTTTGAAGAGCTTTTCAGGTGCTTTTGAAGAGCTTTCCATTAAGTTCAATGAAGAGGGGCGTTTTTTCACCGCTCTGCCAGCGAAGTGCTCCAGTGTGAAAGCATTCACTGATTTTAATGGTGAGCTTTTCAGGTGCTTTTTTTTTTTTAGCTTGAAAGCACCTGAAAAGCTCCTCAGTGTGAAAGGGGTCTTAGGCCCCTTTCACACTGGGGCGGTGAGGACGCCGGCGGTAAAACGGCGCTAAAAATTTTTTTAGCGCTGCTTTACCATCGTTTTAGCAGTGCTATTCGGCCGCTAGCAGGGCAGTTTTAACCCCTGCTAGCGGCCGAAAAAGGGTTAAAACGCTGCAGTGGCACTTTGCCGGCGGTATAGCCGCGCTGCCCCATTGATTTCAATGGCCAGGAGCGGTGAAGAAGCGGTGTATACGCCGCTCCAAAGATGCTGCTTCTAGGAGTTTTTTTAAACGTCCTGCAAGTGCACTGCTCCAGTGTGAAAGCCCTCAGGCTTTCACACTGGAGACACAGCAGCGGCTGTTTCAGGGCGCTTTGCAGGCGCTATTTTTAGCGCTGTAGCGCCTGCAGAGCGCCCCAGTGTGAAAGGGGTCTAAGAGTCAGAAAAAGCTGTAGAGTTCAGATAATTTTGCATTGCAAATCAAATTTAAGGAATGAATAACCTTCTCCTTAGGCCCCTTTCACACTGGGGCGGTGGGTGCGTCAGCGGTAAAATGCCGCCATTTTTAGTGGTGCTTTACCGTCAATTTTGCGGCGCTATTCAGCCTCTAGCGGGGCGCTTTTACCCCCCACTAGCGGACGAGAAAGGATTAAAACCACCTCAAAGCACTGCTGTAGCAGTCTTTTTAACGTCCTGCAAGCACAACGTTCCAGTGTGAAAGCACTCGGGCTTTCACACTGGAGAGACAGGAGCGGCTCTTTATAGGCACTATACAGGCGTTATTTTTAGCGCTGTAGCGCCTATAAAGCACCTCAGTGTGAAAGAGGTTTTAGGGTGCTTAGGACTAGGTGCGGAAGAAAAAAAACAAAAGAATAACTTAGATGGGTTCAAAGGAAGCTTCTACAAAGCAGACAATACCAAATTAAATTCCCACAGAAATATTTAGGGCCAGAGACTTTCTACGCTGAAGAGTCAGAGAAAGCGGTAGAGTTCAGATAATTTTGCACGGTGAACCACATTTAAGGAATAAATATATCTGACGTGAGCAAGGGGTTTAAGCTGAAATGTGATATTGCATTTGCGCAGGTTATAGTTTGCCTCTGTTTAGCCAAGTGGATTAGAGGGTGAGATCTGCTGCTGTACTTATATGTATTGTGAAGCATATTTTATATATTAAGCTGCTTACAAAAATATACATAATTAACACTAGCTGTTTGGAGTGCTGCCTTTTATTTTTATTGAAATTGCCACGCCAGACTGGAGAAAACCAGAATGCACCCCATGACTGACCTTCGAGGGTGAACGTTCCAGGCCCTGTATTAGGTGAAATAGTTAGAAACGCCCCTGTTCTTCAGGACTTGGGCCTCAATGGCTCTTACATAAAGGCCAGTGACTGTAAAACAGGATGGAATATCAGGTCCTATAACAGCAGGTGTGGCCAATCAGGAAATGTCCAGGGTTTGTTCACCAACAGATTGACAATGTTGGCTTACAACGTTGGCATTATCTAACAGCACCCGAACCGTTTGATTCAGAAGGAAGACAGAACCCTGTTGAACTACTATTCAAATCCCTCAAAGTTCCAGGATGCTGAACGGCAAATTCTTCCTCGATGACTAGGTTCCCTGAACCAAAAGGTTCTCCAGAACATCTCCCCAGGCTGACAATCTGTGATCCATCGTCAGCACATCCCAACAGTTTCCCCCATCCAGCATCTGTAATGAGATCCACCATTCAAGAGCCAATCTAGTCTTGGGATAAAGATGCATGAGCCAATCCACGGACTGTGGTTGTTGGTCCTACACCAACAGAAGATTGAGCTGTAACTCCCTGGATTTGAACTGGGCATACGGAACCACTTTGATTGTTGTGACCATCTTTCCGAACACTCCCATGTAGAAGCTAATCAAGGAAACTTCCAGGGACCTCAGGGACTCCACTTGATTACATAGGGACAGATACTTCTCTTGTAAAAGTAAAACTTTTAATTGTGCCATGCCCAGGACTAAGCCCAATTATGCCAAGCATTGCATTGGAACACAGGTTTACTTATGAAGGCTCAGCACCCAATTGAAATGTTCCGGGGTGTGCACCATCTGATATACATTTATTCCAAGATATGATGAGATTGTTCTCAAAGGAGCAGGTAATCCAGGTCCCCCACTATGGGGATAACCGTGTCCTCAATAACCCCAGAACTGGGGCAAACACTTTGGTAAACACTCTGGGAGCAGTGGCATCTTTGATGTCCTCCGATCCCAGGAAGTCCTCAAATTTAGAAGCAATCATACAACAGGAACCGAAAGGTATTCAGGCTATCGCATTCGAAACTGGGTGCAGGACTCCAGTGGATGCTGGTCACTCCAAAAAGTCCACCTTCATGTAACAAGAGATTAGAAGCCACACTCTGTTAAAAGTCTAATGTATGTTTATTGAAGTACAGCATTCAGAAGTGGATCTTATTGCACCAAAAGCACATTTCATTCCATCCAGAGCTTATTCATAGTGTGGGGAATTAGGGATGAGAAAATCCTTAAGTCGATGTTTAGGAAACCTACACCAACATCAGAACATATCCACAAGCTGGAAAGGAGACTGCAGTGTAAAACAAGCTCAGTGGCAGATGTCAGAAAACAGAAAAAAGTAGGTCTTACGTAGGAACACAGTTACAAAGTTTTCTAAAATGTTACTATTTTTCAATATATTACAAAAAGAATAAAGCAACATCTATCATATGACTGCTTAAAGTGATTGTGAAGGCAGAAGGTTTTTTATATTAATACATTCTATGCATTAAGATAAAAAAACCTTCTGTGTGCAGCCCCCCCTCATACTTACCTGAGCCCCATCTAGATCCATCGATGTTGCAGGAGTGCCTCGACTGCCCAGGACTCCCCTCCTAATTGGCTGAGACAGCAGCAGGAGCCAATGAGGAGAGAAAGGGGGCGGGGCTGGGTCGTGGCTCCGTGTCTGAATGGATACATGGAGCTGTGGCTTGGGTGGCCCCATAGCAAGCTGCTTGCTGTGGGGGGCACTCAACAGATGGGAGGGGCCAGGACCACTGAAGAAGAAAATGAAAGGAGGAGGAGAATTGGGGCTGCTCTGTGCAAAACCACTGCACAAAGCAGGTAAGTACCGTATAACAAGTTTGTTATTTTTTTTAAGAGCCCTTGCACACTGGGGCGGGGGGCGGCGTCGGCGGTAAAATGCCGCTATTATTAGCGGCGTTTTACCGTCGGTATGCGGCCACTAGCGGGGCGGTTTTACCCCCCGCTAGCGGCCGAGAAAGGGTTAAATACCACCGCAAAGCGCCTCTGCAGAGGCGCTTTACCGGCGGTATAGCAGCGTCGTCCCATTGATTTCAATGGGCAGGAGCGGTAAAGAGCGGTATACACACCGCTCCTTCACCGCTCCGAAGATGCTGCTAGCAGGACTTTTTTTACCGTCCTGCCAGCGCATCGCTCCAGTGTGCAAGCCCTCGGGGCTTTCACACTGGAATGAAAGCAGCGGCACTTTCGGGGCGGTTTGCATGCGCTATTATTAGCGCAATAGCGCCTGCAAACCGCCCCAGTGTGCAAGGGCTCTAACTAAAAAAAATAGACTTTAATACCACTTTAAGGCTGAACCGGCACAATCAGCCAATCGATCTTCTATCACATTTAATGTCAACATTTTTGTGTGTGGCATATTCAATATTTATTATATCTCATTCACAGATGGCCTGAAATCTGCTGCGCTGTATATACCTATCCAAGCATTTCTATACAGTTACAGACTAACTGCTACAGCTCTTTTTTGTCCACATGGGGTCTACCTTTCAGCTTCATCACCCCTTCTAAGATTATTAAGTTTATTAGAAAAATAATATTCTTAAAAATCAATACCATTAACAATTCATTATTACATCTAATTACAAAGACAAATTAGGAGCTATTACACTAATCACATCATATATGATCCATCTTTCAAATCAAATTTGAAAGGGATTTTTTTCTATTTACTATTAAGAGGAGAACAGAGAGAAAAAAGGAGTGTGTGAGAGAGAGAAGTGAAGCAATCGTAGATTAGGATTCAGAATACTTTAATAATCCCAAAAGGGAAATTATTACGCTATAGCTATAGATACAGATCAGGTAGATGTAATCCTGAATTTCTGCGCTCAAAGAAATTTGAGATACAGAATAGGCTGGATGTCTCTGGAGAATGTAAAAAACAGAAGACTTGAAATCTCTCCTCTTCTGGAAAAGGTGTGATGACATCCTGAGACCCCAACCTTTCCAGTGCTGCAAAGAAAAATGTGGCCCCAAATAGGACATTTCAGTGTATAAAGCTTGGTGGAGGAAAGCATTGGAAGGTACAGCTTGTATGCGCTAAACACCACACTTTGGACCCATTTGTTTGTAATTTGTAAGTAATTTCTAAGTCAGGATGACCGTAAATTGCAGATAAGTGCTCCCCTACTATTGTGAGTGGAGGCACCCCGTCACTGGGATGACTCAGCTCTGAACTCGGATGTTAACACCAACTGCGTGCTCTTACCCACGGTTATCTTCAAAATTGAAGTATCCAAGGATTAGCTAAACAGACACTCAGGTTGCTTCTTACAAAATAATTCTGCAGACCAGCATCTCAGCCACAGCACAGGATCCTACTCACATGTGAGGACATTACATCCAGCTTTGAGAATTGCTGAATAAAATACTCCAAGGCATCAGAGAAAGTCAAAACCCCCCAAAAATCCTCCAGATATTGGCCAATGGCAGGGTCCTAAGGATCATATTATCTAAAACAAAGCATATGCTCTGCCCAAGCTTTGAGCTTGACAGACTCCTACCGCAAACACAGCCCGCTATAGAGCTGCCCCCACCAGAGAGAAAGATGCCTTTTAAAGGGCCTCAAACCACCTATCCGATGTGTCTTTCAAGACCAGGAACTCATTCACTGCACGATCAGTCTAATTCAGATAGGGAATGATTGAGTCTATGGCTGGAGAACCTTACTTCTTGAAGAACTTCTCCCTAATGGCGTTCTGCTGGGTGAACCAATTTGGTAGTGATAAAACCTTACATGGATGAGCCCAAATAGGCATAAATTATCTCCTGGAAATGAAGGTGCACAGAGATATGGGGTGCCTTGGAAGCCCATAGGACTCAAACCTAGAGTCTTTAGCAAAACTGGATTCTAGAAGCAGCAGTTCCAAAGTCATGCCCATCCATTCATGGTCTCATCCACCAAAAAACGAATCACGGTCCTCTGCCTTTGTGATCATTCAAGACCCTGAGCCTCTTTCCAAAGATGACTCCCAATTTTCACTGGTTTAATCTTCCTCATCCAAAGGATGTTCCTCCAACACCTCATCCTCCAGCATCAGAAGAAGAAGAATGTCCCCATTTGCACCTCAGCTGTTCCAGATCAGAGGGAACTCCTGAAAGCTGTTCATGAATTGAATGTCAAATATTCATCCCTAGATATAAAGGAACGGGAGGAATGTACTTCTGAAACAGAGGAAAAGCCAGATAAGGGCAAAATGAGAACTTAGCTGACCCTTAGGAGAACCAATGCAAGTTGAACTGTGCAAAGGGCATTCCCTACGTGACAAAGGAATTTGGAAGCCCACCCCATTGTCTTCTCCTACCCCACCTCTCTGTCTGCACTTTGTAGTAGAAAAACAATAAGATAGGAAGTACTGGTGGTATCAGGGCACCGGTAATATATGAGAAGTTAAAGGGTCAAAGAGAAAAAGCACCAATCCAACAGTCAAAGAGAAATGACCGGGATGCGTCTCCCTATAAATACAATCACTAAAAGCATAATTCGGATCAATAGAGCTGTGAAACAAAACTCCATGAATAGAACGGTTAAAAGTATCAATCGTGGTCTCACTTACAAGTGGTAGAGGATAAAAGATGCCAGATCAAAAGCTCCATGCACAGATTCTAAGCTCTCCATAGCCTTGGGTAGAGCTGAAAGAGCCGATGTAGATAGCGGTCAATAGCTAGCTAGGAGTGTGAGAACACTGGAAGGGATACTCTTGATGGTTGGTAGGAAAAGGAAAAGACGCAGTACATCTCTAATACATGCAAATTTCTTAATGTTTTATCATTTTAAAGGAATCTGCTATTAGAGAAAAATACCTGTTTATCTGCTAAGTCATGGAGGAGAGTACATTTGTAAAAAAAAATGTAAACAGTGCATCACAGAATCTTGTCCGTCTGGAGAGTGGAAATCAGTCCCCAAGCTAAAACAGAGCATTTTTTGCGTGCGGGTACCGTGAACAGGTCCTTAACCACTTCAGTACCAGGCACTTTCGCCACTTCCCTTCCAGGAAAATTTTCAGCTTTCAGCACTGTCACAATTTGAATGACAATTGCCCGTTCATGCTACACTGTACCCAAACATAATTTTTATCATTTTGTTCCCACAAATGGAGCTTTCTTTTGGTGGTGTTTGATCACCTCTGCGGTTTTTATTTTTTGCTAAACTAAAAAAGTTTTTCTTCCTTTCGGTTATAAAATTTTGTTTTCACTGATGGGCACTGATTTATCATTCACTGACGGGCACTGATATGTAGAATTGATGGGCACTGATAGGCGGCACTGATGGGCACTGATAGGCGGCAGTGATTGGCACTGACAGGTGGCACTGATGAGGTACTGACAGGTTTTACTGCTGGGCACTGTGATGGGCACTTATTGGCACTGATATGGGCACTGTCATCTGTTTTTTTATGGGGCAGACTGGCAGCTTATGGGCACTGACTGGCAGCTGTGGTAGCACATCTGATGGGGCTGTGCTGATAATCAATGTGCTGATTATCAGCACAGACCCCCCCCCTTCTGACAGGGAGAGCTGCCGATTGGCTCTCCCTGTCAGCGCGAACCGAGGAATGCCGTTTACCGGCACTTCCTGGTTCACGCAATGATCAGCTGTGATTGGTCACAGCTGATCACGTGTTAAGAAGCCTCTGTCAGAGGCTTCTTAACACAATCAGAGATGCAGCGTGTCGTGGCAAACTACATGGAATCACAAATGGTATGCAAATGAGCCCTCTGCTAAATGACTCAACACCAGCAGGATAGGAATCCCACTGTTGCTTTTGGGGAATGCATGAGAGAAGACTCTTCTATTTTTGAAATAGATTACCCAGTAGTGTTCCAATGTTTAAGTCTTTAAAAACAACCTCATTTAAATAATATTACAAGCATAAAAAGTTACTATCATATTGGAAATATGACTTGCATACATATGAAGCACAGAAAGACTAGATAAAGTCAGATAGGTGTCAACTGTCTGTGCTTTAAGCCAGCTGTATCAAATATATTTTTTCTTATGATTGCTGTATATGAAGTTTTTATGCAATACCATGTGATTTAAAGCACACTTTTTATATTTATTTTTCAAGCTGCTCCAATGCATGGAAAACTCTCACTTACAAATAATGAAAAACAGCATAGGGGCCACTCAGTAATATTTTACTTTCCAAACAGACAGTACTTCAAGTGCTTTGATATAGATTTTTAGCAGGAAGATTTAATGTCAATGGAGATGCGAGCACAGGTATATAACTTTCTACAGTGCACCTATATATCACAGAATATGTGATGACAATAAAGAAGATATAGAATTCATCCTCCAAGGCAGAGTGTCCCTTGTCAGAATTGAGTGACTTAGTATATATCATCTTTGTAAATTTTACATCTTTGACATTCAATTTACCTGGTACAAATATATAAAAACAGACAAAGATATTTTAACATGCCCTTATAAAGATTTTAGTATAAAAAGACTAATATAAAAATATTACTTAGTAGTTTTAAAGTGATATGATGAAGGCTTTATTCAACTCCTGACCCTTAGTTTAAAAATGCATTTAAAATTATCTGAAGATTTTTTTGGAAAATAAATAGGGAACTGGTTCACATATTCAATTATTCAGACTGTCTACATGTATTACTTTTTATTAACACAATTTTAAAGAGCTGAAAAGAGTGCACATAAAAAAAATGCATGAAACAAAGATGGTAGTCTCTCCAATCTTTACTATGCTGACAACCTCTATTCGGTTGTACAACATAGGACACAGGACATAATTATGCATTTGACATAACGGAAAACCAAAAGCCAAAAACATTTGTGATGCTGACCTAAAGGTTATAATCTGTGTCAGGTATTTTTTTTTTGCCATTTATGTCCCATTAAGGGAGTTTTCCCCTCAACTTCATGTCCCATAGCCAAAGCAGGAAGTAAAAAGAAAACCAAGCACAGACGGAATGGGGGAATCCCCCTCTGACCGCTGCGGGACATTTGCTCACATTCCAAAAACAGGTTCTAAAATACGGACTACACTGTTTCAGTTAGGAAGGACACTTGAATACGGAGGTACCATGCACATCCTTCCACAGATGCCTCGGGTCGTCATTGCAAATCAATGCTGAATGCTACACTGGGAAAGTCTGGGTCATCAGGACATGCACCAATCCTTTACTGCCAGAGGAAGAAGCGAAGAAACAGGTTCACCCAGGACATGTCACTTTACAGCACCAGCCATGGCGAATACCCCAGTTGTGACATGGAACGTCCGAGGTGTCCATGATCCCTTGAAACGTACCATGATAAGCACGTCTGAAAAAATTTCACCCAACAATAGTGAGCCTCCAGGAGACTCATCTAACAAAGGATACAGTCAGTTTTCTGCAGTATTCCTGGGTGGGCAAGGCCTACCATTCCACTCACACCGCTTATTCTCGCGGGGTGAGTGTTCTGGTACATCAATCCTTGGCCTACCAGGAATTAGATGCTGTTATTGACCCCATGGGTAGATTTGTGTTTTTACATTGCAGGTTATATACATTGACGTTGATTTTGGTGTTTGTGTACATACCTCCTCCATTCTCTAGGGAAATCCTGCAGCTCCTCTTGACTTACCTGGTTGACAAACCTGATGTTCCTATAATGATCATGGGTGACTTTAATGGCTACTTAGACCCCAGACTAGACAAGCATCCCCCGGCACAGCCACCATCGGGAAATAGGGGCACTATTCTGAGCAGACTACTGATAGAGGTGGGTTGGATAGACTCGTGGAGAGCTAAATACCCTACAACCAAACAGTTTTCCTGCTTCTCCAAAACCCATGGGTCACTTTCCCGCATTGACTTATGTGTGGGGTCCCCGCAACTCTTAAGTGTTATGCACAAGGTATATTATTTACCCTGGGGGGTCTCTGATCACTCCCCTCTGGTCGCTCACCTTATCACCAGACCGGCAACCACGCTGCCGAGAGCACCGTGGAAATTGAATGCTTTTTGGTTAAAACTTTTCTCTTCTCACGATAGAGTAACGAAACAGATAGAACAATACTTTTTTGACAACCGGAGACAAACTGACTTATTATTGAGATGGGATGCCTTTAAGGCATGCCTAAGAGGTATTTTTATAGCTGAAATTGCTGACGTAAAACACAAATCCGCAGCCGTACTGGTACAGGTGGAAGACCGGGTGAAGCAACTGGAGCTTGCTTTTATTTTAGACCCATCAGAGTCCGCGAGGGAGGCATGGATATCGGCTCAGGAGTCCCTGGACCGGTTGAGGTCCTCCGCCGCGGAACGTAAACGGTTTTTTACTAAACAAGCATTTTACGAAGAGGGTGAAAAAACTGGTAGATTACTGGCCAGAATAGCCAGATCTCAACAGTCGTCCCCTGCTATAGGAACGATACGTAGCTCCTCGGGATGCCTGGTGAACGATCCGGAGAAAATTATAGAGGAGCTAGCTTCTTTCTATGCCGAGGTATACAAACCGTGTGACAGTTATACAGACGAGGAGCTGCAGACATACATGGGTACTATAATGCTTCCGACTCTGACCCACCAGGCGAGGGAGGAGTTGGAAGCACCAATTTCGCTAGACGAACTGAGGGAGGCAGCTGCCTCGTTTCCCACATGCAAGGCTCCCGGGGACGATGGACTTCCCATGGAGGTTTACACCCAATATGGAGAAATAATCTTACCTAAACTGCTTGAGGTATTAAATGCATCCTTTACACTGGGAAGGCTACCAACTACTATGACTAAAGCTAACATTGTATTACTGTTGAAAATGGTTAAGGACCCCTTAGACCCGGGCTCCTATAGGCCTATATCGCTCTTACAGAGTGACATTAAATTACTAGCTAAAGTACTGGCCATGCGGGTTAATAGGATTGTCAGAACAATAGTTCACTCAGATCAAGCAGAATTTATGCCTCGAACATCTACGGCAACCAATCTTAGACGTCTATATCTAAACATGCAGACTCCCTCGGAATCTATGGGTCGTAGGGCCTTGCTGTCCCTTGATGCCAATAAGGCATTTGACAGCGTGTGCTGGAGGTATCTGTGGGCGGTTCTGGCCAAGTTTGGGTTTGGGCCCAGGTTCATCAGGTGGGTAAGGCTGCTGTACGATACACCACGGGCTGCTATACGTTTGGCGGATCGAATGTCTCATGCCTTTGGGTTGAGCAGGGGGACCAGACAGTGGTGCCCTCTGTCCCCCCTGCTCTTTGCACTGGCTATAGAGCCCCTGGCGGCGCAGGTGAGAGATTGTCCACAGATTAGAGGTTTTCGGTACGGTGAACTGCATGAAAAAATCATGCTCTACGCCGATGACATGCTTCTGTTTCTAGAAGACGCAGAGGGATCCCTAGACCAGGCAATGTCACTCATAACTGAATTTGGCCACTTTTCAGGCCTCACTATTAACTGAACTAAATCTGCCTTAATGTTTATAGACGGGTCCCCGATGATTAATGTGAGACCCCCGACTCAGATACCTGTAGTGTCTACCTTTAAATATTTAGGTATAAACATCTCACCTAAACTTACGGACTTTTGTAGCTTAAATATCTATCCTCTGATGTTGCGGTTTAGAGATAAAATAAATGTTTGGAATAAACTTAAGATGTCCCTGGCGGGAAAAGTGAATCTCATAAAAATGATTCTGATGCCACAATTTCTATACATGCTACATAACACGCCGGTAGTTATTACGCTGAAGATATTCAGAGTGGTTAACTCTTTATTTCGGCTGTTGTTGTGGCATACCAAACCCCCCAGAATTAAGTTAGAACAGCTGCAGCGCTCAAAAGAGGGGGGGGGGCCTTGCCCTACCCAACCCTTGGATATACTACCTGTCGGCTCAACTGCAGCATCTGATAGTTGCCATGGCTCATCTGCCACTGGGCTCGTCTGCTAAGCTTATGCTGGTGGGCACAAGGGCGGAGTCAATACCCGAGGGATTGGAGGCTCACCTTTTCCAAAGACCCAATAAACAAATGCCCACATACACACTTTTGCAGAGATATGGAACAAAGCTAAACAACTACAAAACGTTTCGGGCTTCACTAAGTATAGCCCGATATGGGAAAATAAAATATATGTTGAACTTGCCAAGCTCCAACAAGGGCACAGATGGCGCTGCAGGGGTATCACACCTATGTACCAAATTTTCAGCAATAGAACACTGTTATCGTTTAAGGATTTACAAGATAAATATTCTCTACCTACCAGTATGTTGTTTTACTATCTACAATTACAGCATGCAATTAAGGCACAAGGGGTTGCGACAGACTGGTCCCAATCCCCCACACCGGTTTTTCATATAATGCAGGAGGCGTCAGAGACTAAAGGTATAATTTCACAATGCTATAACATGCTATTAGCGTCATTGTTAGAGGGGTATCCCACAAAGGCGGCTGCTCAATGGGAGGCGGATGTGGGTCCCTTATCGGGGGAGGTGTGGGAAGAAGCTTTGCAAGCGATTAACACCTGCTCATTAAATGTGGCACAGAGGGTCTCCAAACTGTATATCCTATTGAGAGTACATTATACCCCTGTAAGGTTACAAAGAATGGGCAAAGCGCCAGACCCATTATGTGGCAAATGCAGGGCAGCGTCTGGGGACCTGATTCACCTCCTTTGGCGGTGCCCCAAACTCCATAGGTATTGGACAGAGGTCCTGGCTACACTAAATCAGGTGTTCCAGGCCAATGTCCCCCTAGATCCATTGTGTTGTTTACTGGGAGTTCTGGAGGGAGTGATCACAGAGGAGGTGACGAGGGTTGCTTTTGCACGTGCGCTGTTCCAGGCTAGAAAGGTAATACTGATGGGATGGAAGTCTGCTACGCCACCTAGTAGCAAAACATGGATACTAAATATGGGAAAAACGCTTATAATGGAAAAATATATATACCAGCACAGGGGTAGTCCTGGAAAATTTGACAGATTGTGGGACCCGTGGTTGGATGTGCCGAGAATAAGCCCCATGGAATTGGTACAAATGAGGCTGCTAAGAAGTGTTTAAGATATGACATGTAGTGGCCGAGAGTGTGTATTGGAGAATGGAGGAGGAAGATGTGTGGAGAATGGAGAATATATTGCCGGTTTAATCAGATGGGACATATAGTCCGAATGCTGCAGTTCTAAGATGTAAACTATAACACCTAATTGATAGCCATCAATTACGTGGAAAAAGAAATGTTGATTATGGTTCATATATATCTGTAATGTGTGTTTTTTTCTTATGAGCAATAAAACCTTTTTTGATTTAAAAAAAAAAAAAAAAAGAAAACCAAAGTCAGGGAATCCCTAGTTGTCACCAGTGTCCCTATTGGAAGACTTCTCAATTTCTGTTCAGGTGACAATCCCAACTTTGAGATTTTCTTTCACTGTCGAAGTAAAGGGTAAAAAAGGACAAATAGAGAGGGTGAATCTCCCTAAAGGGGACACAGACAACAATAAAAAACAGGTGTTCTAATCCAACTCCACTCTTTCTCAAAAAAAAAAAAAAAAAAAAGTTTTACCTTAGTTATACTTTAACTATAGGGAAAACATTTTATAGAATTAATCGCCTAGTTCAGCTTCCAGAAAATTAACCACTTCCCGCCTGGCCAATGTACATAAACAGCCATGCGGGTGCTTTATAAATCCAGGAAGAAGTCCTCCTTGGGGTGAGCAGCAGTGTGATCTGTGAAAGGTGGACAAAGTGGATCACTAATCACGATAGTGGGCCACTCTGATTGGTCACAGCGAGCACATGGTATCAAGGCCAATCACAGTGGCCTTGTACCATGTGATAGCTGTGACCAATCACAGCAGTAAATAAAGGTTTCATTAATTAAACCTCTGAACAGTGTTACTGATGGCTTAAACAGTGATCATCACTGTAATAAGCAACCAATGTATACAGAAAAAAAAAAAATCCCTGATCACTTTCAGAGTAGTACAGTGGAACTATTGTGGCAGTGATCAAGTACAATGGCTGGCTGCTCTGATATCACTGTATGTCAGCACCACCAGCAATTATCTCTGTTCACCGCCACAGCAGCACAATGTCAGCAAACTGCGCTGCCAGTCAATATCCCTAATTACCACAGTCCACACACAGTGTCCCCAATCCCTGTTGCACCAGTCCTATTGTCCCGAATCCCTGCCACGCCAGTTACAGTGTCACTGATAATTGCAACACTAGCACAATGTTGCCTCTGTCTGCCCTAAGGCTGGCCTGTTTATTGATCACATATCTGCCTGCTGCCTGGACTGATCTTTAGACTGTTTGCTGATCATGTCTCTGTCTGCAGCCTGAATTAAGCCATCTACACATCTGGCTGACTAAGTTACTGTGAGACACCAGGACAGTGAACATGGCATTCCTGGGGGCAGTAAGGTACCAGTAGGCTAGGCTTGCTTAGCTTATAGGAACTGGGACTGCTATAGGTGATGCTACATTACACTACATTCCCTGACCACTTCTATATAGGTGACCAATACAGTACTTTGGCTTTGACACAACTGGTAGAATTGTGGGATACACAAGACACTTTGTCCAGTACATGATCAGTCCAGACAGTGAAAGTGTCTCCCACATGTGGTATCACCATACTCATGAAGAGTAGCAGAATGTGTTTAGGGGTGTGATTCTAAGTATGCCCATGCTGAATGTGCAAAATAACGTATTCAATTGTTAACTTTATTTTTTTACACAATTTTAAATTTTCTTTCTGCATTTTCCAAACACTTGGCAATAAAAATGCTATTCAAAAGACTCCCCAGGATTCTTAAAAAATACTTTGGGGTGTTTACTCACCAAAAAGTCGTCATTTTGTTTCCACTGTCCCAGGGCCTCCAAAAATGTGATAGGAAATTAAATTCAGAATTTATGCCCCTAGAACGCCTGGAAAGCGCACCTTGGAATTTGGGCCCCTCTATATGGCTAAGCTGTGAAAAAGTTTCACACATGTGATACCATCATACTTGGGAGGATTAGCAGATTGTGTTTTGGGGTGTAATTCTAAGTATGCCTAGGATGTGTGTTAGAAATATCTAAATTAATTGAAAACTGTGAAAAAAATGATTTTCATTTTCTTTACTACATTTTCCAAAAACTTGTGAAAAATTAAATTTTCAAAAGATTTACTATGCCTTTCAGAAAATACCATGGAATGTTTGCTATCCAAACTAGGATCATTTTGTTGGTGTTTTCACTGTCCTGATGCTCCAGGGCCCCAAAAAATGTGATGGTCAGGAAATTAGATGCTTACTTTATGTGTAATTTATGATACTTGAAAGCCCAAAGGTGCTCCTTGGACTTTGGGCCCCTATATGCATCTAGGCTGTGAAAATGTCTCACACCTAGTATGACCATACCCAGGAGTCATAGCAGAATGTGTTTTAAGATGTAGTTCCAAGTTTGTCTATGTGGTGTGAGAAATAACTTGTCAAAATGACAACTGTGAAAAAAATGTAATTTTACAAACAATAGTGACGAAAAATTAAACTTACAATGCCTCTTACTAAATACACTGCTCAAAAAAAATTAAAGGAACACTTTTTAATCAGAGTATAGCATCAAATCAATTAAACTCCGGGGATATTGATCTTGTCAGTTAAGTAGCAGAAGGGGTTGTTAATCAGTTTCATTTGCTTTGGTGTTAATGAAGATAACAGATGCACTAGATTGGCAACAATGAGACCTCCAAAACAGGAATGGTTTTACAGGTGGAGGCCACTGACATTTATTTTCCCTAATCACTAGTTTTGCATTTGGCTAGAGACAGTGTCACTACTCATAGCAGTTGACAAAGTATCAACACTGACAGGAATACATAACTTAAGTGGTTATAAACCTCAGAAATTAAATCTGAACAAGCATATCCTTGTATAGTGTGTACTTGTCTAAATTAACAGCACAGAGTGTCACTTTTGTCTGCTGCGTCGTCCCTCTGCTATCTGCACGAGTCATTCTGACAAGTTTAACACCAAGAGAAAAATGGTGACGGGAGGGAGTTACACCTGATTGACAGCCCCAGCTCTGTTCCTTTGTGCTGTGTGGACGGGGGGGATGTCCATTCCTTCCAATCAGCTCTCAGAGCTCTCCTCACTGAGCTCTGCAGAGTGTAGCTTCAGCTCTCCACAACCTTTTTTCGGAACTCTAAGCCCGGGTTCACACTATAACGGGCTGCGGATCGCACAGGAGTGCTGTGCGTCCCTGTTCCCCGTTTCAGGGACGAATCAGGGCCGATTCTATGCCTGAATTTGGCCCTGGAACGGAGCCAAAGACGCACAGTGCAGTGCTCCGCAGCCGCCCCGGAGATATGTGAACCGGCTCCATAGGGAGCAGGTCACATTCTCCTACTATGCGAATTAGATGTGGGGAAACGCACATCTAATTCGCATAGGTGTGAACCCGGGCTCAGACAAGCTTATAAATGCATCACTTTGAACGGATGAAGAAAAAAATGAAAATAAACAGGTACAACTTATATAGGAGGATTTGTTTCATCATCATCCTGAGGCCAGCCACTTCTCTGGGTATATGTTAGTGTTTACAACCACTTGAACCTGAACTGAGCCCATGGGATTACCAGAGCATCCGATGCCTGTGCTACAGGATCCCTGGTCCTGGCCACAAACAAAAGTAACTTGCTGAACCTGGAAGACAGAATTTGCACATCTTGAGTCCCCCATTTGTGGCAATGGTGACTGAGCAAATCCACTTGTTGTCCACCAGTGTTGTCCCACAAAGATTACTCAACATTTTTTTTCTGCTAAGGAGATGATCAGATTACTTCCTTCAAGGCCGCTTCTACCCTAATGACTGACATAAGTAACTGTTGTGGCACTGTATAAGTGCGCCCTGATTGAGTGTCCCTGTAGTAAGGGGGTCCAGTGGTATAGAACCAATTT
This sequence comes from Aquarana catesbeiana, assembly GCF_042186555.1. Classification (NCBI taxonomy): domain Eukaryota; kingdom Metazoa; phylum Chordata; class Amphibia; order Anura; family Ranidae; genus Aquarana; species Aquarana catesbeiana. The sequence goes on from NC_133324.1 coordinate 737,061,369, forward strand.
TATTGATCAGAGCTCCATGCTATTAATGAGGAGCTTTGCTTCATTGGTTAATCAGGTTCCCTTAACAGAGATTGAAAGACTCCACCCTAGCCCACAAACCTGACATCTGTTATCAGATAACAGTGTAAATTTGCTGTCTCCTCAAAATAACTCAACATACAGCCATTAATGTCTAAACCACTGGCAACAAAAGTGAATACACCCCTAAGTGAAAATGTCCAAACTGGGCCAAATTAGCCATTTTCCCTCCCCGGTGTCATGTGACTCGTTAGTGTTACAAGGTCTCAGATGTAAATGGGGAGCAAGTTTGTTTAATTTGGTGTTTTGTTTCGTAATTTGGTGTTTCGTTTTCACTCTCTCATACCGGTCACTGGAAGTTCAACATGGCACCTCATGGCAAAGAACCCTGAGGATCTGAAAAAAAGAATTGCTGCTCTACATAAAGATGGCCTAGGCCAGTGATGGCGAACCTTGGCACCCCAGATGTTTTGGAACTAAATTTCCCATGATGGCCAACCACACTGCAGGGTGCATGAGCATCATTGGAAATGTAGTTTCAAAACATCTGGGGTGCCAAGGTTCGCCATCACTGGCCTAAGCTATATAAAGATTGCCAAGATGCTGACACTGAGCTGCAGCACAGTGGCTAAGACCATACAGCGGTTTAACAGAACAGGTTCCACTCAGAACAGGCCTCACCATGGTCGACCAAAGAAGTTGAGTACACATGCTCAGCGTCATATCCAGAGGATGTCTTTGGGAAATAGACATATGAGTGCTGCCAGCGTTGCTGCAGAGGTTGAAGGGGTGGATGGTCAGCCTGCCAGTGCTCAGACCATACGCAGCACACTGCATCAAACTGCATGGCTGTCGTCCCAGAAGGAAGCCCATTCTAAAGATGATGCACAAGAAAGCCCACAAACAATTTGCTGAAGACAAGCAGGCTAAGGACATGGATTACTGGAACCATGTCCTGTGGTCTGATCAGACCACGATAAACTTATTTGGTTCAGATGGTGTCAAGTGCGTGTGGCAGGAACCAGGTGAGGAGTACAAACAAAAGTGTGTCTTGCCTACAGTCAAGCATGTGTGTGGGAGTGTCATGGTCTGGGGCTGCATGAGTGCTGCCAGCACTGGGGAGCTACAGTTCATTGAGGGAAAAATGAATGCCAACATGAACTGACATACTGATGCAGAGCATGATCCCCCTCCCTTTGGAGACTGGGCCGGGCAGTATTCCAACATAATAACGACCCCAAACACACCTCCAAGACAAGCACTGCCTTGGTAAAGAAGCTAAGGGTGAAGGTGATGGACTGGCCAAGCATGTCTCCAGACCTAAACCCTATTGAGCATCTGTGGGGCATCCCCAAACGGAAGGTGGAGGAGCGCAAGGTCGCCAACATCCACCAGCGCCATGATGTCGTCATGGAGGAGTGGAAGAGGACTCCAGTGGCAACCTGTGAAGCTCCGGTGAACTCCATGCCCAAGAGGGTTAAGGCAGTGCTGGAAAATAATTGTGGCCACACAAAATATTGACACTTTGGGATATTTTCACTTAGGGGTGTACTCAATTTTGTTGCCAGCGGTTTAGACATTAATGGCTATGTGTGGAGTTATTTTGAGGGGACAGCAAATTGACACTGTTATACAAGCTGTACACTCACTACTTTATATTTTAGCAAAGGGTCATTTCTTCAGTGTTGTCACATGAAAAGATATAAAATATTTACAAAAATGTGAGGGGTTTACTCTGTGAGATACTGTAATATATATATATATATATATATACACACACTATATATATATATATATATATATATATATATATATATATATATATATACGGTGGGTATAAAAAGTCTACACACCCCTGTTAAAATGTCAGGTTTCTGTGATGTAAAAAAATGAGACGAAGATAAATCATTTCAGAACTTTTTTCACCTTTAGGCCCCATGCACACGGGACTGCTGGGGCAAACTCCACTGAACAAACTTGAAACCGGCGTTTAGAGACGCCCGTTTTGCCGCGTTTGCATGCTGCGTTTTACTGCGTTTGAGTCTAGAAGCATTTATTAAGACCCTCCCCAAGCTCAAAAAACATTGTTATTTAACTATTTCAGTCAATTTGACCAGAGTGAGTAGCAGCAGAGAGAGCAGCTGTATATTTGTATCTGCCTCTATTTCTGTGCTTTTTTTTTTTGCAAATCCCTTAATGAGCATATGTGAGGAAATGCTCTTGACATTGCTCTTGATGAGGCTAGAACGACGTAGAAAATTGCGTGCGAGTTCCAGAGTAAGAGTTTGTCGCTATTGGACCCATCCATTGATTGCGCAGCGAATGTCAGTAGGATATTTTTCCAACATGTACGTACAGCTGCGTACCTATCCCGACTAGGTTTGATCAAGTCGGGGGTCAAGCTCAATGGTGGGGTCATCTTGGTCAAATTTGAACATATGGGTCAAATTCCAATTAAAATTTGGATACAGCAATGCTAGTGGTGTATTGCATTGCATCAAGGGCTATATATGGTCTATGAATCATCGCAAGTAATTAAAAAATTTTAAACTATTTTTTATTATGTTTTTTCATCAATTTCCATCATATTTTTGTTTTTTCAGATCAAAAATATAGGGTACCTTTAAAAACGCTTATAAACGAAAACGCTTCTAAACGCCAGTACCGCGTTTAGTCGCGTGTGGCGTTTGAAACGTGGAGATCTTAGGCGTCTGAACCCATTTATTTTGCTTTCAAAGAAACGCTGTTAAACAAGGGCAATAAACAAGACTGTGTACATGGTCACATAGGATAACACTGAATGAGTTCAGGGGCAGTTGAAAAAAGCGTCCAATTGCCTCTGAATATAGGTTTAGCAGCGTCCCGTGTACACGGGGCGTAAAAGTGACCTATAAACTGTACAACTCAATTGAAAAACAAACTGAAATCTTTTAAAAAAAAATAATGTGTGCACACCCTCTTATAACTGGGAATGTAATTGTGTTCAGAATTAAGCAATCACATTCAAACTCATGTTAAATATGAGTCAGTACACACCTGCCATCATTTAAAGTGCCTCTGATTAATCCCAAATAAAGTTCAGCTGTTCTGGTAGGTCTTTCTTGACATTTTCTCAGTCGCATCCTACAGCAAAAGCCATGGTCCGCAGAGAGCTTCCAAAGCATCAGAGGGATCTCATTGTTAAAAGGCAGATCAAGGGTACAAAAGAATTTCCAAGGCATTAGATATACCATGGAACACAGTGAAGAAATCAAGTGGAGAAAATATGGCACAACAGTGACATTACCAAGAACTGGATGTGCCTCAAAAATTGGTGAAAAGAGAAAAAAACTGGTCAGGGAGGCTGCCAAGAGGCCTAAAGCAACATTAAAGGAGCTGCAGGAATATCTGGCAAGTACTGGCTGTGTGGTACATGTGACAGCAATATCCCGTATTCTTTATATGTCTGGGCTATGGGGTAGAGTGGCAAGACGGAAGCCTTTTCTTACAAAGAAAACATCCAAGCCCGGCTAAATTTTGCAAAAACACATCTGCAGTCTCCCTAAAGCATGTGGAAAAATGTGTTATCGTCTGATGAAACCAAGGTTGAACTTTTTTGCCATAATTCCAAAAGATATGTTTTGCGCAAAAACAACACTGCACACCACCAAAAGAACACCATACTCACAGTGAAGCATGGTGGTGGAAACATAATGCTTTGGGGCTGTTTTTCTTCAGCTGGAACAGGGGCCCTAGTCAATGTAGAGGGAATTATGAACAATTCCAAATACCAGTCAATATTGGCATAACACCTTCAAGCTTTTGCTAGAATGCTAAACATGAAGAGGAACTTCATATTTCAGCATGACAATGACCCAAACCATACATCCAAATCAACAAAGCAATGGCTTCACCAGAAGAGGATAAAAGTTTTGGAATGGCCCAGCCAGAGCCCAGACCTGAATCCGATTGAAAATCTGTGGGGTGATCTGAAGAGGGCTGTTCACAGGAGATGCCCTCGCAATCTGACAGATTTGGAGTGTTTTTTGCAAAGAAGAGTGGACAAATATTGCCAAGTCAAGATGTGCCATGCTGATAGACTCGTACCCAAAAAGACTGAGCCCGGGTTCACACCTATGCGAATTAGATGTGCGTTTCCGCACATCTAATTCGCATAGCAGGAGAATGTCTCCGGGGCAGCTGTGGTGCGCACTGCACAAAAACGCTGTGCGTCTTTGGCTCCGTTTCAGGGCCGAATTCAGGCACAGAATCGGCCCTGATTCGTCCCTGAAATGGGGAACAGGGACGCACAGCGCTCCTGTGCGATCCGCAGCGCATTAGAGTGTGAACCCGGGCTCAGTGCTGTAATAAAATCAAAAGGTGCTTCAACAATGTATTAGTTTAAAGTGGTTGTAAACAAAAACAAATCAAAAAACCCTGCAAAACAAAGGCATAATGAAATTACTTACCTGAGATCGAAGCCCTCATCTTCGTTCACCGCTCCGTCGGCCGACATCGCTCCTGGAGATACTTCCGGTTATCGCGAGCTCCGGCGCTGTGATTGGCCGGAGCCACGATGACGTAACTTCCGCGCGGGAACCGGTAATGGCACAGGCTAACGGAAACAACGGCACTTGCATGTTGTTGCTTCAGTGCACATGTCTCGATGACGTCGGGACACATGCAATACAGGGGCTAGCTCCTAAACCGTGTAGGTTTAGGAGATATCCAGTGTAGCTACAGGTAAGCCTAATTATAGGCTTACCTGTAGCAAAAAGTGGTTGTAAAGGGTTCACAACCACTTTAAGGGCGTGCACACTTATGCATCCATTTTATTTCAGTATTTTTATTTTTACTTCCCTCCACCTAAAATAATTCAGTTTGTTGTAAAACTGAGTTGTACAGTTTATAGGTCACAATAAAGGTGGAAAAAGTTCTGAAATTATTTATCTTTGTCTCATTTTCTTACATCAGAGAAACCTGACATTTTATATCCACTTTGTGTGTATATATATATATATATATATATATATATATATATATATATATATATATATATATATATATATATATATATATATATATATATATACATACACACACACACACACACACTAGAGCTGCACGATTCAGGATAAAATGAAAGTCAATTTTTTTTGCTTAGAATAAAGAGAACAATTCTCGGCGTAACATCTTTCACATTATACAAAAAAATTGGGCTAACTTTACTGTTAAAGTGTATGTAAACCCAATGTCATCCTTTCTAAACTACTGCCATAGGGATTATCTATAAGGATATACATGCCTCCTGCATGTATCTTTACCTGTCAAATGTCTCCCCTCTGTCTGTTATTAGACCCGAAAAACTGCATATTCTGTGGGTGGGTCTGTTGTCTGGAGCTCGGTGGGTGGAGTCGTGATGTCAGTAGACTCCCCGCCCACCTCTACACTTTGCTGGCTACCTTTTTTTTTTTTTTTGACGGCTCTGCGCTTGTTACATGAATCCTGGAAATGCCGGATTAAGACTGTGAGGGGGTTGAATGGAGATCCCTTTTTTTTAACGATTAATCATGCAGCTCTAAAATACACACACATACACATATATATATATATATATATATATATATATACATACATACAAATGCACACACACAGTACTGTACAAAAGTTTTAGGCAGGTGTAAAAGAATGCTGTAAATTAAGAATGCTTTTGGAAATAGAAAAGTTAAAACTCTATTTTTATCAATTAACAAAATGGAAAGTAAATGAACAGAAGAGAAATCCAATCAATACAGTTTTCTAATGTACTTGGAAGGTAGTTTGATTCAAACATCTTGGAGAACTAACCACAAATATTCTGTGGATGTAGGCTGCCTCAAATCCTCCTGTCTCCTTGTGTAATCCCAGACATACTTGATGTAGAGATTAGGGCTCTGTGAGGGCCAAACCATCATTTCCAGGACTTCTTGTTCTGCTTTACGCTGAAGGTAGTTCGTAATGACACTGGCTGTGTGTTTGGGGTCATTGTCCTGCTGCAGAATAAAAATTTGGAGCCAATCACATTCCTCACTGATGGTATGGCATGATGAATTAGTATCTGCCTGTATTTCTCAGCACTGAGGACGCCATTCATCCTGACCAAATCTACAACTCCATTTTCAGAAATTCTGTCCCAAATTTGCAAGCAACCTCCAACATGCTTTACTGTTTCCTGCAGATGCTTAATGTTGTATTGCTCCCCAGCACTTGGGTAAACTACCTCCTGCTACTGCCAAGTATTTCCAATTTTGGCTCATCAGTAACCTGCTTCCATTTTTCTGCACCACAGTTCTTATGTTTTCGTTCACAGTTGAGTGGCTTAGTCTTGTTTCCATGTTGGAGGTATGGCTTTTTGGCCACAATTCTTCCATGAAGACCACTTCTGGCCAGATTTCTGCAGACAATAGATGGGTGCACCTGGGTTCACTTGTTTCCGCCAGTTCTGTGCACTGGTGTACATTTTCTGATGTTGAAAGGAAGGAAGCATGATGTTCCTTTAATCTGCTGCATTAATTTTCCTTGGCCAAACACTGCATCTACAGTCTTCATCTTTGACCATTTCTTCGTGTTAATTCAGAAACGCTTGAACAGCACATCTTGAAACCCCAGTCTGCATTGAAATATTTGCCTGGCAGAGACCTTGCTGATGCACTATAAGTACCTTGTGTCTTGTTGCTGTACTCAGTCTTGCCATGGTTTATGACCTGTGACATGAAATGGTCTTCCACAACCCCACCTTAGTAGCAGAGTTTGGCTGTTCCTCATCCAGTTTTAGGCCTCCTACACAAGCTACATATGAAATTGATGATCATTGGCACCTTCTTGTATAATTGCTTACTCATACACCTGACTCAAATCCTACAAAATTCCTGACTTTATGCAAGTGTTCAAATGATTCAAGTGTAAAAATTGATGTTGGTTTTAAGCCAAAGGGTAGTTACACAAAATATTGATTTGAATTTTCTTCTGTTTGCTCACTTTGCATTTTGTAAACGCATTCTTACTTTACAGCATTTCTTCACATCTGTCTAAAACTCTTGCACAGTACTGTATAAAATATATATACATATATATATATATATACACACAAACACACATACATACACACACACACGTATACACACATACCCCTACGAAAACAAATATGCACACACATATATGCAGTATAAACAACCTTTAGAGCACTGGTTAGATAAGAGGATTAATCTATATGATACATACCATGATCTATGGCAGCTTTAAGTGTCGCTTCACGATGTGTTGAACCAAGGGGGTTCCGCACAAATCGTCGACGGCGCCTCAAGTCATCTTCCCAGTAGTCAAGGCGCCAGAATTCCCGGGGACGGCTGCAACAAAACACAGGGAGCACACATGTTAGCCATTACTAACCAGCATGGTAGCAGTGAATTTTTGTAGAAAGCTTTCCTTGTTTGCTTAGGTTTTTTTCTCCCCCTTTACCTTTGTAAAACTGTCAGAATTCAATAATTGATGTGTCTCTTCAATAACCAGCAAACACAATATTACTGTAAGCTCATGAGCACTGCTGTGTCAATTATTTTTTTCCCCTTATAGAAATGTTTATTGAATCGATAAATGTAAATTCTAAAGAAAATAGAATAAACTTTCAGCATGTGCTGAGCACAATACACAATTCAATAATTATCATAAGAAACCAAGGCATCAGTTTGCCGCATTGTTATGGACTAAACTATTCCATTTCCTTAAGACGTAATTTTGCAGGGACATCCTAAAGGACCCCTGGCAAGCTTTTCTGCATTGTGCACCCAATCTGTTGACTAGGAAACAAGCACTTGCCCATCATGTTTTGCTTGCCGCAAAGGTAACACTGGTGGGAAGCTGGAAGTTACCAACCTATTTAATTTCCTGAAACACAGGGTGGACAATATTCTGGTAATATAAAGGCTCACCAGTATTCTAGATGATAAATACAAAGGATCTGGGAACCTTGTATAACACAACCACCTGGAAATGTAAACAGTCTTAGGGTACCTTAAAACATTCTGAGGGGAGCACCATATGGTCTTGGTTCTTATACTCCCATAATGGCTAGACGCTTTTGCTTTATGTGCACCCGTGTGTGGGGCAACAGTGCCTCCACTGAATGTGCCAGTCCTGTCTCTTATCTTGGCCTTTTCTTTTTTCACCCCCTGACTCTTGTCCCATATCTTCCCTTTAACATCATGCTAGTGAGTATTTTATTCCACTGTTAACATTACGAACAGTTGGCACTCTCTTTCTAAGGTGGTTTTGTCCATCCATCTAGATTTGTTTTTAAACTTTGTCATTATGCTTGTACATGAAACAATATGGCTTTAATAGCCATATAATTCTGAGTTGGGCGCACAATGTAGATTTCTTTGTGATTCTTTTGGATGCTGCTAAATAAATAGGCTAAAAATGACCATCTGTTTATTACACATCACTATTGAATGCTTGTTTGGTTTGCCCGGTGTAGAAATTATTGTATATTTCTTGAAACATTAATAAAAATATTGAAACAGAAAAAAGAAAAACTGTGTAAAAAACTCAAATTGGTAGCAGTTACCCCTTTTTATCAGATCTTGATGTTGGCGTAATAGGTATGAAACTTAGGGATATGTAAATGTGGCGGATAAAGGGAGGTTGTTCATGTAAGTAAAAGTGGGAAACACCAATTCACCAAGGAAGTATGTCTAATTATTTTACATAGAGACATATGAAGAATTGACCAATCAATGATTCACTTCATGTCTCCTGTCGTGCTCTCAGCTTTACTATTGGCTTATTGGGTCCCATAATATTGGCGCAAGAGGAAAGGATTGAAAGGTCTTTGATCTGAGTACTGGATGAAAAAGGGAGAGAATAGAAGGTCGAGTTGTAATAAGTGGGGGGAAGGGGTAGTTCCTACATATTGTCAGATAATGCAGTGTAAGCAGCCAAAGTTGGTTAAAGGAGTTCATTCAAACTGAGACCTATTAAACAACCTGACAACCTTCAAATGGTAGACATTATTTGAATATAAAAAGTCAAGGTTGTTTTGACTTGAACTCAGCATGCCCAAGTGTGTGTATTGAATTAGTCTCTCATGGGAAAGGTGCATCAGTTTTTACATTTCTGCATGTTTTTTAATTCTTGAGTACTGGACTATCAGAGAAGGCAGTTGTGTAGCATTCCTGTATGTCGAAATTATCAGTGTGGTCTTAATGTGAAATAGCAGGGTTTTTGTGTATATGTGTGGGTGCTGGTTGTAGGAACCACCACATGTACATAAAAGATACCCTTCTCTTTTGGACATCCCTAGCAAAGACTGTCTCTAAAGAAGAAAAGTTTGTGTAGGAGATGTGAGAAAATGTTTTAGTTATTCTCTTGGGTTTTCACATTGATGGGCCCTTTGATGTGATTGGAAATGTACCACTCACCCATTCTTGGTCTGTAAAGGTGGTATTTAAGTCCTGTTGCCATTTATAGCCCACGTGGTCAGCCTCTGGCCTCTGAGATTACTGGCCTGAGAACAATTTTGTTGAGTGTGGTGTTTAGGTGTCACAGTGGAGAATCACACAAACATAGCTTCTTCAGGGTAGTGAGGTCTTTGCTACAGTTATGACATGATAGATAAAAAGATTATCAGGGAGATGGCAAAGCTGCAGCTATGACCAGAGAGTTGCATCTATTGCATTTGAAGCATTAGTAGAGGACTGTCTGTCACAGAAAAAAACTCAATGGAAGTGGCGTTATGCTATTGAGTTCTATTGTGGTTGCTCGTTCTCCTGGAAGGAGGGGAAGGAATTAGTGGAGGAAATGCAGTGTTGTTCCAGATCAAAGCTAAAGGGTCTGAATTTGAGGAGAGATTATGATGTTGACAAAAGAGGTAGAATGACTTCAGTGTGTTGCCTAGGAGTGGGTGCTTGAGTAGTGTCACATAAAATTCTGATAAATCCATGGAGAAAAGTTAAAGAGGAAGTAAACTATAGGTAAGCTTATAAGACCAACTTATAGGTAGTGTAAATATCTCCTAAACGTGTACCATTTAGGAGATATTTACTGTACATGCAGCCAGTGACATTACTGACGCATGCGCTCTGAGCGAACGGCCACCCGTGCCGTTTCTTCAGAGCCCTGTGCTGTGAACGGTGGCTCCAGCACGCATGTGCGGGAGTGAAGTCATCGCGGCACTGGCCATTCACAGAGCCGGAGTCCGTGAACCCGGAAGCGAGACAGTTGAAGTTGGGAGCCCCTGCTGCGCTGATATTGCAGCGCTGGAACAGCTTTGTTTTAAAGGGCGTTTCACATAATGTGCTGGTATGCGATGTATACTAGTACATTGTGACTTTACCTTGCAGGAAAAAAGAAAAAAAAGTTCAGCGGTATATAACCGCTTTAATGGGGTTTTAGATAGAGAGAGTTCTAGAACCATCCATGCCTTAGTGGAAGTGTGTATGTTCCAGTAAACTATTCTAGTCAGTCAATTGGCAGACCCAGAAGCACTATTGCATAGCATGTCCTCTTCTGTGTTCTAAGAGGGTCAGAAATCATGTTGCTATCCATAGGCTTTATGCCCCTAGAGTAATGTACAAATTAAGGAGTGTAGAAAGCAAAAGAATGCTTCCGTTAGTAAATTGCTATAGTCTGTACAGTGTAGAGGATTCTAGGTGCCAGAGTCATCTTTAATATGGCTGTCTTGCTAAAACAGGAGTAAGCTCTATTCCAAGTTCTTATTTGATTAGCATAATTCGTTTTGCATAGTTGGGGTGCTATAGATTGGAAGGATTGGGTGGAAACTGGATTCCAAAATATGTAATGGGCTTTCAGCTCAAAGGGAAATTCTGTTGGCAGCCTACTGCAACAGCTTGCGGAAGCAAGGAGCAAAGGACAAATTTATTTTAAAGCAGTTGGAAATGTCAACAGTTTAGGGAGTATGATCTGTGGATAGGATAAAAACAGCAGATTGTTGGCAAGGCCACTAATTTGTGTTCCTTTTGTCCACCACCAGGCCTTGCATATTGGTACATAATTGTAAAAGTCAGGGTTCTAAGGTTAAGATAAAGATCAGTGTTGACAGGTGACATCATTGTCATGGGCTGTGGAAGGCATCCCACAGGTGGTCATTGACTATGCTGTGTTTATTATTCTTGCCATGTGAAGAACAACTATTGCCCATAACAAGGTAAGCTAATTATGAGATCAGAAAATTTCTCTAACTAGCTTTATCGTGAGCCATGTCAAATTATTAGTTAAGTAAATCTAAACACAATTTTCTTTTCTTTTTTAGATATAGGGTAGGTAAATGTTAGAACCCCTGTCATATTTTATTTGCTGTCTATGTCCCGCAGGGGAGATTTTCCTTCACTTCCTGTAGCAGACAAACAGGAAGTTAGGGAAACTCTCAAAGTAAAGGACATTCCTTAATTTCCTCATGGAAAATTCCCTTCTATTTTTGTTCCAGTCACACCTAACATTTTTGTACTTCCCATCACTTTGTCTCAATATTCAGCAGGACAAATATCTCCCCAGCAAGGATAGAGACAGCTCTATAGCTATAGAGCTGTCTCTATCCTTGCTGGGGAGATATTTGTCCTGCTGAATATTGAGACAAAGTGGTGGGAAGTCCAAAAATGTTAGGTGTCTCTAGAACAAAAATAGAAGGGAATAAATTAATAAAATAGAGAGAGTTTCAACACATCCACATTCTCCAAAACTTTAAAAAATAATTTATTTTTTATAGATAAATTCACAAAAGCAAATAAAGTTTAAGATTTACAACACAAATTTTTATAGTTGTGCATTAGATGGTGATAACCAAAAACAGTCACAGATCTAAAAAAAAACAGTGGCATTTGTTTTTCAGTGGGGGTAAAAGAGCAGTTTATATATCCTACCAGGTTTAACCGCTTGCCGACCGCCTCACGACGATATACGTCGGCAGAAGGGCGCGTACAGGCAGAATCATGTACCTGTACGTTGCCCTTTAAGAGGCGGGCGCGGCAAGCTCCGTGAGTCGGGTCGAGGGTCCCGCGGATTCGATCGCCGCGGGGATACCCGCGATCGCCTCATGGGAAGGAACAACGGGGAGATGCTGATGTAAACAGCATCTCCCCGTTCTGCCTAGTGACAGTGTCACTCGATCTCTGCTCCCTGTCATCGGAGCAGAGATCAGTGACGCGTAACATGTAGCCACCCCCCCCACAGTTAGAAACACGCCCCTAGGACACAATTAACCCCTACACTGTCACCTAGTGGTTAACCCCTTCAATGCCAGTGTCATTTACACAGGAATCAGTGCATTTTTATAGCACTGATTGCTGTCTAAATGACAATGGTCCCAAAAATGTGTCAAAAATGTCCGATGTTTCCGCCATAATGTCGCAGTCATGATAAAAATCGCTGATCGCCGCCATTTAAAAAAAAAAAATATATAAAAATGCCATAAAACTATCCCCTATTTTGTAAACGCTATAACTTTTGCGCAAACCGATCAATAACCGCTTATTGCAATTTTTTTTTTACCAAAAATATGTAGAAGAATACGTATCGGCCTAAACTGAGGAAAAAAAATTGTTTTTTTATATATTTTTGGGGGATATTATAGCAAAAAGTAAAAAATAATGCGTTTTCAAAATGGTCGCTCTATTTTTGTTTATAGCGCAAAAAATAAAAACCGCAGAGGCGATCAAATACCACCAAAAGAAAGCTCTATTTGTGGGAAAAAAAGGACGTCAATTTTGTTTGGGAGCCACATCGCACGACGGCGCAATTGTCAGTTAAAGCGACGCAGTGCCGAATCGCAAAAAGTGCTCTGGTCAGGAAGGGGGTAAATTCTTCCGGGGCTGAAGTGGTTAATGTACATATAGACATCAAAAGATACTTGTGTGGTTCAGAAAAAAAAAACTCTTTACTTACAATTTCAGCTTTATTGATTATGTCCAGCCTAACGAGATCCTATCATTACATCCCACTTTTCAATGATAAAGGAGAAGTTCACCTTCTATAACATGTTACACCCTTATTCAGAGTGTAACATGTTACTGATGCAGCAGCCCCTGCACCCCCCCTTCCCATAGTCCCTGATCTTCTCACAAACTTCCCATAGTCAGGGATCTTCTCACAAACTCTCACATACCTCCACCCACATGGCCACATCATTCATTCACAGAGTTCTGTGAATAAGAGAACTACAACTACCATCATCCATTGCGGTGATGGCTTGTAGTTCTCGAACTACCAGGACGCTGATGAGTGCTCTAGCCACTTGCCGACCGCCTCACGCATATATACGTGGGCAGAATGGCACGGGCAGGCAAAATCACGTACCTGGTACGTGATTGCCTTCCCGCGGGCGGGGGGTCCTATCGGACCCCCCCCCCCGTGCCAGCGGCGGTCGGCATTTGTCTGGGAGCGTTTAGAGATGAGCGGGGGGCCATCCGATCGTGCCCCCCCCCCTCGCGATCGCTCCCAGCCAATGAGAAACATCCCCTGCCTCTGTATAGTACACAGAGGCAGAGGATGTGATGTCATCTCTCCTCGGCTCGGCAGTTTCCGTTCCGGCGCCGAGGAGAGAAGACATGTAAGTGCACAACACATACACACACACACACAGTAGAAAATGCCAGGCATACTTTACACCCCCGATTGCCCCCCGATCCCCCCCAATCTCCATTCCCCCAGCTTTGTCGACCTGACACCAAGCAGTTTTTTTTTTTTTTTTTCTGATTACTGCATGGTGTCAGTTTGTGACAGTTAGAAGTGTTAGGGCAGTTAGTGTTAGCACCCTGTAGGTCTAGGGTACCCCCCTAACCTCCCCTAATAAAGTTTTAACCCCTTGATCACCCCCTGTCGCCAGTGTCACTAAGCGATCATTTTTCTGATCGCTGTATTAGTGTCACTGGTTCCGCTAGTTAGGGACGTAAATATTTAGGTTCGCAGTCGGCGTTTTATAGCGTCAGGGACCCCCATATACTATCTAATAAATGTTTTAACCCCTTGATTGCCCCCTAGTTAACCCTTTCACCACTGATCACCGTATAACCGTTACGGGTGACGCTGGTTAGTTAGTTTATTTTTTATAGTGTCAGGGCACCCGCCGTTTATTACCGAATAAAGGTTTAGCCCCCTGATCGCCCGGCGGTGATATGCGTCGCCCCAGGCAGCGTCAGATTAGCGCCAGTACCGCTAACACCCAGGCACGCAGCATACGCCTCCCTTAGTGGTATAGTATCTGAACGCATCAATATCTGATCTGATCTATACTAGCGTCCCCAGCAGTTTAGGGTTCCCAAAAACGCAGTGTTAGCGGGATCAGCCCAGATACCTGCTGGCACCTGCGTTTTGCCCCTCCGCCTGGCCCAGCCCAGCCCACCCAAGTGCAGTATCAATCGATCACTGTCACTTACAAAACACTAAACGCATAACTGCAGCGTTCGCAGAGTCAGGCCTGATCCCTGCGATCGCTAACAGTTTTTTTAGTAGCGTTTTGGTTAACTGGCAAGTACCAGCCCCAGGCAGCGTCAGGTTAGTGCCAGTACCGCTAACACCAATGCACGCACTGTACACCTCCCTTAGTGGTATAGTATCTGAACGGATCAATATCTGATCAGATCTATACTGGCGTCCCCAGCAGTTTAGGGTACCCAAAAACACAGTGTTAGCGGGATCAGCCCAGATACCTGCTAGCACCTGCGTTTTGCCCCTCCGCCCGGCCCAGCCCACCCAAGTGCAGTATCGATCGATCACTGTCACTTACAAAACACTAAACGCATAACTGCAGCGTTCGCAGAGTCAGGCCTAATCCCTGCGATCGCTAACAGTTTTTTTGGTAGCGTTTTGGTGAACTGGCAAGCACCAGCGGCCTAGTACACCCCGGTCTTAGTCAAACCAGCACTGCAGTAACACTTGGTGACGTGGCGAGTCCATTAAGTGCAGTTCAAGCTGGTGAGGTGGCAAGCACAAGTAGTGTCCCGCTGCCACCAAAAAGACAAACACAGGCCCGTCGTGCCCATAATGCCCTTCCTGCTGCATTCGCCAATCCTAATTGGGAACCCACCACTTCTGCAGTGCCCCTACTTCCCCCATTCACATCCCCAACCAAATGCAGTCGGCTGCATGAGAGGCATTTTCTTTATGTCCTCCCGAGTACCCCTACCCAACGAACCCCCTCAAAAAACATGTCGTGTCTGCAGCAAGCGCGGATATAGGCGTGACACCCGCTATTATTGTCCCTCCTGTCCTGACAATCCTGGTCTTTGCATTGGTGAATGTTTTGATTGCTACCATTCACTAATTGAGTATTAGCGTAGGGTACAGCATTGCACAGACTAGGCACACTTTCACAGGGTCTCCCAAGATGCCATCGCATTTTGAGAGACCCGAACCTGGAACCGGTTACAGTTATAAAAGTTAGTTACAAAAAAAAGTGTAAAAAAAAAAAAAAAAAAACACAAACAAAAATATAAGATAAAAAAAAAAATAGTTGTCGTTTTATTGTTCTCTCTCTCTCTATTGTTCTGCTCTTTTTTATTGTATTCTATTCTGCAATGTTTTATTGTTATTATGTTTTATCATGTTTGCTTTTCAGGTATGCAATTTTTTATACTTTACCGTTTACTGTGCTTTATTGTTAACCATTTTTTTGTCTTCAGGTACGCCATTCACGACTTTGAGTGGTTATACCAGAATGATGCCTGCAGGTTTAGGTATCATCTTGGTATCATTCTTTTCAGCCAGCGGTCGGCTTTCATGTAAAAGCTAATTAGCCTCTAGACTGCTTTTACAAGCAGTGGGAGGGAATGCCCCCCCCGCCACCGTCTTCCGTGTTTTTCTCTGGCTCTCCTGTCTCAACAGGGAACCTGAGAATGCAGCCGGTGATTCAGCCAGCTGACCATAGAGCTGATCAGAGACCAGAGTGGCTCCAAACATCTCTATGGCCTAAGAAACCGGAAGCTACGAGCATTTTATGACTTAGATTTCGCCGGATGTAAACAGCGCCATTGGGAAATTGGGAAAGCATTTTATCACACCGATCTTGGTGTGGTCAGATGCTTTGAGGGCAGAGGAGAAATCTAGGGTCTAATAGACCCCAATTTTTTCAAAAAAGAGTACCTGTCACTACCTATTGCTATCATAGGGGATATTTACATTCCCTGAGATAACAATAAAAATGATTTAAAAAAAAAAAAAAATGAAAGGAACAGTTTAAAAATAAGATAAAAAAGCAAAAAAAAAAAAAAAATAATAAAAAAAAAAAAAAAGCACCCCTGTCCCCCCTGCTCTTGCGCTAAGGCGAATGCAAGCGTCGGTCTGGCGTCAAATGTAAACAGCAATTGCACCATGCATGTGAGGTATCACCGCGAAGGTCAGATCGAGGGCAGTAATTTTAGCAGTAGACCTCCTCTGTAAATCTAAAGTGGTAACCTGTAAAGGCTTTTAAAAATGTATTTATTTTGTTGCCACTGCACGTTTGTGCGCAATTTTAAAGCATGTCATGTTTGGTATCCATGTACTCGGCCTAAGATGATCTTTTTTATTTCATCAAACATTTGGGCAATATAGTGTGTTTTAGTGCATTAAAATTTAAAAAAGTGTGTTTTTTCCCCCAAAAAATGCGTTTGAAAAATCGCTGCGCAAATACAGTGTGAAAAAAAAAAATGAAACACCAACCATTTTAATCTGTAGGGCATTTGCTTTAAAAAAAATATATAATGTGTGGGGGTTCAAAGTAATTTTCTTGCAAAAAAAATTATTTTTTTCATGTAATCAAAAAGTGTCAGAAAGGGCTTTGTCTTCAAGTGGTTAGAAGAGTGGGTGATGTGTGACATAAGCTTCTAAATGTTGTGCATAAAATGCCAGGACAGTTCAAAACCCCCCCCCCAAATGACCCCATTTTGGAAAGTAGACACCCCAAGCTATTTGCTGAGAGGCATGTCGAGTCTATGGAATATTTTATATTGTGACACAAGTTGCGGGAAAGAGACAATTTTTTTTTTGCACAAAGTTGTCACTAAATGATATATTGCTCAAACATGCCATGGGAATATGTGAAATTACACCCCAAAATACATTCTGTTGCTTCTCCTGAGTTCGGGGATACCACATGTGTGAGACTTTTTGGGAGCCAAGCCGCATACAGGAGCCCGAAAACCAAGCATCGCCTTCAGGCTTTCTAAGGGCGTAAATTTTTGCTTTCACTCTTCACTGCCTATCACAGTTTCGGAGGCCATTGGAATGCCCAGGTGGCAAAAAACCCCCCCAAATGACCCCATTTTGGAAAGTAGACACCCCAAGCTATTTGCTGAGCGGTATAGTGAGTATTTTGCAGACCTCACTTTTTGTCACAAAGTTTTGAAAATTGAAAAAAGAAAAAAAAAAAAAATTTTTCTTGTCTTTCTTCATTTTCAAAAACAAATGAGAGCTGCAAAATACTCACCATGCCTCTCAGCAAATAGCTTGGTGTGTCTACTTTCCAAAATGGGGTCATTTGGGGGGGTTTGTGCCACCTGGGCATTCCATGGCCTCCGAAACTGTGATAGGCAGTGAAGAGTGAAATCAAAAATTTACACCCTTAGAAATCCTGAAGGCGGTGATTGGTTTTTGGGGCCCCGTGCGCGACTAGGCTCCTAAAAAGTCCCACACATGTGGTATCCCCATACTCAGGAGAAGCAGCTAAATGTAATTTGGGGTGCAATTCCACATATGCCTATGGCCTGTGTGAGCAATATATCATTTAGTGACAACTTTGTGCAAAAAAAAAAAAAAAATTGTCACTTTCCCGCAACTTGTGTCAAAATATAAAATATTCCATGGACTCAACATGCCTCAAAGCAAACAGCTTGGGGTGTCTACTTTCCAAAATGGGGTTATTTGGGGGGGTTTTATGCCATCTGGGCATTTTATGGCCTTCAAAACTGTGATAGGTAGTGAGGAGTAAAATCAAAAATTTACGCCCTTAGAAATCCTGAAGGCAGTGATTGGTATTCGGGGCCCCGTACGCGGCTAGGCTCCCAAAAAGTCCCACACATGTGGTATCCCCATACTCAGGAGAAGCAGCTAAATGTATTTTGGGGTGCAATTCCACATATGCCCATGGCCTGTGTGAGCAATATATCATTTAGTGACAACTTTTTGTAATTTTTTTTTTTTTTTTGTCATTATTCAATCACTTGGGACAAAAAAAATTAATATTCAATGGGCTCAACATGCCTCTCAGCAATTTCCTTGGGGTGTCTACTTTCCAAAATGGGGTCACTTGTGGGGGTTTTGTACTGCCCTGCCATTTTAGCACCTCAAGAAACGACATAGGCAGTCATAAATTAAAGGCTGTGTAAATTCCAGAAAATGTACCCTAGTTTGTAGGCGCTATAACTTTTGCGCAAACCAATAAATATACACTTATTGACATATTTTTTACCAAAGACATGTGGCCGAATACATTTTGGCCTAAATGTATGACTAAAATTGAGTTTATTGGATTTTTTTTAGAACAAAAAGTAGAAAATATCATTTTTTTTCAAAATTTTCGGTCTTTTTCCGTGTATAGCGCAAAAAATAAAAACGGCAGAGGTGATCAAATACCATCAAAAGAAAGCTCTATTTGTGGGAAGAAAAGGACGCAAATTTCGTTTGGGTACAGCATTGCATGACCGCGCAATTAGCAGTTAAAGCGACGCAGTGCCAAATTGTAAAAAGTGCTCTGGTCAGGAAGGGGGTAAATCCTTCCGGGGCTGAAGTGGCTAGGTAGTACATTGATCTGTTCAGTCGTTTAGTAAATGGCTGCCCTTACCAGCTACGGCAGACAGCTACACTGACAGTCTGCAGGAGCCTTGCATTGCACCCTTGATCTGCCGATCACAGGTGCAATGCTTTACAGGCTCCTAAAAAAATAAATAATAAGACCCCTTTCACACTGCCAGCATTTTTCAGGCACTACAGCGCTAAAAAATAGTGCCTGTACAGCGCCTGAAAAAAGCGGCTCCATTCACTCCAGTGTGACAGGGAGTCACAAAAAGTCCTGCCAGCAGCTTCTTTGGAGCGGTGAAATCAATGGGGCAGCACTGTGATACCGGCGGCATTTTGCGGGCGGACTTAACCCCTTTTCAGCCACTAGCCGGGGGTTAAAACCGCCCAGCTAGAGGGCGAATAGCGCCGCTAAAATGACGGTAAAGCGGCGCTAAAAATAGCGCTGCTTTACCGCCGACGCCCCCTGTGGCTCGGTGTGAAAGCCGTCTAAATGCACTTTTTTTACCTGCAAAAAAGTGGGCATTTATTTTTATTTACAAGGTGAACGTTCAGAGATAACTACCTACTTGTATACCCACTAGTGATATAATCTGCTCCATCTTCTTATAGTTATCACTGCTTAAAGGGTTAAATGAATTGTACACTTCCAGGAGTGTTCAATCCCTAGCTATGCCAGCCACAAATGTAGCTTCCTTTCCCTGCTGCTAAGTCCCCTTTATTGGTGTGTGTTTCCCAGGTCAGCCTTATGTTGCTTAAATGAAAGCATGAGTGCACAAAGGCAGAGAACAGGCAGCTCTCTGCTGAAGGCACTCAAGAATCTTGGAATTTGTACAACAGCATTGCTATGAAAGGTGCAAACAAATTGTTTGCCTGAAAATGAGATCTAAGCCTGTGTGCATGGCAAGGCAATAAAGCACATTTGCAGTATCAGACAGCATAAATGGAGTGACAGCTCTAGAGAAGGTTGAACGAAAAAACCTGACAAAACAGATTCCGGCATCCACACAAGCGATCCCCCCCCCCCCCAAACAGAATACACAGATCAGCAGCCATTGGCGCTCATCAAATGCTGGTTTTCCAGAAGGGCGGTTTGACAGAAGCCAGTCTAACGACTGGCTTCTGTTGAACATAGAGGGATACGCACACATCAAAATTCTGTTGATTCCTGCTGAACCAGCTGAATTTTGAAATGTGTATACCCTGCTTAGGTCTACTGGGTATTCTGCCATTGCATCCAAGATAATGGTGCCCAGCAGCAGAGTTTCAGACAGCTAGTTCCAGGAAAAGTATGTCACTAAGAAGCTAAAAGGCTTAAAGGAAACTTAAAATGAGAGAAATCTGTTTGCTTTCAATTGCCGATTTTCAAACAACACTAATTGTCTGGGTGTCTCCGACTTTAAACTTTCTAAGTCAATGAGCAACTGCAGCCTCCATATTCAATTTCTACACATTTCCTCTAAACGTCAAAGGCCAAGAACTGCAAAAAGTTCAGAAAAGTCAGGAATAATAGGGCTGCACAACGAACGCGTGACGTAGCGATGTGGACGGGGGAGTGGGCGCTATCTTGTTGGTAGGAAGTGCTGGACGCTTTCTGATTGCCTGTACCTCATTCCATAGATGTGAGTTTTATATACTGTTTTATTACAATAAATTAAACCTTCTGTCGAATATCTGCGCAATGAGAATGTTTCTTCCATTTTTTACTTATGTGGCCGCTGGGCTATAGCTTTGGGAGCATTCCGCTTAGTCAAGTGTTTACTGGGCTGTTTACACCTGGTCGGTCAGTAAGAGAGGGACCTCTGTAACGCAGTAAATAATATGAAGCGTGGATCTGACCAACTATACATCTCTATATTGTGCATATCCAATGCACTGACGGTAAGAGTCTGTAATATTGGGTGTTGGTGACGGTTCTTTCCCTTCAGTTCTTGAACACTTCCGATGGATTTCTGAACCTTTTTCTTGATGGACCATATAATAATATCAACTTATATGTTTATGATGAACGCATTGTTTATTATCACCATTTTTTAGCGCTGCACCTTTTACCCTCTACTTTTCGTATTGTATCCAGGAATAGTGGCTGCTTTCACACAAGGCTTCATAGAAAGGTATTTCTCTTTTTGACAGCTTTCCTTTAACCACTACACTGCCTCACTATGCTTATCAATGATCAACTGATTGCATCGCTGATGGATATTGAGTGTTAAATGGTTCTAAAGCTTCAATCGATCCAGTGCTGGGCACAGCTGGAACTCTTTCCTTCTTCTCTTCCTCTTCACATTGGCTCCTGCTGCTGTCAATCAAATGCTTTGAGGATGAAGCAGTGGGGGCGGTTTTATAGACATACACAGCTCGGGAGCGAGCATGCACGTTTGCCCCCCCCCCCCCCCCAATAGCAAGCTGCTTGCTATTGGGGGACAAGTAGAAGAGGAGGAGCCAAGATTGCTAGGAGGAAAACAACTAAGAAAAGGAGGTTTGCAGAGTGCAGGTGAGTTTAACATGTTTATCATTGTAATGTAAAAAAAAATAATTTAGTAACACTTTAAACAGGGTATACAGTAGTAGAATATAGAATTGGTTTGGTAATGGTAGCGTCTTTTAGTTCTAAAAACATTGTAAGAACTTTATTTTTTCTATTAGTGGCGTTAAATCGACAATCATTTTCAACCGCATTGACTATAAAATTTGAGGGTGCAGGATTAAACCGTTTTTCTTGAATGTACAAATTTCAAACAATGTACCGGTTTTCATCCCGTAAAGTTCATTTGTTCCAAAATTGAATATTAAAAGCAAATGAAATCTTGAACTACTTTCAAACGACATTTGAATGTACTAAGAATTTTTTGTACAAATTTTTCCTTGCAAGTCTAATAGTTTATACACTGTATACACCCAGCTTTGTTTGCCCTATTCCTGTTATAAAGTATTTGTATTCACTGTACGAGGATAAGAGATTGGAAAGAATAGTTTAAAAACAAATACTTAATGATCTTCCTCATTATTATTTCTACAGACAATTTTTATCTATTATAACCTAAAAGTCTCTTTAGGAATGTCCTTGAGAAGAACAATATCACTTTTTCGTCTGCGGAATTTCTCCTCATGGTAGGAAGGTGAAATGAACACTAAATATATCATTGTAAAATGAACTGCTGACATTGTGATCAACTTCCTTGCACACTAGTGGCATGCGCTCCGATTTCAGGCTCATTTCAGCCCCAGCAGGGCATCTCTCCTAGAGACCGCATTTATAAAACCGAATAGGGAAAAGCTATTATAAATATAGGATAGCATTACCTATATTAATCAAAGTCTGCCCCCTTTCATCATTTTTCTTCCTAATTTGTGCTTTTGCCTTGCAAGGTCAGTAAATCATGCTGAGCACCATTTGCCTTGAAAGTGTTAACTTTAATGAAAATCTTGCTTGTGTACGCTCACTATGATAATAAAATATTACTCTGTTTAAATGTGCAGGAATTTAATTAAAATCATGTCCTAAAATATTAATAACCTTTAGCCTCTAGGGTACAAAAATCACATATGCTGTGCTTTTCCATTTGAATTCTTTAAACAGAGGACATGCTATACACTATCTGTTTTTTTTAACCACAGCACCAGGGAGCTGCGTTCTGCAGATCTAACCATCTGGGTAAGAAAACATTTACCATTTACCCAGGCACATCTACCTCTGGTATAGTCATTTCATTTATAACCATTTATATCTGTATCTTATGACTGTACTCAGGTCTGAAACATGCAGGACTACATAAGGCTATAAAAAAGCATTAAACAAAGGATTTATACAAGTCTATAAAGAAATAAGTAATGTGGGCTAGGTGTCTCATATAGAAAAAATGTTCAACAGTTAACAATAATAAAAAAATAATAATAACAATAATCTTTTCTACCAGGACATTGTATTCAAAATGTACTAATCAGTGGTTGCAGATGCTACTCGATGGCAAATGTTTAAACATGTCCCCATGGTAGAAGCCGATTAAATAATCGACTTATGTTGAGCAGGATGGATGATTCACTGCTGAACATTTATGCACGATTTTGTTTTTCTTTTTTTTTTTATTTCAATGTATTATCAAATGACACATTTATATATTTAGCTAAAATCTTTGTGAACATTTTAATAATACCAATGTATCTCTAGTGAACTTAACCCCCAGAACAAAACCCATTGCTAATGCCATGAGTTTAGTGTTATGCAGGGGCTTTGGTGCTAGAATTTTTTCTGTCACTCCTATGTGCGCAGTGACATAACATGTGTAGGGCAATTGCACGTGTGCACGCGTGTGTGTGTGTGTGTGTGGAGGGGGGCTCTAAAATGTTTTGAAAAATTAAAAGGAGCTTATGCGCTACTCAGTGTATAGATTACAAAAATAATCAAGTGATAAAGTGCTGTAAATAGTGGTTAATAAAGCTGCTAAACTCCTATAGTGTCACTAACATCAATGATGATAAAAACTTATATGATGGAGCAGCCCTAAATCAAGATACACCAATATAAATATACCTATCAAATATCATACATTCAAATAACGTAAAAATTTTGAAAAATATATGAAGATATATATATGATAGATATATCTCTCTCTATATAGATATCTATCTATATCTATATAGATATCTATCTATATCTATATAGATATATATATATATCTATATAGATATAGATATATAGATATCTATATCTATGGATAGATATATATAGATATCTATCTATCTATCTATATATCCATCCAGTGCAGAAACTGGAAGTGACGTCACCCGGCTCCTCCTGTCATTTCTGGTTACGGCCGAAACCAGAAATTTCTTTTCAGTGTTCTGCTGCTGTGTAACCCCACTTGGCTGTGGTTACTCGCATGTCTACAATTTTAAATGCAAGTCTACCTTAGTTTTAAATAAACCATTATTATATACTACACCATAAGGAGATGTTTTCCTTATTGCATGTACAATGACCATTGACAGATGATAACTTATGGAGATTGCTTAGGCAGTTTGATGCGCATTTTCCTTTGATTTGAGGTTAGCGACCATTACACCTGGTGGCGGATTTGTGCCCTTTTTGGGATTCAACACTATTATATGATTGCTGACACTGGGACCTATTTGTCAATTACGCACAACTTATCTTGGAAGGAGGACTATATTTCACTATCTTTTAATCTTCACATTATTTAAATTTTTTTTTTTCTAATTTTTTTCTTTTTTACATTATTTGAATATATGATATTTGATAGGCATATTTATATTGGTATATCTTGATTTAGCACTGCTCAATCATATAGTTTTATTCTAAATTTTTTTTATTTTTTTGTGTGTCTCTTTAAACGTTTAAAACTTATTTTACTTGATTTTTTTGTACATGCCTTTATTGCTATCACATAGGGGACTATTAGCACCCTATGTGATAGCTTATTGGTGACATGTGCCGATTTATGGAAACACTAGGGGTCTATTAGACCCTGGATCGGGTTCAATCAGCTGCTTCACTGGACACTGATCCCAGAGAATGACAGCTCTGGTGCAGGAAGTGATGTCATACACGTCATGGGAGAAGAACCATCACTCTTCTGATTAGTAAGAAATAATGGAAATTGGTTATGCACGTTAATACACTGCATAAAAAACTCTAAACAAGAAAAACATAAATACATGAAAAAAACGGAAGTGAGTTGAGAGAAGAAATAATAATCTGGGGTTTAAATCTGCTTAAAATTTATGCTAGAGATTATTACTCAAAAACAACAGGGGCTACCATACAGAAACAGTGCTGACATGAAAGTAGGCTCAAAGTGTCATAGAACACTTCAGATATGAGTATGTGGCTACATCCAGGTTTCCTGAAAACCATTGGTGGATCCTGAGCACCATTCCACGCAATACAGGAAACAAGAATCTGTCCAATAAATTGATTGTCCATTCACACCAGTGTGCTGTGAAAACAGGTGGGTTCCCAGCACACCTGTGTTGCAAAGTTATGTACGATGTTTCAGCAATAAACAATAGGATTTTTATAACAGCTTATCTGTAAAATCCTTTTCTTGGAGTACATCACGGGACACAGAGCCATAGTAGTAACTATATGGGTATATAGGCACTAAGGATGAGCTCCGGCATGTTTGCACAGCCCACGTGCAAAGCCGCCAGGGAGTCGGCGCTGAGCTAATCACAGGCAGTGAGACATTTCCGATCTGTGCAGCCACACATCGGGACAATGCCTCAATGCCTGTGATTAGCGCAGCGCAGTGCCGACTTCCTGGCGGGCTCTGCACGTGGGCTGTGCGAACACGCCGGAGCTCATCCTTAATAGGCACCTTCAGTTGATGGACACTGGTATACCCAATACAGGAAGTTCACTCCGTATATAACCCCTCCTCCTACCAGAAGTAACTCAGGTTTGTAGCAAAGCAATATACCTAAACCCCAGAAAGAGGGGAGGGACCTCTGTGTCCCGTGATGTACTCCAAGAAAAGGATTTTGCAGGTAAGCTGTTATAAAAATCCTATTTTCTTTATTGTACATCACGGGACACTTAGCCATAGTAGTAACTATATGGGGCGTCCCATAGCAATGCTATTTGAGGGGAGGGAGACACAACCCGCAGGGCACCCCCAGACTTTAGGACCTATACCGCTGCCTGCAGCACACTGCGGCCAAAGGCGATATCCTCATGCCTTCTTACATCCACCTGATAAAACTTGGTGAATGTATGCACTGAAGACCAAGTTGCGGCCTTACAGATCTGAGCCATGGAGGCCTGGTGACGCACTGCCCAAGAAGACTAAAGAAGACTAACTACTCTGGTAGAGTGCACTTTGACTCGAAAAGGTGGAATCTTACCCTTAAATTATAAGCCTGAATTATAACTTGCCGAATCCACTTAGCGACAGTGGATTTCAACGCTGCCTGTCCTTTCCTAGGACCTACTGACAGCACAAGCAAGACATCAGTCTTCCGGATGTGAGCAGTCTTTAAATAGACCTTGACAGCTCTCACCACATCAAGACAATGTAGTGACTTCTCTTCCCTGGAACAAGGTTTTGTAAAAAATGATGGCAGGACAATATCTTGGTTCAGGTGAAAACCTGAGACCACTTTTGGCAGATAACCTGGACGAGGGCGCAACACCACTATGTCCTCCTGAATAATCAAGTATGGCTCTACAAAAAAGAGCAGCCAATTCCGAAACCCTCCTTGCTGAGGATTATAGCAACCAAGAACATTAACTTCCTTGTCAGAAGGACTAAGGGAGTATGCTGTATCGGTTCAAATGGCTGTTTTTGTAACACTGACAAAACTAAGTTCAAGTCCCAAGGGTTCAAAGGTGATCTAAATGGCGGATTAAGCAGTATCAGCCCTTGCATAAAACCCTGGACTAAAGAATGTGAAGCAAGCGGTCTTTGAAATAAGACCGATAAAGCTGAGACTTGGCCCTTAATAGTACTCAAGGCCAACTTCATCTCTACCCCTAATTGTAGAAAGGCAAGAATTCAGCCTATGATATACTTTCAGAGGGTGCCAACCCTTGGATTCACACCAGGAAACATAAGCCCTCCAGACTCTATAATATATAGTTCTGGAAGCTGGCTTCCTTGCATTAATCAAGGTAGAGATAACTGACTCGGAAAGCCCACATTTCTTCAGAACGAGGGTTTCAATAGCCAGGCCGTTAAATATAAAGTTTGTAAGGTAGGATGGAATATTGACCCCTGTGAGAGTAGGTCTGGCCATGGTGGAAGGGACCATGGATCCTCCACCGCTATCTTTACGATTTATGCATACCAGGACCTTCTGGGCCATGCTGGGGTTACCAGAATTACCGGCTTTCTTTCCAGCTTGATCTTGCAAAGTAGTAGTGGCAGCAACTGAATAGGGGGGAAATGCATAAATCAGTGAGAACTGATCCCACGGTGTCACCAGCGCATCTGTTCAGCATGCGAGTGGATCCCTCGTCCTGGACACAAAGTTGACCAACTTCATGTTGGACCTGGACGCCAGAAGATCTATGTATGGAGTCCCCCATTTCTGGAAAACAGCCCGAAAAATGACAGGGTGAAGAGACCATACCCCCGGGAGCAACTGCTGGTGGCTCAAGAAGTCCGCCTGCCAATTCTCTACTCCTGGAAAGAAAACTGCTGGTAGGCACGGAACATTCCTTTCTGCTCAAGTTAGGATATGGTTCACCTCCCTCTGTGCTGCGAGACTCCTGGTGCCCCCTTGGTGATTGATGTAAGCCACAGTTGTGGCATTGTCGGATTGGATCCTGACAGGACAACCCCGTAACCTGAATGTCCAGGCCTTTAGAGCCAAACCCGCTGCCAGGATCTCTAAGATGTTGATGGGCAAGGTCCACTGTCCCTGGACAGCTGTCTTTTCTAGCACCGCTCCCCAGCCTGAAAGGCTGGCATCTGTCATTACCACCTTCCAGATAACTGGATTGAAGGCGAATGGAGGACTCTCCTTTCGACCTGACCATCTGCATCAGCTCTCTTATGGAGTTGATTTTTGCCTGAGGCAAGAACACCTTTTTCTGAGCTGTGTCTATGATCAGACCCAAGTACTCCAGCCTTTTTAGCGGTTTTAAGGAAGACTTCTCTAGGTTGAGAAGCCAACCTAGAGTTACCAGGTAACTGGTTGTAATGCGCACGCTTTGCTCCAAACGAGCCACTAACAATAGATCATCTAGGTACGCCAATACTGTTATGCCCTGTGAACTTAACCTGGCTAGATGGGGCCAGAACTTTTGTAAACTCCCAGGGGGTGCTGTAGCTAGCCCGAAGGGCAAGGCTACAAACTGGAAATGCTGCTGTTCTACCTCGAACCACAGAAAACTTTGGCGAGCGGGAAATATAGGGAAATGCAGACATACATCCCTGATGTCGATAGACGCCAGAAGTTCTCCTCCTTGTAGGATAGAAACTACCGACCTGATCAACTCCATGCGAAAGGAGCAGATCTTCAGGAACTGATTTAGATTCTTTAGATCTAGAATGGGTCTGACATCTCAATTCGGTTTTGGTACCGTAAAGAGGTCTGAATAAAACCCCAAACCTTGCTCTACAGCGGGGATTTGTATGATCACCCCCTGAGCCATAAATTGGTTTAGTGCCCGAAACAGAAATTGCCTTTTCCCTGGATCTTTGGGAACGTTTGACCTCAGAAAACGAGACAGTGGAAAGTCCCGAAATTTCAGTTTGTACCCTAGAGTTAGCATAGAGATGACCCATCTGTCCTGAGCTGCAGAAGTCTTCCCCCGACCCTTGCGAGCGGGGGCGCCCCTTCATAATGAGGCTTTAGAATTCTGTTTTGCAGGTTTTCGGCCCCAGGACTTCTTTTGTGCCTGGGCCTGACCCTGAGGCTTTCCTCTAGACTCTGATGGCGGAGGCCGTCGCCACTGCCTAGAGGCGGATGCCCCTGGTGCAGGAGAAAGAGTCCGCTTAAATGAAGGGCGTTTATTCCTTCTCTTAACTGGCAAAAGAGTACTTTTCCCACTTTAAATCTTTTGGATGTATTTGTCCAAATCATCCCCAAATAGCCGATCCCCATAAAAAGGAAACCCATTCAGGAGCTTTTTGCATGGTTCTTCAGCTGGCCAATTTTTTAACCAGAGGATCCCATGCATGTGTACTAGCACAAGGCGGGACGCCTGGTGAATAGAATCTTTAATGGCGTCTATGGCAAAACATAATGCTCTTGGTAGTTCAGCCAAATCCCAGGCTTGCTGTACAGGGACCTCTTTAAGGGCCTGTTTAAACTGATCCTTTAGGGATTGACAGGTGCCTATTGCAGCGACTGCAGGCTGAGTAACCGCACCTGCCAAAGAAAAAGAGGATTTTAACAGGAATTCCAACCTCTTATCTGTTGGATCCTTAAGCATTTGTGCATTGTCTATTGGAAAAGTAAGACTTTTATTCACACTGGAAAACGCAGCATCAACTGCTGGTACATTGCATCTTTTGGTGAATTTCTCCTCCATGGGATAGAGAACTAAGAATCTCTTTGGAGGGAGAAAATGCTTATCTGGGTGATCCCATTCAGCAAAAATAAGCTGTTCTAATAATGCATGGACAGAAAACGCATGCAAAGGCTGTGAACGTTTTAGGGAACCCAAAGAAGAAACTGAACTTTCAGCTGACTCTGTTAGGGGTAGCTTGAAAGTGGAACGAATCATCTCTGTAGGAGATTGCACCAGCAATTTTTTAGATTGCTAAGACTGCAAAGGGTTCATCCACCGTTGTTTCCTCCAGATCGCCTGAGGGAAACACCTCATCCTTTACCCACTGTCCCCTTGGTAAAGGGTCTAAGGTTGGGGAGTGGGATCTAACACGCTTCTTATCCTTTTGGATGGAGGATACGATTAAGTCGCTAATCTTCCTTCTAGGCCCAGCAGGGCGGAGGAAAAGGCATCTTTAATCACGTATACAGGGGCTGAGATGTGAGAAGCAGCTGCACCACCAATTGGTTCCAATGACTCACCCTGGCTTGCCACATCTGGTATTTCAGGAGAGGATGACAGTGTGGAGGCAAGACTGGAGTTTACAGCGCCAGGGGGTGAAATTTTTGGTACCTTCTTTGTGGTGTCTTTTTTGGGAGCCATAGTGCTAAGCACAAAAGCAGAGGCACTAAGTAAATGCACTACTTGCTGAGCAATAAAATGCTGCTAATAAATTTCAGCTTGGTGCTGAGTAAAATGTATTTCCTGTACTGGAAATGCCTGTATGCATAGCCTTACGTGCCCCCAGTGCTCCTGTGTCCTGTGTGTGTCAGACATACATCTCTCCAGCTCCTGGCTGAGAAGCCTCTGTTTTTAATCTCCCAGATTGCAAGGCTCTGCTCGACAGCCCCAGCGCCTCCGCCGTGTGCTCCTCGTGGAAGCTACGTCCCGCGCACAGTGCCGAGCCTAAGCCACGCCCCTTCAGCTCATTAACCCGCCCCCCCTCTTGTTAACTATCAGCAGTCTGCACACACGGACGGCATTCGGGTCTGCCAGTGCAGACCTGTGAGAGGGGAGGAAAAAGGAAGGCTGGGGAGGTGCCTCTGTTTTAAACATACAGGCTTCTGTGGGGACATGAAAAAAACCAACATAGGGAAGCCACTGCCGCCAACTACTGTTCTACCCCCCAGTCCCTTAGTTCCCCCAGGGGGGAAAGACCATGTTGTTGCAAGATGAGGAATCCCCCCTGGCTGCTGAGACCACACACATGCTGTTTAGCTGAGACACTGAGCTGACTGAGAAGCAACATACCAAGGAATGTGCATTTACTCCCTCTAGTGGAGACTTTAAAGGCATGACAACATTTTACTCATGGAAGAAAAAAACATAGGTGGAATTTTTACAGTTCCTAGGCTTCTTCCCTTACCTTATCCTTGCCGCAGGACACTGCTGAAGACAGACATACCCAAACTTCACCCATCACGGCGGGCTGCGTTAGCAAACCTTCAAGGACCGGGTCCCTTTTTATCGGGGTTTCACTCCCTTGGACCTCTATTAGCACCCCACCAGGAAAAACGTTAGGTAATGTAAGCATGATCAAAAAGCCCTGGGTCCCGGGGTCCAGCCCTGCAAGGAGAGGCATTACAGGCAAAACCTTATTCTTCTTATGCGAGGCCCGGGTACCATCCACCTTGGACTCACTGGCACTTTGGATAGATCCGGTCTGTGGAGGCTAATTAAATCCAGCAAGGAAACCTCCTGGAGTGCCTCAGAGCACATCTTCACTCGTGACCAACACCTTAGACACTGGCGAAAAAACTGAGGTACTCCTGGTAGGAGGAGGGGTTATATAGGGAGTGAACTTCCTATATTGGGTATACCAGTGTCTATCACCTATATTTATTTATTTTTTTATTTATTTCAGGTACTTACATAGAGCCATCAATTTACGCAGCGCTTTACATATACATTGTACATTCTCATCAGTCCCTACCCTTAAGGAGCTTACAATCTAAGGTCCCTAACTTACATTCATAAATACCTAAAAAACCTACCAGCATGTCTTTTGTAGTGTGGGAGGAAACCAGAGTACCCGGAGGAAACCCACGTAGGCACAGGGAGAACATGCAAACTCCAGGCAGGTAGTGTCGTGGTTGGGATTCGAACCAGCGACCCTTCTTACTGCTAGGCGAAAGTGCTATCCACTACACCACTGTGCCGCCCATATAGTTACTATTATGGCTCTGTGTCCAATAATGTACGATAAAGAAAATACAAAACATAAATAGCACTTTTTAAACGTATATGTAAACTGTAGCTACTGTATCAAATGTACCAAATAATTTTGTTTAAATAAAAATTACCGTTTTCACCTGTTTTATCCTTTGCTGCATCTTACTGCAACCACTTCTGTCAAAATGCATGCACTCCAGCTATCTCAGGAAGCATTTCTTAAAGGTGACAACAGTGGAACATGTGTAATTGTCTGATGAAAAGCCCACTTGTAGCCTTCATCAGAAGCCCATGTGACAGGTTGACAACACAGAGGCACAATTGAGAGGCAGGGATAGATCGTCGTCAGGAAAAGCTTGCATTAAAAAAAAAAAAACTCATCTCCCTGCTCCCATTTGCCTCCAAGCTCATCAAACGCCTTGTGCATGACCAAATGAGTCGCTACCTCACGGACAACCTTCTCAATCCCCTACAGCCCGGCTTCCGTCCACAACATTCCACTGAAACTGCCCTACTAAAACTCACCAATGACCTACTAACTGCTAAAACCAATGGCCATTCCTCCATACTCATACTCTTAGATCTCTCTGCTGCCTTCGACACAGTTGACCATCTGCTGCTCCTCAGCAAACTACACTCCCTTGGCCTCTGCGATTCTGCTTTATCCTGGGTCTCCTCCTACCTTTCTCAGCGCACTTTCCGTGTCACTTACAACTCCATCTCCTCCGCTCCTCTTCCTCTCTCTGTTAGGGTACCCCAAGGCTCCGTCCTTGGGTCCCTCCTATTCTCGCTCGATACCTCTTCCATGGTTCAGTGGATAACCTCCCATGGCTTCCAGTACCAACTCTACGCCGATGACACCCAGATCTATCTCTCCACTCCTCAACTCACCACCTTGATCTCCTCACAGATCTCAAACTTACTGAATTACATATCAGTATGGATGTCACACCACTTTCTCAAACTCAATCTTTCTAAAACTGAGCTTGGTATATTTCCTCCTTCCCGGTCCCCCCACCCCCCCATGACTTTACCATTAAGATCCACAGCACAACCAATGGTCCCTCCACACATGCCAGGGTTCTGGGTGTAATCCTTGACTCTGACCTCTCCTTCAGACCCCACATCCAATTACTGGCTAAATCCTGCCACCTTAACCTCTGCAACATCTCCAGAATTCAACCCTTCCTGACTAATGACACCCCAAAGCAACTTATTCACTCCTTGATTATTTCCTGCCTTGACTACTGCAACTCTCTCCTTAATGGCCTACCCTTACGCAGGCTATCCCCCCCTTCAGTCTATTATGAATGCTGCTGCTAGACTAATACACCTCACTAATCGATCTGTGACTGCTGTCCCTCTCTGCCAATCCCTTCACTGGCTTTCCCTACCCCACTGTATAAAATTCAAAGTGTTAACCACAACATACAAGGCCATCCACAACATTGCCCCAGCTACATCACCAACCTCATCTGCAGATATCGCCTAAATTGTCCCCTCCGCTCCTCCCAGGATCTCCTGCTCTCTAGCTCCCTTTTTACCTCCTCTCATGCTCGCCTTCAGGACTTTTTCCAGAGCCTCCCGCATCCTCTGGAACTCCCTGCCCAGGTATATCGGATCAGCCCCTAACCTGTCCACCTTTAGGAGATCCCTGAAAACTCACTTATTCAGGGAAGCCTATCCCACACCCACCTAACAACTGTCCCCGAGCCACCCCCATCAAATCATTCCCCGCATCTATTACCTTTTGTACCACCACCCCCTCCCTTTAGAATGTAAGCTCTACGAGCAGGGCCCTCCTGTTCCTTCTGTATTAAACTGTACTGTAATTTGCTGTCCCGCCTCTACATTGTAAAGCGCTGCGTAAACTGTTGGCGCTATATAAATCGTGTATAATAATAAAATATATATATATATATATATACACACACACACATACACACACACACATATATATACACACACACAATAATGAATAGAAATACTATGTCATGTAATCCCGCCAAGATATACATATATGGAATGTGACACAAACACCTTACCATTCCTATTCACCTCTCGTATCAGTTACATGGCCAACCTAGATTATGTGTGTTAATGTTCCCTGCTAATAGAGATAATAATTGCTGTTTGTCTTTCATTGGTTATACATGAACTTATGAGCTTACATCACCTGATTGCCCATCACTTATTTGGTATTAACTGTTCCATGGATATTATTGTGATCATAATTCTATGATTTTATGCATTACTGTTTAATATTATTGCTTTTTTTTTTTTAAATTCATTATTAGCATTATTCATGTATTGGGCTATATAGATACTTGATTAACTATTTTCAAATTAATTTTTATTACTGTATTTATTGGCGTATAACACTCACTTTTTTACCATAAAAATCGGGTGCAAATAGCGTGTGCGTGTTATACGCCAATACTTCAATTTTAGCTGCCTCAGAGGGGACAGGGAGCGGGGTGGGATGAGCGCCGTCAGATTACATTCAGTGAGAATCTCCTGTTTACTTGGCGGCCTCTGTAATAGGAAGCCCCCGTCTCCTGGGCCGCCATTGGACCACTGTTCTGTTCGATCAGGCTGCACTGATGGCAATGGTGAGGCTGCTGCATTGAAGGCAATGGTGAGGCTGCTGCATTGAAGGCAATGGTGAGGCTGCTGCATTGAAGGCAATGGTGAGGCTGCTGCATTGAAGGCAATGGTGAGGCTGCTGCATTGAAGGCAATGGTGAGGCTGCTGCATTGAAGGCAATGGTGAGGCTGCTGCATTGAAGGCAATGGTGAGGCTGCTGCATTGAAGGCAATGGTGAGGCTGCTGCATTGAAGGCAATGGTGAGGCTGCTGCATTGAAGGCAATGGTGAGGCTGCTGCATTGAAGGCAATGGTGAGGCTGCTGCATTGAAGGCAATGGTGAGGCTGCTGCATTGATGGCAATGGTGAGGCTGCTGCATTGATGGCAATGGTGAGGCTGCTGCATTGATGGCAATGGTGAGGCTGCTGCATTGATGGCAATGGTGAGGCTGCTGCATTGATGGCAATGGTGAGGCTGCTGCATTGATGGCAATGGTGAGGCTGCTGCATTGATGGCAATGGTCAGGCTGCTGCATTGAAGGCAATGGTGAGGCTGCAGATAGGCATTGATCAGGCTGCATTGATGGCAATGGTCAGGCTGCAGATGGGCACTGACTCTTATTTTGCTTCAAAGTTTCTTATTTAAAATGTAGTTTTTTACTCCTGAAACTTCCCTCTTAAAATGAACGTGCGTGTTATACGCCGATAAATACGGTAATTATTATGCTATATCACAATTTATTTTAGTAGTTCATTATAATAGTCCATTACAAAATGCTTTACTGATTCACCATATTTTAGACTATTATTTATGATCTGTATATGCATGTGTGTTAATTGTCTCTGGACTGCATTTCCGTATTTATTCATTAGAGTTAGTTCAGCCCACATCCCGAGTAATACTCCCCTCACCTTCCTTGTATATCTCCTTTATAATGGCCCCGTATGGTCCCTTCAATGTAGTCTGTTTGAAAAAGGAGCGCGGCTTGCCATAATACTCGCAGTGCACATGCCAATGAAACGCATATCGTGTGACATGATCCTCCGTTGCCATCCTTCCTATTGCACATCACGCCTCGCTTTGATTTTCCCCACTGCAGCTGGCTTTTCCAAAGCAGACAGCGCCAGTTTGTGAAGGACTTCAGGAAGCAGGATCGTCACCACCTGTTCTTAACCTTGCTGGGACCAATGTGCTTTTTACTTACCACTTAAATGTGAGTTTATAAGTTAATGTATTAAAGTTTTTAAGAAACGTCTACACTCAGAGGCGCCTCCTTTCCTTGTCTTTCTTATTTCTCACACTGGGCACCTCTGATTTTTCAAAACCCTACTTATCTAACTACAGACCAAAAAAATAGGATTTTTATAACAGCTTACCTGTAGAATCCTTTTCTTTTGAGGTACATTACGGGACACAGAGTCTCAGTAATTACTGATGGGCTATATAGGGTATCACTAGGTGA
Source organism: Aquarana catesbeiana (assembly GCF_042186555.1). Classification (NCBI taxonomy): domain Eukaryota; kingdom Metazoa; phylum Chordata; class Amphibia; order Anura; family Ranidae; genus Aquarana; species Aquarana catesbeiana. The sequence continues at coordinate 737,096,366 of NC_133324.1, forward strand.
TTGGACACTGGCACACCCTAGACAGGAAGTTCAACCCTATATAACCCCTCCCCTTACTAGGAGTACCTCAGTTTTGTAGCAAAGCAATATAACTGTATGAGAAGAGGGGAGGGACCTCCGTGTCCCATGATGTACCTCAAAAGAAAAGGATTCTACAGGTAAACTGTTATAAAAATCCTATTTTCTTTCTCATACATCACGGGACACTGTCTCAGTAATTACTAATGGGATGTCCCAGAGCAATGCTATCTGAGGAGAGGGGAACAACAACAAGTAGGGTGTAATCAGACCTGAGGACCTTGTACCGCTGCCTGCAGCACACTGCGCCCAAAGACTATATCCTCATGCCTTCTCACATCCACCTGATAAAATCTGGTGAATGTATGGACTGAAGACCAGGTTGCGGCCTTGCAGATCTAATCCATAGAGGCCTGGTGATGCACTGCCCACGAAGCACTAATAGCCTAGCCCTTGTGGAGTACGCCTTGATTTGAAAAGGCAGAACTTTCTGCTTCAAACCATAAGCTTGAACAATAACTTGTCGAAACCATTTAGCAATGGCAGATTTCGACGCTGCTTGTCCTCTATTAGGACCTTATGGCAACACAAACCAAACATTTGTTTTCCGAATCTGAGCATTCGCTTCCAGACCGCTCTCACTACAACCAAAGAATGTAGTGACCTTTCTTCCGTAGAACAGGGATCTGGAAAAAAGAAAGGCAGAATAATATCTTGGTTTAGATGAAAACCTAAAACCACCTTCGGTAGAAAGCTAGGATGAGGGCGCAATACCACACTATCCTTGTGCATGATTAAATATGGCTCTTTACAGGAAAGAGCTGCTAATTCTGATACTCTTCTATCAGAAGAAATGGCTAGCAGAAAAATTAACTTCCTTGTCAACAGGACCAAGGGAATTTGACGTATTGGTTCAAAAGGCTGTTCTGTAAAGCTGACAGAACCAAATTCAAGTCCCGGGGTTTAGAGGCGCCTTAATCGGAGGATTAAGGCGCGTTACCCCCTGTATAAAGCTTCGGACCAAAGAATGCAAAGCAAGCGGACATTGAAACAATACTGACAAGACCGAGACCTGACCCTTGATGGTACTCAAGGCCAGCTTCATTTCTAACCCCATTTGCAGAAAATCAAGGATTCTACCTATGACATATTTTCTTGGATGCCAACCCCTGGATTCACACCAGGAGACATATGCTTTCCAGACTCTATGATAAATCATTCTGGAAGCTGGCTTCCTTGCATTAAGCAAGGTAGAAATCACAGGGCCTGAAAACCCATGACTCTTCAGAATGTGTGTTTCAATAGCCAAACCGTTAAATTTAGCGTTTGTAAGGCAGGATGGAACACTGGACCCTGAAATAGCAGGTGTGGACGCGACAGTAGGATCCACGGGGAACCTCCTGCCATTTTTACTATTTATGTATACCAAGCTCTTCTGGGCCACGCTGGGGCCACCAGAAGTACCAACTTCTTTTCCTGCCTGATCCTGCGAAGAAGTCGTAGTAGCAGAATAGGAGGGAATGCATAAATCAGGCAACCGATGCCACGGAGTCACCAACGCATCTGTCCCGCATGCAAGAGGATCCCTTGTTCATGACACAAAGTTGTCAACCTTGTTGTTGAACCTGGACGCAAAGATCTACATCCGGAACCCCCCATCTTTGGCATATGACCAAGAAGATGGGGTGAAGAGACCATTCTCCTGGGACTAACTGCCGGCAACTTAAGTAGTCCACCTGCCAGTTCTCTGAAGATTGCTGATATGCACGGCACGTTTTTCTGCCCAGATTAAGATCTGGTTTACTTCTCCCTGAGCCGCACGACTCCTGATGCCTCCTTGGTGATTGATATAAGCCACTGCTGTGGCATTGTCGGACTGGATCCTAACAGGACAACCCTGTAACCTGAGCGTCCAGGCCTTTAGGGCTAGATATGCTGCACGGATCTCCAGAATGTTGATGGGCAAGGTCCTCTCGGTCTTGGACCATCTCCCCTGGACAGTCGATTGTTCCATATCTGCTCCAAAACTCGAAAGACTGGCATTTGTTATTACCACTCTCCAAGTAACTGGTAAAAAGGATCTTTCCTTTTGCAGATTCTCGGGTATCAACCACCAACTGAGGCTCTAACGCACTGTAGGAGACAGACGCATCTGAAAATCTAACGCATGGACCTTTTTGTTCCAGGCCGACAGGATACTGTTTTGCAGCAGTCTCGAATGTAACTGAGCATAGAGAACTGCTTCAAATGAAGCCATCATCTTCCCCAGCAGCCTCATACAAAGGCGAATAGAAGGACCCTTCTTTGCCCTGATTACCTGAATCAGTTCTTTCATGACAGATTTTTTCCTGGGGTAAAAATACTCTCTTCTGGGTTGTATCTATGACCAGACCCAAATAACTGTAGTCTTCTTACTGGCTTTAAAGAAGACTTCTCTAATTTGAGGACCCAACCTAGGTATTCCAGGTAGTTGACTGTGGTGACCAAGTTTTGGTCCAAGCGGGCTACCGACCGGTCTATCAAGAGCAGGTCATCTAGGTACGCTATTAGCCTTATACCCTGGGATCTTAATCTGGCCAGAGGAGGAGCCAAGATCTTTGTACACATCCGAGGTGCAGTAGCTAGCCCGAAAGGCAGGGCTACAAACGGAAAGTGGCGTTTTTCTACTTCAAAACACAGATACTTTTGATGAGCAGGGAAAATAGGTACATGCAGGTACGCATCCTTGATGTCTATTGATGCCAGAAGTTCTCCTCCTTGTAGGATGGAAACTATCGATCGGATTGATTCCAATGCGAAAGGACTGTACTTTTAGGAATCGTTTTAGATCTGAGATCTAGAATGGGTCTGACATGTCCATTTGGCTTTGGTACTGTGAAAAGATTTGAATAAAACCCCAATCCCTGCTCTTGCGTGGGAACTACCACGATAACTTTTTGCAACAAAAGTCGCTCCAACGCTAGAAAGAGAGACTTCTTTTTCTCTGGGAATATTTGATCTGAGGAAATGAGGAGAGGGGAATTCTCTGAACTCTAGTTTGTAACCTAGAGTTATTGTGGAGACCACCCATCTGTCCTGAAAATCCTCCTGCCAGACCCTTGAGAACTGTAGCAGTCTTTCCCCCACTCGAACGAGCGTGGGCGCCCTTTCACAAAGAGGCCTTAGCATTTTGTCTTGTAGACTTCTTTTGTCCCTAGGGTTGACTCTGAGACTTAAATCTTGAGCCTGACGGAGGAGGCCGTCACGACTGCCTGGAGGCTGATGCTCCTGGCACTGGGGAAAGAGCACGTTTGAAAGAGGGACGTTTACTCCTTTTTTTTAACTGGCAAGAGGGTGCTTTTCCTACTAGAGATCTTTTGGATATAATTGTCCAAATCCTCCCTGAACAGCCTTGCACCATGAAAGGGAAATCCAGCCAGAAGCTTCTTACATGGTGATTCGGCTGACCAATTTTTCAACCTTAAGATTCTACGCATATGCACCAACCCAAGCATAAGGTGAGAGGTCTGGAGGATAGAATCTCTGATTACATCAACTGCAAAACACAAAGCCGCTGGTAGGTTGGCCAACCCCCGGGCTTGCTGTTCAGGTAAAACTTTGAGCAACTGTTTAACATGGTCTCTCAAGTATTGACAAACTCCGATTGCTGCCACTGCAGGTTGAGCCACTGAACCTGCCAAGGAGAAAACGTTTTTTTTAACAGCAATTCCAATTTCTTATCAGTTGGATCCCTAAGCATCTGAGCGTTGTCAAAAGGACAAGTCAGACTTTTATTTACGGAGGATATGGGGGCGTCAACTGCCGGTATACCCCACATCTTTGTAAATTTTTCCTTCATAGGATAAAGTGTTGAAAACTTTTTAGGAGGGAAAAAATGTTTATCTGGGTGATCCCATTCAGAATAAATAAGCTTTTCCAGTAAACCATGAACAGGAAAAGCATGTGCAGTTTGAGGAGGCTTTAGTGAACCCAAACAAGAGGGGGGTTCTTCAACTGACTCAGATACGGGTAACTTAAATGTGGAGCGGACTAATCCAGCAAGAAATTGCACCAGCAACTCCTCATCCTGAGAAGTTGAAGAGGGCCCTTCTCCACTTGACTCCTCAGAAGAGGAGTCATCAGTTTCATCTCGATCCTCTGATTCCTCTCCTTTTTCCCCCCAGAGTTCCTATGTTTGAGGGTCCTGGGTGGCAGAGGGGGACCTAGTGTGTTTTCTTCCAGTGAAGATGTGATTAAGGCCACTAGTCTTTCCTCTAATCCATTTATGGTTGAGGAAAAAAACCTCCTGAGTAATGTATACAGGGGCTGAAGTGCCAGAAGCAGATGCAGCCCTTGAACACAACGGCTCACCCTGGCCAGCCTCCCCAGGTCCTTCGGGAGGGAAGGTGCTGCAGAGGGAGGGTCCTCAGAGCCTGAGGGAGATCCCTTATAGCCCCTATTCTTCGGGGTATTTGTACCTCTTCTGCCCATAGTGCTAAGCAACAAAAGCAAAGGTACTACCAGAATGCACTGACTGCTGAGCAATGTAGTTCGGCAACTGCCGCTGCTACCAAGTCTCAGTCTGGTGCCTAAGTAAATGTTGCCTGGGAATGTCTGTGTCCCCCACACTCACATGCGCCTGTCTGCTCTGTGTCCCTCCATAAGCCGCGTGCCCCCGAAAAAGAGTGCACTTTATAGCTTGTGTGTAGCCTGCGATGTGGGCGTCTAACCACGCCGACGTCGCATTAACGCTCCGCCCCCCTCCTCTGCCCACCCCTTCCGCCCCTCTCGTCTTTTTAAAAAAAGACCGCTTCCCGCGCGAGCCGGGGCTCCGATCCTCAGAACAAGCATGGAGGGGAGGCTGGGGCGGAGGAGAGAGGAGGGACGTTGGATGGGAAGCTGCCGTAATGGCGGCGGCGGGCGGTGCGGTATACTACCACTTCCCAGTGCCTTAAACCTAAGCCGTGGGGGGAGAATAAAAGAAAACCCCCCTTCCCACATCCTACCTGGAGCATGGCTTGGAGGAGCGTACAGCATGGACACCAAGACAGACTGATCAGTGGCGACTTTAGGCATAGCATACATTTACTTAAAGGAGAAACCTACTAGAATTAGAAAAATTCTTAAGGAGTCTCCCTTACCTTATCCAGCTGCAGGGTTCGTGTTACAGACCCAATCTTCACCTCTCACGGTGGGCTCCGTTTAGAAAAAAAACCTTCAGAAACTGGGGCCCCCTTTGTATAGGGGGATCCACAGTTCTGGGCCTGTAAAGCACCCCGCCAGGAATATAGCTGTAAAAAACAAATACTGGATCCCGGGGTCCAGCTCTCTAAAAAGAGAATCGTTACAGGTAAAACCTTGTTTCTTTCGACACAAGGCCCGGGTACCATCCAACTCGGCCTGGAAAAGACACCTTGAATGGATCCAGTTGCATGGCTTGCCCCAGTGAGGATATTCCAGTGGAGCTCAGCACAGCACATCTTTACTCGTGACCAACACCTAAGACACTGGTGAAAAACTGAGGTACTCCCAGTAAGGGGAGGGGTTATATAGGGGGTTGAACTTACTGTCTAGGGTGTGCCAATGTCCAATCACCTAGTGATACCCTATATAACCCATCAGTAATTACTGAGACTCTGTGTCCCGTGATGTACGAGAAAGAAATATCAAAACTACAGCCTTCTCTGATGACCTGCTCCTAAATATTTCTCATCTGGAATCCTCTCTTCTCAATATACTATCTCTTACTAAATTGATCTAAACTCTGGTTACATCAATTTCGTCAAATCAAAAGGCACTTTACCTAACCAACAGCGTTAAGACCACTTGGAGCAATCCTTTTTAATTGGTAATTTGGAACATTTTTTGTATATATATATATATATATATATATATATATATATATATATATTTATATATAAATAACAAAAAATCCTTAGAAAACTTACATAAGACCGATGCCTTGCTGTTCTCACTTAAAGCTACTCTCGCTACTTGGGCACACTTTAAAATTTCTTGCATGGATGGGGGGGTTGTGGCTTGCTGACGCAGCTGTTAGCTGCACACTGACACAGCTCCTCTTCAAAGCGGGCCGTCAATCCTGTGACACTGGGCCTCGATTCACACAGCAAACAAACTCTGGCACTGTGGACACATCCCCCCCATGTCATTCAAGAAAAGAAAAGAATGGAGCAAACCGGGACAAAAAATTACAGACTTTCCCCCTCAGCCGCACCGCTATAATATCCAAGATGGCGCCGGCGGTCATGCACATTCCACACATGGGACACCTCCGGAGCACAGCCCGGCATCCTGGCATGACTCAGACCACAATAAAAGAAGAGGAAACAAAAAGGAGGATATTCCCACCCTCCTCCTTCCTCATCTAGCCCGGTGAAGAGCAAGCAAAAATGAATGCATCATCAGCTGCTAACCTGGAGGTAAGCTGTTTTGAGACCTCTTTAGATTACAAAGATGCAGGATTCCATCTCCGATTTCCCCACAACAAATCAACTAGTCCTTGATACCACACTAAAGGACATGTTCGTCTCCCTGTGATCTACTTTGCACGCAATTATAGCACTGACCCAACAATTCAAATCTGAAGTCTCAGCAGTAAACAAGAGAGACTTACACATTGAATCCAAAATGGGGAACTTTGCATCCACATTTAATGAGCTAGTGGACGCTCACGATAGAGATGATGAAATTTATTGGATAAAAACTAAAATGGCAGATTTAGAGGACAGAGCGAGACGTAACAATGTCAAAATAAGGGGGATCCCAGAGTCAATCTATCCTCCAGATCTTAAAATGCATTTTATGAATTTACTAAAGGATGCACTGCCAGAGGCTCCACTGGAAGAATTGATCATAGATCGGTTTCACAGGCTGCCAAAACCCAAACACATCCCATCTCATCTCCCAAGAGACACCCTCGCAAGAATACATTTCTACCACCAAAAAAAAAAAAAAAACTTATGTCGGTCACTAGAAACCGTGGAAACCTTCCAAAAAAGCCGGCAGGATATATAATTTTTTGCCGCTCTATCGGCCTTTACCCTACAGCAACTCAGGCAACTCTCAATCATCACAAAGCCTCTACATAGCCACTGCATCACCTACTGCTGGCTATACCCAGCCAAGTTACTAGTCACCAGGGATGATACCACGTACATAATCATCACTGTGAAAGATGGCTTGCGCTTATTGAAAGAGTGAAATATCATGGAACCTCAGGGAACAAATGAGGAAAACTCCCTTCATACACCTCCAACTACTCGTGCCGATTCTGATGCTGAAATAGGATAAAAATGTGCCTACATTCAATTTAACGTTATTCATTCTCTGATGGTCAGAAGAATACCACATTACTCAGTTTTTTAGACTCCAATACTGAGAGCGTTTTTTTTATAATACAGAATCGCCTGTTTTTATCCTTGTGTATCTATACTCACTTTTGAAATTTTTTCATTGAAGTTTTGTTCCTATAGTCCTCACAGCTTCTGGCGCTCATCTGGTCAACTCCACTCTGACAGTACTATCATCTACCCACGGAAAATTCTGGCTTAATTCTTGGACAGGACTCCCAAAGGTAAATCATCTCTATTACTTTTTTGATTTGTGCAACCCACATCAACGAAACAGTCTAACCTGCTCTGACCCCTTGCCTTACAATGGCCTTTAAAATCTCATCTCTGAACGTGAAAGGACTGAACAGCCCTTACAAAAGACAATTAGCCTGGAAGGAAGCTCATAATCTTAAAAGTGACATCATTTGTTTCCAGGAGACACACTTTGATTCCCACAAACCACCTACTTTTCACATCAACCAATTTCCTCATGTATTCATGGCAAGTGGTCCCTCCAAAAAGGGAGGAGTAGCGATTGTTATAATTCTATTCAATTCAAACAACTGAAGATCCACTTGGACGTATCTGGCAGATACATTATTCTTATTGGTGAAATCAACAATACCACATACACTCTGGTAAACCTCCATCTTCCCAATACTAAGCAAGTATCTTGCCTAAAAAAAAAATCTGGAAAAAAGTTTCTTCAATCCGGAAAGGCCATGTAATCTTATGCAGAGACTTTAACGTCATACCAAATATTAACCTAGACCTCTCAAGCGATACAAGGCACTCAAGACATAGAACACTAGCAAACTTCATATCCACCTCAGGCCTGTATATCTGGAGATGTCAGCACTCAATAGAATGAGATTTTTACCTTTTTTTCCAATGTGCATCATAACTATTCTTGGATTGTTTTATTTATGATAGACAAATTCTTACTACAAAAAGTTACCAAACCAGATATTCAGGGGGCATGGCTGCAGCATGAGAGCGTGAGGACATGTCTCAGCAGAGCTCCAGCCGGCCGGCTTCTGTATTCCTTTCCTGCAGCAGCTTAAACAGAGGACATACACCTGCACTGGGATGCCCCGAAGCAGAAACCATCACCGTCACCGCAGCTGACACCCAGGCTTTGTTCCAGCTCCCTAGACGTCTATTTCTCAGGCGTGGCAGAGGCCGCGACCGGACCTGCAAATCCAAGATGGCGCTGGGTGTGTGCTCCACAGCCACACGTGCAGCCTCCCCGATTCCTACCCTACAGCTGCCTTTAGCTTCACCTTCTCCCCCCTCCTCACCTGACTTCTTACAGGGCTCAGTCAGGGACCTTGGCTTGGGAGAAAGACTTACGGCTGCACATTCTGTTCCTCCCCACAAAGGCTGACCTGGACAGTTTTGCAGCTAGGATGGAGACAGTTTTGAGGCAGGATATTGAAGCCCTGCAATCTGACATGGCCCACCTATGGGGTAGAGTAAAGGCTCTGGAGACCTCTGTGGAGGATATCACACCCACCCTACAAGCCCTGCAGACACACTGTAAAACATAGGATCAGCGTATTGACTCCCTGCCTTACCAACTAGAGCAGTGGTCATCAACCCTGTCCTCAGGGCCCACTAACAGGCCAGGTTTTTTGTATTACCTTGGGGAGATATAGACTAGAATACTGCAATCACTGAGCAGCACATGATATCACCTGTGATGTATATCAGTTATCTTGCAAACCTGGCCTGTTAGTGGGCCCTGAGGACAGGGTTGATGACTACTGAACTAGATGATGTTAAAAACCGCAGCCGCAGGGTTAATACTCGCATTAGAGGCCTGCCAGAAGCTACTGCACACAAGGGCATAGTCCCTACCCTCCAAAGTATCTTTAAGCAGATCCTGGGCAGAGAGGTGCCGGATCATATTGAAATTGATCGCGCTCATAGAGCCTTAAGACCTCCCTCGGAAGATCCGGATAAGCTAAGGGACATCATTTGCAAACACCACAAGTATTCGATGAAGGAGCACATCATGTCTCGTGTTAGAAGTATCCGCTACGTGGACTTTGATGGAGCCAAATTGTCCCTATTCCCAGACCTCTCCCAACGCACCTTGATGCAACGCAGGGCACTCAAGCCACTCTTAGAGGCCCTCCAAGATGCCCACTTAACCTACCGCTGGGGCTTCTCCTTCAGCCACTAAAAACGGTCGTCAGGTCACCTTCCGAAATAAATCCGATCTGTCTCAATTTCTTTCTCGCCTTGGAATGCCTTCAATGGACATTTCAGATTGGTGCACCTCCCTGGAGATAACCGTTCCTGCTCACTCACAACCCTGGCAACTTGTTTGTTGCATGGGCCAGAGCAGACCTTGTAATGGTCCAACTCGCATGGATGGCTTGTCGCCTTCTTCATCAGTGGCCCCCAGTCTTAATCTTTACTGAACTATCCCTTTTGCTGCTGCTGCAAGTCATTTGCATGCACACCCAGGACCTGGGCTCGCACCTGATGCCTCCCCACCTACCCCCAATTGGTTAACTCTCCTGAGTTATGTTTCCCGGCTGGGGAAAACTGCAGCACACCGATTGCCACCTCCTATTTGGCCAGGGAGCCAAGTGGCGATCTTTGTGCCGTTGTTACTGGTATTCTTTGATCGCCTGCCAGGCATTCTGTTTAGTGTATGTTATGTTTAATTCTTGTTTTTTAGGCCTTTACTTGTCTTTTTCCTTCCCAATGTCCGTGGCTTGAGCTCTCTGGATAAACGCAGCAAGTTGTGGCTCAAGGCGAAGAGACTGGGGGCACACATCCTTTTTTTTTGCAGTTAACACATTTTCATACTGACTCAGTCCCCCACCTTCCCACGCACCTGTACAATGGTACCTCATCAACTCACGTCGGTCAAAATCGAGTGGCGTGGCAATAGCCATACATGAAAGCTGCCCCTTTATCTCCCTAGATCATTATGCAGACCCAGAGGGCAGGTTTGCCTTCCTAAAAGGCACCCAATTTGAACGCAAAATTACAATTGCTACTGTGTACGACACAAATACCGGGCAACTTACATTGCTTGACAAGGTTCTGGAGTCTTTCCTCATTCCGGGAGGGGCAATTGGCATTAGGAGGAGATTTTACCGTAAGCCCTGACCCACAGCTAGATACCTCCTCTGGCCACTCAGTACATTCCTTTGCATTTCTTAAACAATTTCGGAAGTCCCTGCATGCTCATCATCTAGTTATTATTATTATTCAGGATTTATATAGCGCCAACAGTTTACACAGCGCTTTACAATATAAAAGGGAGACAATACAGTTATAATACAATACAAGAGGATTAAGAGGGCCCTGCTCAGAAGAGCTTACAATCTAATAGGGTGGGGCAGGTAGTACAAAAGGTTGTAACTGTGGGGAATGAGCTGGTGGAAGTGGTAGGACATTAGTTGGAGACGTGATAGGCTTTCCTGAAGAGATGAGTTTTCAGGGATCGCCTGAAGGTAGCAAGAGTAGGGGATATCCGGATAGATGGAGGTAGCGCGTTCCAGAGGATGGGAGAGGCTCTGGAGAAATCCTGGAGACGAGCATGGGAGGAGGAGATGAGAGAGCTTGAAAGCAGGAGGACTTGAGAGGAGCGGAGAGGTCGATTTGGATGATATTTGGAGACAAGATTAGGGATGTAGCTCGGGGCAGAGTTGTGAATGGCTTTGTACGTTGTGGTTAGTATTATCTAGTATTATCTAGTTGACTGCAGGAGAATTTTTCATCCCACTGTTAAAGATTTTAGCTACCACTCTGCCACTCATAATGTACATACACGCATAGATCATTTATTAATGGATCAACATTCCCTAGAGTCACTGTCCGGAGCATCCCTCGGGTCTCTTAACATTTCTGACCATGCCCCTATCTCTATCTCCTTAGCTTTGCTATCCCTGGAATCCAAACAGTGGACCTGGCATTTAAATGAGAATCTGTTAGATGATGTGGGGGCCCTGAAACGAGTCTCTAACGTGATTTCCCTATATTTCGCTGCAAACCGGGTGAAACGGGGGTGTCAGCAGTGTGGGAGGGGCACAAGGTGGTGGTTCGGAGGGAGTTTATTTCCCAGGGCTCCAGGCTAAAAAAAGCACGTACTGGGGAACTGCAGTCCTTACTGGCTAAACTTCGGGCTGCAGGACTTGGGCACAAGCGTAGCATGACCCAGGCATTGGCGATGGAACTTCAATTCCTTAGGGAGGAACGTTGTACTCTTTTAGAGACCTGAATTAAGGCCCAGCTGCGGCATGTATCCCATAAATTTTTAAGAGTTCGGGAACAAATGCGGGAGCCTCCTGGCCAGGGCTCTTAGACATCAGCGCACGTCTAGTCATGTCCACAAGCTCCACCGACCGTTTTTCCCTCTAAGATAGCAGACGCTTTCAGGTACTACTACATCTAACTCGACCAACTCCCTGATACCCTACCCGGGTCGACATCCTCACAGAAAGCTGAACGTCTCTTGCAGTATTTAGATGAGGCACAGTTTCCCCAGCTTACAACACAAATCAGCTAGCAGTTAGATGCACCCATTACTCTAACGGAGATAGCGTCGGCTGTTAAGGACTTGCCAAAAGGGCAAGAGCCCGGGACCTGATGGCTTCACCAATGCCTACTACTGCAAATTCCTCCCTCTACTCTCTAGCCCCATGGGTGAATACTTAATGCCTTGGCCTTGAGAACGATCGCCCCCAAGGAAGCTCTGATTGCTCACATAACGGTCCTCTCTAAGGAAGGGAAAGATCCTACTGCCCCTAGTAGCTATAGGCCAATCTTGCTACTGAACACCGATATCAAGATATTGGTGCCGGTCTTGGCGAATCGACTGAAGCCCATCTTGCCAACCGTAATGCATCCTGACCAAACGGGGTTCATAGCAGGGAGGGAGGCCAGGGACAACTTCAACAGGACAATTCAGCTTCTTCATTGGGTGAAGATGCCAGTCCACCCTGCCTTTTTCTATCTGATGCCAAAAAGGCGTTTGATAGTTTGGACTGGGCATATATACAAGCTGTGCTAGCTAGGCTGGGTCTCGTCCACAAAATGCTTAAATGTATAGGGACCTTATATAGCCGACCGGAAGCTTGAGTCAAGGTGAGCAGAACTCTCTCTGGCTCCTTCCTCATTCGAAATGGGACGAGGCAGGGTTGCATCCTATCCCCACTCAAATTGGCTCTTACCCTCAAGCCATTGTTGAATATGATTCGCTTGAATCCTAACATTAGTGGACTTAGTGTGGGGACTACGGATAACAAACTGTCAGCTTATGCTGATGATGTCCTATTTTATGTGGCAGATCCGCTCATCTCCCTTTCTAATATTATGGCTGAGCTACAGAGATTGCACTCACTTTCAAATTTCAAAATTAAATTATAGCTAGTCGGAGATGCTCCCCCTTGCCATTCCCCCTGAAACGCATACTCGGTTACAAGCCTCCTTTTCCTTCACTTTGTGTTGCTCCCCCCTAAAGCATCTAGGAATTCATCTTCCGGCCCAATTCTCTCAACTATGCACTGGAAATTATGTCCCCTTGCTTTCAACAATTCGGTCAGATTTGCTAATGTGGGATCGTACCACTTTCTTATGGATGGGCCGAGTCAGTATCTTAAAAAGAATGTGTTACCACACATTCTTTTCTATCTACAGATGGTGCCTATATCATTGCCCAGGTCCTTCTCGGCCCTCAAAAGCCTGTTTCTATCATTTATCTGGCAATGGTGGAGCCCCCAGGTGGCCCTTCACACCCTGCAATGCCCTAAGAGATTGGGGGGATTGGGGGTTCCATCCCTCCATAGATATCATGAAGCAATTGACTTGCAGCGGATATTGAACTGGCACCATAATGTACACACAAAATTATGGGTCCCCTTAGAGAATTTCCTGGCTGGACGCAACCTATTCCACTCCCCTTGGCTCTCCAGAGAACATTGGGGTCCTTAAGATTCTGTGTCCCCTGTCACCACCCATGCTCTGAAAATATGGGACACTCAATGCACAGGGACCATTGTCTCCCCCCTTGCTCCTTTAGGAGGCTTCCCCTGGTTCATTCCTGGGGAACATCTCTCCTATATGGGCAAGGGACAGAAATGTGCGTTGTGGTAGATTCATACAAGAACAGGATCTGGTATCCCTGGACTGGCTCCGTGGCCAATTTGGTCGCTTCTCGCTGGATGATTGGCACTACAGACAGTTGCACAATTTTGTCCTCACTTTGCCATCTGGGTATAAGACCCCCATCCTCCCTCAGTTCATTTGAGGAGCTATGTATGTCGGCTGCCCCGATTCCCCACTCAATCTCAGTCTTGTATGAGATGCTGCAATCGGCAGAGTCTAGGGGTAAACCAGTCTGTATATGGGAGTGGGAGAGAGACCAGCAGCATACGCGTACAGAAACTCAGTTGGACCATCTGTATCGCCTTTCCCATTCGAGTTCTGTAGGACACAAAGATGCAGGAAAATTGTTTCAAAGTATTGACCCGTTGGTATAGAGTACCTGCTAACCTGGCTAGGATTTCTCCAACAGTCTCTGATGCCTGCTGGCTGTGGGCAGGAGGGCACTGGGAGTGCCCAAGGCTCCGGCTGTATTGGCAGGATATTAGGACTCAGATCAAAGTGATCTTGGATACTGAGATGCCTGACTCTCCCTTGGAGTTCCTGCTCCACGTGCCGTCTATTCCTCTCAGCCATTACCGCAAGTTGGTCCTACCTCATCTCCTGCATGCAGCCAGGCGCTTGATCCCTGTTCACTGGAAAACAGCCCATGTTCCTGTTCGCATTGATTGGATCCGCTTGGTAAATAACATAATGGCTGCAGAGGAGTGGATTACAACATGTAGGGACCGATATGAAAAGTTCTGTGGGATTTGGGTCACTTGGAAATATTACACTTCCAGTGTCTCAGTGTCCCCACAGCCCTTATAGTCGAGGAACTGATCTAGTTTTGTTTTGTTAAAGTTTGAGGCAGACCTGCCTGGTTCTGTGGAATATTTTTGGAAATATCATTCATCTTCTCAGTAATAGCACTGGCTGTTGTGTGTTTTTGTTTTTTTGTTATTTCATTTGTTTTATTTTGTTTCTCTTTAACTTTTATGCTTGATCCCCTCTCACCCCCCCCCCCCACCTCTTTAACTACCCTGGCCCATCCTGTTCCTCATAAACATGTTTTACAACTGGGAATATAGCTATTGATTGGTATAATGCGCGTATAAGATTGTTTTTCAACATGTATGGTTTTCGGTGAATATGCCAATGCGCTTTGACTACCAAATGCAAGTCTGTAACCTTTGCCTTCGTGCCAGTTTGGGCTGTTTTCTGTTCTTTGTAAGCTCAATGTTTGTGAAAATCAAAATAAAGACTACTTAAAAAAAAAATCAGATATTCAGTATATCACGTGGTCTAACCACGATCCTGTTTCCATAACTGTGGGGGAAATTCGCACCAAAACGGGGGGGGGGGGGGGGGGCGCAAATAGGTTTTTTATTTTCTGGTTGGGACAATTTCAAAATGCACTAAAGGAATTTTTTCACATCAATGTCCTATTGGTCGAGGACCCTTTCACACTTTGGAACACACAAGGTTTACATTAGAGGTTTACTTATACAATTATCTGCAAAAAAAGTCAAAATAGAGCAGCTTAAAGACCTGTTATCCACTATAAAAATGTTTAAAGATACAAATAAAATCTCCACTACACAATAGACACGGGAGCAACTGTATCAGGCTATACAGGACTTGCGTACATTAATAATTTCCCAATACGATAAAAACATACAATTGCTTAAAGCACATTCTTACAGATACGGAAACAAAGCGGGGACATTACTGGCCAGGCAACTAAAGGACTAAATTGTTAAACAAAATATGACATACATTCAAAATCCCAAAACAGATAGAGTTTCCAACCCGAAGGATATACCAGATGCCTTCAGTGATTATTAGGATTCACGTTATAAAATTTAAGAAACGACTCCAACACTGCTCAAGCTTCGGAAAAAATCATATCTGAATTTTTGGCGTACATTCAACTGCCTACACTTACTCAAACAGATATGAATGGCTGGTTTAGTTGTGATATGACACCAGAAATAGAAAAGTTAATCAAACATATGCCCCACAAGTTTAGTCAGATTATCAAATTTATAGCTCAATTTTAGCTCCACATCTACTACAGGTATTTAACACAGCTATATCAGGACCCAGCTTTCCACCCTAAATGTTAACTGCCACAATTATTACCCTGCCTAAACCCGGTAAAGAGATGAATGCTCCACAGAACTTTAGACCAATCTGACTTTTGAATGTAGATGAAGATTTATGCTAAATTGTTAGCCAACAGGTTGGCTAAGGTTTTGCCGGGCCTGATCTAGCAAGATCAAGTGGGATTTGTTACTGGTAGCCAAGCACCAGACGCTACCAGAAGAGTGGTCAATCTATTACACCTAATGGAAAAGTATGGAGAGCCTTCTCTGCTTCTCATGTTAGATGCGATGCAGAGAAGGCGTTTGACAGAGTACATTGGGGTACCTCACCAAGGTGTTAGAAAAGTTTGGTTTTGAGGGCCCTGTTCAATCTGCTATTTCAGCCTTATACTCTTCTCCATCAGCCTATGTTTTCACTGAGTATGTTTTCCAAAAATTTCAAAATAACAAATGGGACAAAACAGGGCCCTGTCCTCGCTCATTTTTGCCCTACTTGCGGAACCATTAGCAGAAAAAATTAGATCGCATCCCAACATCAAAGGCTTATCCTCGCAACATTTTCAACATACTATATCCCCATTTGCAGATGATGTTATATTGACACGCACTGATCCAACTCGCTCCTTGCAAGCGGCACATGACACACTCCTCCTCCTTAGTAAGGTTACAAGGTTAATGACTCCAAATCTAGCATCCTAGGTTCAGCCATTGACAACAGCGTTAAGGCAACCTTGCAAAATACTTTATCTTATCCTTGGTCCGACAAACAACTGCAACAGTTGGAGATCCAACTTACTCTCCCATTCTCTGCTCTATACAAGGTGAATTTTACCCCACTCATATCTAATATCCAGAAAGAGATGTCCAGACTAAAAAAATGTTTTATGTGCTGGTCAGGATGCCTGGCAGCGTATAAGATGCTACTACTACCAAAAATAATTTATTTCTTTAGAGCACTACCAATTCCTACACCCGCATCCTTCTTCACAATAATGCAAAAACAGATAACAGATTTTGTCTGAGCTGGCAGCAGGGCGAGATGCGCTCCCCAGATTCAGAGAAAACATAGGGATTATCATAAGGCATCCATTTTAGACCAACTGAAAAACTGGTTTAATCAATCAACGTTGAAACCCTGGTGGGTGTCAGTGTGAATGTGCACAGATGTGATCCAAGTCACCATTATCCCTACTTATGGCAAATAATCTTCGACATGAACCAGTAACCATTGATCATCCAACTATCCGAGTGACTTCTCAAGCATGGCTATACATACGAAAGACAGGGGATACCTCATGTCCCCAGACTGATATCCCAATACCTTTAGAATCCATTAAATGGTTTATCCCTGATATCTCATTAGATACAGTGGCTTGCGAAAGTATTCGGCCCCCTTGAACTTTTCAACCTTTTGCCACATTTCAGGCTTCAAACATAAAGATATAAAATTTTAATTTTTTGTGAAGAATCGCCAACAAGTGGGACACAATTGTGAAGTGGAATGAAATCTATTGGATATTTTAAACTTTTTTAGCAATTAAAAAACTGAAAAGTGGTGCGTGCAAAATTATTCGGCCCCTTTACTTTCAGTGCAGCAAACTCACTCCAGAAGTTCAGCGAGGATCTCTGAATGATCCAATGTTGTCCTAAATGACTGATGGTGATAAATAGAATCCACCTGTGTGTAATCAAGTCTCTGTATAAATGCACCTGCTCTGTGATAGTCTCAGGGTTCTGTTGAAAGCGTGGCGAGCATCATGAAGACCAAGGAACACACCAGGCAGGTCCGTAATACTGTTGTGGAGAAGTTTAAAGCCGGATTTGGATACAAAAAGATTTCCCAAGCTTTAAACATCCCAAGGAGCACTGTGCAAGCGATCATTTTGAAATGGAAGGAGTATCAGACCACTGCAAATCTACCAAGACCTGGCTGCCCCTCTAAGCTTTCAGCTTAGACAATTAGAAGACTAATCAGAGATGCAGCCAAGAGGCCCATGATCACTCTAGATGAACTGCAGAGAACTACAGCTGAGGTGGGAGAGTCTGTCCATAGGACAACAATCAATCAATCGTACACTGCACAAATCTGGCCTTTATGGAAGAGTGGCAAGAAAAAAGCCATTTCTCAAAGATATCCATAAAAAGTCTCGTCTAAAGTTTGCCACAAGCCACCTGGGAGACACACCAAACATGTGGAAGAAGGTGCTCTGGTCCGATGAAACCAAAATCGAACTTTTTGGCCACAATGCAAAACGATATGTTTGGCGTAAAAGCAACACAGCTCATCACACTCAACACACCATCCCAACTGTCAAACATGGTGGTGGCAGCATCATGGTTTGGGCCTGCTTTTCTTCAGCAGGAACAGGGAAGATGGTTAAAATTGAGGGGAAGATGGATGCAGCCAAATACAGGACCATTCTGGATGAAAACCTGTTGGAGTCTGCAAAAGACCTGAAACTGGGACGGAGATTTATCTTCCAACAAGACAATGATCCCAAACATACAGCAAAATCTACAAAGGAATGGTTCAAAATAAACGTATCCAGGTGTTAGAATGGCCAAGTCAAAGTCCAGACCTGAATCCAATCGAGAATCTGTGGAAAGAGCTGAAAACTGCTGTTCACAAACGCTCTCCATCCAACCTCACTGAGCTCGAGCTGTTTTGCAAGGAAGAATGGGCAAGAATTTCAGTCTCTCAATGTGCAAAACTGATAGAGACATACCCCAAGCGACTTGCAGCTGTAATCGCAGCAAAAGGTGGCTCTACAAAGTATTAACGCAAGGGGGCCGAATAATTCTGCACGCCCCACTTTTCATTTTTTTATTAGTTAAAAAAGTTTCAAAAATCCAAAAGATTTCGTTCCACTTCACAATTGTGTCCCATTTGTTGGTGATTCTTCACAAAAAATAAAAATTTTATATCTTTATGTTTAAAGCCTTGTGGCAAAAGGTTGAAAAGTTCAAGGGGGCCGAATACTTTCGCAAGTCACTGTCATTTTTTATCTTTTCCAGACTTATCCCACAAATTTTGTTTACCAAAAAAGGAACTCTTTACCTATCTTAGAATTTCTTCACTGGGCCATGATCTCAAGACTACTTCAGGCTCGATCCCAGAGAAAAACTGGAACTTCTTACACTCACAGGATTCAAAAGTGAAGGGAATTACATTGATCTATAACATACTAAATTCCAAAAAACAACTTTCCTAAAACAAATTCCCTGTACAAATGGGATGGCATTACACCCCATACATTGTAACACAATTCTCTAATTCCAATTCAAATTTATGCTAGAGAAGATGTGGCCAGGTAGGAACCCTATCACATATGCCATGGTCCTGCCTTCACCTACGCAGTTTCTGGTCAGAAACATTCAAACTTATTTTCCAAACTATCCGATTAATTACCAAACCAAATATTGAACAAGCAATTCTCAGTATTAATATGGCAGATTACCACCCACGGGTGAGATCTATCACCATGCATATACTTTTTGCTGCACGTTCAGCCATAATGCGTAAGTGGAAATCCAATGAGATTCCCAGCATTATGCCATGTACATGCGATCGGAATGTCGGACAGAAAAAGTCCAACGGGAGCTTTTCATCATATATTTTAATCGTGTGTATGCCTCCACTGACTTTTTCCGTTGAAAATTCTGACGGACCTAGAATGAGAACATGTTCTAAATATTTCTAACGGAACCAATTCCTATCGGGAAAACCGCTTGTCTATATGCTGTTCCGCCGTACAAAAATGATGCATGCTCTGCAGCAAGTACGACATGGAAGCTATTGGCTACTGGCTATTGAACTTCCTTTTTCTAGTCCCGTCGTACGTGTTGTACGTCATCGCGTTCTTGACGGTGGGACTTTGGTGTGATCGTGTGTACGCAAGACAGTTTCAGCTGAATTCCGTCAGAACTCCGTCGGAAAAACATTCAGAGTTTACTCCGACGAGAAAAACGGTCGTGTGTGCAGGGCATTAGGGAAATTGTCAGATAGATGAACAATAGCTGAATACGAAAAAATTCTAGCATACAAAGATGAGGGACTGACCAGGTATGAGCTTAATTGGTCTCTTTGGAAAACAATCTGTCCAACTTTGGATTGAGCCCATATATCCCCCGAGTCATAGAAATACTTCAATGCTTCTGCTTATCTTTGTTCTCTCTGTGTTTGTTTGTTACACATATGTTCTCATCATTATTAGATGAATGCCTACGTAAAGGATATGACACTGACTTATAGTAAAATAGAGTATAGTTAAAAGATACGTTTGTTTATTCCTTGGTTGTTACTTATACCTATGACAAAGACATTCTGTTATACGTGTTTACTCATTGTAAGTTGTACACTCTGTAAATAACGGATTTACCTGGCATTGTCTGTTATAAAACTCAATAAAAAAACATTGATAAAAAAATTAAATAAAAAGAAAATATGTCTTGGATTCTGCAGAATCAGCTTATTAAAAAAAGTAGCCTTTCCCAAACTGTTCTACACCATAAAGGCCCTCCCCATATATCTCAAACATTCTGACTTGAAAAATATTTATAGAATATTTTGAGAGTTCACTTGGGGCTGTAGGAGAGCAAAAAAAAGCCTGCACACATTGCAAACACCTACCAGGAATGGGGGACTTAATTTTTATGACCTTGAATTGTACAACTTGGCATTGCTAACCAGATACATAAGGGATTGGATCATGGCACCTCAATGTATACAGATACCGAACGTAATCAAAATACAATACCACATAACAATTTGTTAAATTTCCTCCATACTCAAAGAACTCCTACCCACTGAGGCGATTGTGGATAATCTTCTGTATACTAAGTGGTTAGCATGGCACAAAATCAGCGCTTGCAGTGTATTGAATAGCCATGCATCCCTTTTTATCCCCTTATGGGACTCAGACCTCCCAGAGTCCACAAGACTTCACACTCAAAAACAAAGGGAAGAGTATTAAAAATCTTAGTTGAGGTCAATCCCAAACCACCTCCCTCTAATATGGCCATGGAGAAACTCCCGTATCCATCCAATTTGCCATTGTGAGTGGAAGGGTGGTGTGGAGGGTTGGCTGTGCATTTTATTTTTATAATACGTTTTTATATACATTTACGTACAATTGTATGCTTATAGTGTTCTTTTTTGTATGTTTTGATATTTGTCGCCAACCCTATTTTGGGTCATGTGACCTTTGGGGTTGACCATGCGATTTATTCTACACTATTTAGGCTGGGTTCACACTGGTGCGACACGACAGCCGTCCTACTTTGGATCCGACTTTGCCCTGCGACATGAAGCCGGCATGTGTCCGACTTTCAATGAACCCCGCCAATGCCCGGCACTGTGTTTGGTATGAATCTTTAGGGGGAACTCCGCGCCAAATTTTAAATAAAAAACCGGCATGGGTTCCCCCTCCAGGAGCATACCAGGCCCTTGGGTCTGGTATGGACCTTGAGGGGAACCCCCTACGCCGATAAAAACGGCGTGGGGGTCCCCCCCAATCCATACCAGACCCTTATCCGAGCACGCAGCCCGGCCGGACAGGAATGGGGGTGGGGACGAGCGAGCGCCCCCCCCCCCTCCTGAACCGTACCAGGCCGCATGCCCTCAACATGGGGGGGTTGGTGCCTTGGGGGAGGGGGCGCGCTGCGGCCCCCCACCCCAAAGCACTTTGTCCCCATGTTGATGAGGACAAGGGCCTCTTCCCGTCAACCCTGGCCGTTGGTTGTCGGGGTCTGCGGGCGGAGGGCTTATCGGAATCCAGGAGCCCCCTTTAATAAGGGGGCCCCCAGATCCCGGCCCCCCACCCTATGTGAATGAGTATGGGGTACATGGTACCCCTACCCATTCACCTAGGGAAGTGTCAATAAAAAAAACCACAGTACACAGGTTTCAAAATTAATTTATTGGGCAGCTCCGGTATCTTCTTCCGACTTCTCCCGGTGTTCCGCCTCTTCTCCCGGGCCCCGCCGCTATATTCTTCCAGCTCTATTGCCAGCGAGGGGCCCGGTCTGCTGCCGCTGTCTTCTCGCCGCTGTCTCGCCGCTTCTTCTCTTCATCTCTTCTTCCGATGTTGACACGACGCTCTCCCCGGCTGGAATGCTCTCTGTGCGCTCTGCTCTGACTTATATAGGCGGTGACCCCGCCCCCTTATGCCGTCACAGTCTCTGGGCATGCTGGGACTGTGACGTTTTAGGGGGCGTGGTCATGACCACGCCCCCTAAAACGTCACAGTCCCAGCATGCCCAGAGACTGTGACGGCATAAGGGGGCGGGGTCACCGCCTATATAAGTCAGAGCAGAGCGCACAGAGAGCATTCCAGCCGGGGAGAGCGTCGTGTCAACATCGGAAGAAGAGATGAAGAGAAGAAGCGGCGAGACAGCGGCGAGAAGACAGCGGCAGCAGACCGGGCCCCTCGCTGGCAATAGAGCTGGAAGAAGATAGCGGCGGGGCCCGGGAGAAGAGGCGGAACACCGGGAGAAGTCGGAAGAAGATACCGGAGCTGCCCAATAAATTAATTTTGAAACCTGTGTACTGTGGTTTTTTTTATTGACACTTCCCTAGGTGAATGGGTAGGGGTACCATGTACCCCATACTCATTCACATAGGGTGGGGGGCCGGGATCTGGGGGCCCCCTTATTAAAGGGGGCTCCTGGATTCCGATAAGCCCTCCGCCCGCAGACCCCGACAACCAACGGCCAGGGTTGTCGGGAAGAGGCCCTTGTCCTCATCAACATGGGGACAAGGTGCTTTGGGGTGGGGGGCCGCAGCGCGCCCCCTCCCCCAAGGCACCAACCCCCCCATGTTGAGGGCATGCGGCCTGGTACGGTTCAGGAGGGGGGGGGGCGCTCGCTCGTCCCCACCCCCATTCCTGTCCGGCCGGGCTGCGTGCTCGGATAAGGGTCTGGTATGGATTGGGGGGGACCCCCACGCCGTTTTTATCGGCGTAGGGGGTTCCCCTCAAGGTCCATACCAGACCCAAGGGCCTGGTATGCTCCTGGAGGGGGAACCCATGCCGGTTTTTTATTTAAAATTTGGCGCGGAGTTCCCCCTCAAGAACATCTGAGCACAAGTCGCGTGCCGAAGTCGGATCATGCAAGACGGCAATCCGACTTTGATCCGACTTCAATGATAGTCAATAGGCTGAAGTAGGATCAAAGTCGGACCAAAGTAGTACAGGGAGCATTTCTAAAGTCGGAACGACTTGTGTCGGACCAGTTAGGACGGCTTCCATAGGGAAACATTAAATTTCACACGTCATGCGACATGAGCTCCCAATGTCGGAGCGTTTGTCGGACCAGTGTGAACCCAGCCTGAAGCTGCTTTGTGTAACTTATTTGTTAGCTATGATTAAGACCAGATGGCCGAAATGTGTTGGCTTTTTTGACTGCTGTTCACTTGCAATAATAAAACAAGTTTTTAGCTTACTTTCATGGCACCAGCCTTTCTCCCTTTTTTGCATGTGTGTAAACACAGCTAGTGTTAACACCTGCTTACACTATGATAGGCCCACAATGAACACAAGGCACAGAGCCACTTTGATCAGTTCTTTTCATTTTGCCTATGATCTGTGCTATCCGCACACAGGCATTGTGAAAGTGCTTAGCAGGTGCACGTGCAAAACAAATGAAGGCATTTTTAAATGTCCTCTCTGAGCAACAGGTTCCCAGACTGGCGGTTTCAGTATAATAGCCAGTCGTGAAGGGGTTGAAATATACAAAACCACTTTACAGATAAATATTAAAAACCTAAAGATAATCTTGTCTGTTAATATAATAAAAAAAAAATGTACAATTCCAAACTAGGAGAAAAGTTAAAAAAAAAAAAACAAAAAAAAAAAACAACAAAGCTGACAAACAGGAAAAACACTCTTCACAGCTATAAAAGGATAAGGTCTTCCGTATAGCTCGATTAATAACGGAAATGTTCCAATTAGTGATTAGAAAAAGTGGAGCCCAGCTGGCTACGTGTGCTTCTATGATAGCCTGAATAGACTGCCTGGGCACTTCATCATTCTGCCTTCTTACATTTATCTGTTAAAATTACTATCAAATATCAGGCAGGCTGCAGTTGTGAATCACACACTGCTCCAGGTCTATAGGGAATGATACAATGAGGGCCTATTCATCAGAATGGCAATCGGCACAAGTAATTAGTTCCCAAGACTGGAATCTCCTGCAAGGCTTATTCCAGCTAGAGACAAACATATGACAACGAAAAGCTAATGAAACCTGCAAAAATGTGTTAACCTTCATCGCCATCAATTCTTCTTTCAGTGTTAGGCAAAGATAGTAAATTATTCATATATCTGGCCAACACCATTAGGCAAATTGTCACAAGTAAAACCTGAAATGAGTTAGTAAGCAAACTACTGTGCTTAACTATTCTGATTCAGTTACTAGCAGTGGTGGTTTATTATTGTTTTTCACAAAGGTAGTTTAGAAATCATTTAAGATACAAATAAATAAAGCAGAATAATGAAATCAATAAAAAAAAAAAATGTACAGGTTTTCCAGAAGCAGCTTTCTATGGAGGCTTGCTTTCTTTGGCCAAAAGACGGTTTCACAATGTGAACTACATGAACCAGCATAAACTGTAAAGTATTCTCAACTGCACCTGTGGACTTTTTCAGGAACACCATTTTGATGGGTTCAAGTTATTTTATGTCTGCTGTAAAATATTTCTCTATAATCCTTTTTAAGTGTTCTACACTACCTTACTTAACTTTAAAATATTCCTATTCCGAGTACCCAGAAATTTAGACAAAGTGCTTTGCTTAAAATATGAAGAATAAATGGTTATGATGCAGTTTCCCACATTAGTGATGCAATTTGTGATTTTACAAAAGGCAGGACATGCACAAAGACACATTGGTGATACCCATGGGTTAGCCATTTCAGCCTGCACAGTTTGTTCAGCCTACAGCCTCATCCACGGTTCGAGTAATAACAATTTCTAAAGGGTAAAAGTGCAGCATTAAACATGAATAGCTAAAATTCATAAAAGTCCATAGCAGTAAAAAACGCAAAAGATGTCCAAAGAATGTGTTGATGTTATAGTGCAGCCTAAATATGTGAGAAAACCACCATCAGCACCTGATCACACTGCCTTTTACCATCCACTCCAGACCCTCATTACAAAGGTCAAATGCAATGGTCAGAAATCCAGTGGACTCTCCAATGTCAGTGTTTCCTCTCCAGTTACCATGAACATCTCCCGCAGCATTCACGCAATCTCATGAGGGGACAAAAAAGACAAGGGCTCTGTTGACGTCATCTGATGATGAAATGCATAGGGGGGGAGTTGGAGACGCACAATGCTAGTGTGTGCCGGGACACGGCGGACATCTTGTTGGTTGAAAACGCTCGTTTTTAAATGACAATCGAGTTTTTTACTTCTATTATGTGGGTGAATTTCTTTAATACTCAATAAATTCTACTGAGGTATCTGCACTATGAGTGCCTCTTTTGTTCCCTCATGAAATTGGGTGAGTCCTGTTGAAGACATTCGTGTTATCTGGAGAGGAAACACTGACATTGGAGAGTCCACTGGATTGCTGCCCATTGCATATTTGACTTTTGTAATGAGGGCCTGGAGTGGATGGTAAGAGGCAGTGTGATCAGGTGCCGGTGGTGGTTTTCTCACATATTTTAGCTGCACTATAGCCAGCACATTCTTTGGACATCTCTTGCGGTTTTTACTGTTATGGACTTTTATGAATTTCAGCTATGGACTTATGAATTTTAGCTATTAGTGTTTAGCACTGCACCTTTATCCTTTATGTATTTGTGTTGACATAAATGCAAAAATTTCACCAAAATCTGGCCCCAAGTGAACTCAAATAGCAGCGCTCAATGAACTCCTAATCATAAATAAATTAAATAAATCAGTGAATAAATTAAATGAATTAAATAAATAAGTGATGGAATTAAATAATCAACCAGTGATACATTTATATACTCACTCCTTCCTAATACTGTGCATCAAAATAATATGATCTAAATTCAGAAATATAGTGCGCATAACCAATGTGATCATAACTGTACACAAAAATATATATAAAAATTGAATTGAATATATATATATATATAAACACCAGTGTCAATAGGTCCACAAATGTGTAAAGAAAGTGTAAAAAAAAGTCCAAAAGTATTGATCCGTGACGTAATACAGTGTAGATCTCCACTTTAAATACTCTTTCACCGCACCTCTGTGACTGAGTACACTCCCCTTAGGTAAATAAACTCACCAGCTCCTTTCGCCCACACTCTCGTGTTGGGCCACAAAGCTTTATCCCACACTGAAAGGGGAAATAAATGGCCTCCAATAGTTCACCTTTACATATCCAGAGTGTAATGATACAGAGCTCTCTCCACATGAAAAAAGAAAATGATCCAATAGTGCAATAATGTAATGATATTTATTAAAATAACACACTCCTCCACCATTAAACTCACATCTTTAAAATTCACTTCAAGCCCAAAACAGCACAGCACAGCAAGCTGTCACAGCATAAACTCCAAACAGTAAAACCAGTGTATGGGGGTCGCGGCGGACCCAGGTACTGCGCTTCTCTAATACCGTCTCACCCGATCCCTGGTGTTGCTAGGAACCACTTCCGCACTTCCTCGTATGGCGCTCCCTGTCACAGCGTCCTACATCACAAGCGTTCAATTGCGTGTAGCCACGCCCCGACATGTTTCGTCATGAAGACTTAATCATCCCATGATTAAGTTTGAAGTTTATGCTGTGACAGCTTGCTGTGCTGTTTTGGGCTTGAAGTGAATTTTAAAGATGTGAGTTTAATGGTGGGAGTGTGTTATTTTAATAAATATCATTACGTTATTGCACTATTGGATCATTTTCTTTTTTTCATGTGGAGAGAGCTCTGTATCATTACACTCTGGATATGTAAAGGTGAACTATTGGAGGCCATTTATTTCCCCTTTCAGTGTGGGATAAAGCTTTGTGGCCCAACACGAGAGTGTGGGCGAAAGGAGCTGGTGAGTTTATTTACCTAAGGGGAGTGTACTCACAGTCACAGAGCTGCGGTGGAATAGTATTTAAAGTGGAGATCTACACTGTATTACGTCACGGATCAATACTTTTGGACTTTTTTTTTACACTTTTTTTTACACATTTGTGGACCTATTGACACTGGTGTTTATATATATTCTTCAATTTTTATATATATTTTTGTGTACAGTTATGATGTTCATATAAATTGGTTATGCGCACTATATTTGTGAATTTAGATCATATTATTTTGATGCACAGTATTAGGAAGGAGTGAGTATATAAATTTATCACTGGTTGATTATTTAATTCCATCACTTATTTATTTAATTTATTTATTCACTGATTTATTTAATTTATTTATAATTAGGAGTTCATTGAGCGCTGCTATTTGAGTTCACTTGGGGCCAGATTTTGGTGAATCAAATTTTTGCATTTATGGTTGATACATTTCAAGCAGCAGCTTAGATTTAGGTCTCATTTTCCATCAGCGCAGCGTTTTGGGTATAGGAGGGGGCGGATTTTTATACACCTGATTTTGACATTATTTGTGTTGACATCCAACAATATTGTGCTAGCAGCCTACTTAGGGAATAGTTATAAGTTGTATATTTGTTAATTTATACTAAGCATAGCAGTTACGCGTTTCAATATAAATTGTTTATCAGACACTGGGATCCTTTAGGTGCAGCCCAAAAGGATCTAATGCTCTCAAGAGCAAGCAACCTCTGCCGGATCCTCTGAAAAGAGCACAATCTGTAAGCAGGGGAATGGTCCTTTGCATTAAGGCTTCTCTTGACCAAATTAAATTATTACATAATCATTTAATCAAGAATAAAATCCACCAGCATTAACTACATATTCATTGTCAGCTTTTTAATAAAAGCTTCTTGCTTTCCTAATTTGTTTGAAATAAGCCAGGTATACTTGTTAAACAGTTTTTAAATTATTGTCCAGTAAAAAAAAAGTGAACATGTTCCACTATAAACACAAAGGAAACAATCTGTACAATCTGTAAATGCTTATGAGAATAGATTTTCTATTTAAACACAGACCAGGACATAAAGAAATGTAACGGTAACCGTTTTTTCTGGGATTGTCGAAACTTTGATAGCACTCTTATTTCAATGTCTGCATTTTTCTTCTTTTCTGACAAAGACAAATGATTGCCATCAATCAAGATCCAATCGGGTACATGGAGAGCCATGCAAATGTATCACTCTTCACTCGTTTGCCTGCTATTTGTGCAGCCTTTGCTACATATTATTTTACAGAATGATCAAAAAAAGCAGCCATAACAGATCATTCACACCCACTGTAAAATTAACTTTCATGAATAATGAACGGTTCAAGCCGCAGATAATGTATATGTTCCACAGGAAATGCAGCAAACACTTCATTTTCTCACTGGAAGATTATGTAAATGATACTATATGACCTTTATCATTCCAAACAGGACATGCAAAATGCATATTATTTCATACATCATTGCAAAGCTAGTCACTTTCTTATGGAGAAACCGTCATTTATAATGTCCTGGGTGAAGTGCAGAGACTGCTTGGAAATGATTTCTGCCTTTCATTCTCCCAAATGTTCCCATCTCACTCTGTACATACGCACAGATATCTGAAATTGTCTGCTTGTATTATACAGTGCAAAGGTGAATTGGCATATGTGAAGACCAGACTTCTGCTCTGGGAGATATATGGTCTTCTAAAAGTTAAATGTATTCTTCATTGCTGAATATTTCATGTAAAATGCTTATGTTGTTGAAAAAAAAAAAAAAAAAAACTTGCAAACTCATGACTAAAAGACAGTAAACTATTTAACTCAAGAATGGTTTATTTAGAGAGGTAGATATCAGATACTGGGAAACAACGTTGATCAGAATACAGCAGTGTTTTTATTCATTTTAACATCCAATTTTGATATAGTTTTAGTCAGCCTTTTGACTAAAATGCCATTTTAGTTTTAGTCATAATTTAGTCATCTGAATTGTTTTATTTGTATTTTAGTTGACTAAAATTTCCTACATTGTAGTGGAGATTGGGAAATAAATGGGAGCGCACAAAGCAGAGAACTGGTCTGGGGAGGATGTTTTTTTATGCAGTGCTAGGCACTGCTACCTTGCTGGAAGGAGAAACACTCACCATGTGGTTTGCAGGGCATTGTTCCAGAACTCCCAGGCAGCAGGCAGACAGAGGGAGCCTGTGTCTCTCAGCCAATACAGCTCGTCAGGGGGCTGGGGTTTTAACAGAGAGGTGGAGCTCCAAGGAAGGTGGAAGTTCAGGTGGGAAAACACTGCTCCCCTCACATTTTCATTCCATTTTCATTTGTTAATGAAAATTGGAATTTATTTTTGTCATAGTTTTAGTCAATTAACAAAAATTTTAATTGATTTTCGTTTAGTTTTCGTCACTGAAAACATGCCGCTGACGCAAACATTTTCATCAACAATCTGGAATACAGATGACGGACAAATACATTTTTATAGGCTATTTATGATCTATGATCTCTATATTAACCCATTAAATCCTTAATATCAATTTCTGAATTTGGAGTCAGTGGGAGCTTATCTGTCCCCCAGTTATCTTAAGCTCTGCATCACTTATCAAAGCTGTTTTAATAAAAATACAACCCCCTCCCCTTTTCCCATATTATGACAGGTAACACATAGCACAAGAAAGAAATCTATTGGCTCACAGAAGAAAATATACTTGCTCCTGATTCAGAACTAGTCAGACATAAGGTGGCAGAGTGACTACACACAGATCCTTTGCATAAAAAGAAAAAAAAAAAAAAAAAAAACTCTTCAAAATATAAGCAAGGTTATGTCCATAGGGGCTCCATAATATAGATAATGTTCTTCAAGAGGTCATTATGCATAGTACAAGAATGGTAATTTTGTCATCTTATATACAGAACTTCAAGACTTTTCATAGAACGTAACATTTTTAAACACCATATACCAACTGAACAATGTATTAGCTATCAGTGTTGAGTGGACATCATTCATGTTCCCTGCTTAAAAAAAAAAAAAAAAAAAAAAAAAAAAACTTAACTGTCAACTGGTTTAATGCATGTGTTGCAACACCAATATTGGAAAATTTGCACAAATGACTGCTTTGTCCATCTGCTAAACTCATACCACCTGGTCTTTGTAACCTGGAGTGGGATTTCAAGGTTTGCATACACAGTGGGGAGGGTGGCAGATGTCACAATTTTAGTCATTAAAATGGCGGATTCTTCCAATACACTTTCTTAAGGATTGTTGCTATGGCAGCAGCCAACATATATCAATTCCATATCTACTTTTTTCAGAAAATTATAATTGCTAACTTATTGTAAAAAACAATAAAAATGTATTAGTACACCATTATACAAGCTAGAGGCTTTTTTCAGTGGGTACTGTGTTAAGTAGTTTGTGATTCTGTGTGGTGAGCAGCATCATGGCACTGGTTCAAGTAAACTCTGCAGGGTTACAAGGTCACTATAGAAAGCTGCATCATTTATCATATCAGAGTCATCACTTTGATAACACCCGGTTAAGTGAGGCATTAGCCAGAGCTTGTCTTTCATTAAGAAAAGGTTAATATGAATGTTTACTTAGTAATACAGTAGAAGGTATGTGTTACATAAACTAAACTCATTTCTAGAAATCCATTCTGACAAGCTATTTCACATGATACTAAAGTAAACATCTCTTCTCAATAGCAGTATTAGGAGGATATAAGACGCAGCTATTTAACAGCAATGTTCCAAAATATTTAAATTTACATGCAGCTTATTGTATAATTGTTGGGCAATATAAATCAGATCAATAAACACAGTAATGTGGGCCCACTATAGGCATTAAAGGATTATATCTTAGGCAGAACATCTTTTTTTTATAGGGCACAGACTGCATTGTGAAAATAGTTTGAATAATCAAAGACATCACAGACCTGTAAAATCCAATTTAAACCTGTTCTTTCTACTACTTCAGATTTACCGTGTTCATGTGACCCCAGCACTACAAATGACTGCATACCTCTGCCATAATCTATGATCAACTAACCCAAACATTGTCACAGACTGATAACTTTGGTCTTGCAAAGCCTTATGATTATAATCACCTGTACTGTAGCCAGTCAATAGGCACATTTTTTGCCTTTGCAATAACATGCAAACTGTACCCAAATGCAACTTGCCATGAATATCATGCACCTACAAAATGAAACCCTATACTGCAGAATTAGAGCAATATTCTGTTCAGCCAGTACCAATCTAGATACCTATGTTACAGGGCATAATCAAATTTAAGATCTAACGCTTCTCCAATGCATTTAAAGTGGGTGTAAAGGCAGAAGGTTTTTTTGTTTATCTTAATGCAGTATATGCATTAAGATAAAAAGCCTTCTGTGTGCAGCAGTCCTCCCCTCAGACCCCCCCCAACACTTACCTGAGGTCCCTCTCTCTCCAGCGATGTCCACAAGTGCCTCAGCCATCCAAGATTCTCCTTCCTGACTGGCTGACACAAAGCAGCAGTGCCATTGGCTCTCGCTGCTGTCAAAGTCAGCTAGCCAATCATGGGAGAGAGGGGGCAGGGCTGGGTCGGGGCTCTGTGTCTAAATGGACACAGGGAGCTGTGACTCAGCTTGGCTACCACATAGCAAGCTGCTTGCTGTGGGGGCACTGAACAGGAGAGGGGGGGGGGGGGGCAGGATCACAGAAGAGGGACCCGAGAAGTGGAGGATCTGGGCTGCTCTGTGCAAATCCACTGCAATAGAGCAGGTAAGTATAACATGTTTGTTATTTTTTATAGGAAAAAAAAAACAAGCCTTTACAATCACTTTAAGAAGTTGCTCAAGGATGCAGGTAAACCTGGGACTGGACAATGAAGGAACAGCAGTTCAATGATGTAGTAATCCCTGTGCGTTCTCCTCCTGTCAACAAGCTCCCAGTGTTAGATGGACATTGACAGTTCTATGCAATGGTGCAATACAATTTATTAAAAAAGTATTTAATGACACAAACTTGTATTTTTTAATAGAATAGAACACGGAACTTTAAAACACCTGTTAGATCAATGTCTCCTGATAACAATTATCGCTGGGAAAGAAAGCGATGGGAAATTCCCAATTTTATAGATTCAGAGAAAAAAATAGTTAATGGGAAATTATGTTCTGTTAAAATCTAAGAGGGGATTCCCCCTCACTTTGAAACTTAATGCTACAGGATGGGGGTTATCTGGGCGTTTTAACACTCTGGGAAGGCAATTTTAATGCTGAAAAAAATAGGTATTATAAATTGTGCATACTTTGCTCAATGATGTGTAATGTCAAAAACCTAATCACATAAAAAATCCCATGCCACAAAAGAAGTTTTGCCACTTAAAAGCCTTAAGCCTCGTACACACGATCAGACTTCAAACAAACTTTTCCGTGGATTTCTGTCCAAAGGGCGTTGGTTGTGAACTTGTATTGCATACACACAGCAGGACTTTTTAGACAACAAACACGAACGTAGTGACGTTTCAACCTACTGACAACACTTCAAAAGAGGACGTTCAATTCTCCGGCGCCACCCTTTGGTCAACTTCTGTATTGTTGTCTGATCTTTTGCATTGGTTCTGAGCATGCATGTTTGTACTTTGGACTAAAGTCCAATGGTTTTGTGTACACACGATCGGACTAGCCAACGTAGGACTTTTGTTGCCGCCAAGTTTGTCTGTTCGCACAGCCAACATTTGTCCGATGAAAACCGAAAAAGTTTGTCTGATGGAGCGTACACACGGTCGGATGTTGCCTTAAAACAGCTAATTTGCATGTCTGTTGTCATAAAGTCCGATCGTGTGTATGGGCCTTTAGACTAACTTGAGAAGGAACTTTACAAGTCTTAATATATAAGGAAGTATACATTTCACTTGCAAAATGACAATAGCAAGCTTGTGCCCTAATGCATTAGGGATACTAAGTAAGCAACCTATGAAAGGATATTAACTGGTTGCAGCACTGCACAAATCACACAAGGAATATGTGCTGCAGTGTACATGCAAAGACACTACATAAATGTCCTAAACCTCTGCAGGAATATGGACTGTAAATCTACCATTTACACAGTTTTAAAAGTTTTGCAAGTGGATATTACTTTAACACAGCAGACACACACCATAAAGACCCCTTTCACACTGAGCCACTTTTCAGGCATTTTAGCACAAAAAACAGCAGCTGTAAAAAGCCTAAAAAGCGCCTCTCATGCCTCCCCAGTGTGCTTTCACAAATCTTCCCGAGTGCTTTCACACTGGGGCGGTGCGCTTGTGGGACGGGAAAGTCCTGCAAGCAGCATCTTTACGACTGTTTGGGAGTGGTGTATACATCGCTCCCAAAATGCCCTGCCCATTGAAATGAATGGGCAGGCCTGCAAAGCCCTTTGGCAGCACTGCAACACAGGCACTTTTAACCCTTCCTTTGGTTGCTAGTGGTGTTAAAAGTGCCCCCCTAGCGGCCAAAAAATGTCACCAAAACTAGCGGTGCTTTACGGCTAACGCACCCCCGCCCCAGTGTGAAAGTAGCCTAAAGAATGTAGCAATGTAATGCAATTGAAGGGCCTAGTGTGCATCATTATGGGCACATATTATGCTATACTATGTGGGATATCAAGGTTAGCTAGTCCGCTATTTGGGGACTAAAGCCAGCAGTCGAACTCTGCAAAACAAACTGTCCACCACTGTGATGTGACTGTCTAGACTGCATACATACCATTAGGATCAGTTCAATTTTACGGTTTGGAAAGTTTCTACCAATAAAGGCTCAGTCCGTGGACTGAGAAAGCTTGTAATTCAGTCAAATCAAGCCCAGATCTAGTGGGAAATGAAAGGTACTCTAGGTGAAAACATTGCAACTCAGAGCTTGCAGCAAATAAAAACCAGCACTATCCTGAAGGTTGTAGCCTGCGCATACACATGTACTAACAAGATCTGTACGAGTGAAATTGAACCGATACTTGCGTTATTTGCAGCATAACATGATGACACAACGACATCAGTGTCGGAAAGCTCTTCCCTTTTCACGTTATGCCACAAATGATGCATGTGGCGGTTCAATTTCAAACAGTTGTGTCGCCAGCATTTTATTGTGTCGTTTTATAATAAATTATTTTGGGGATAATTTGCACTCTCATTTCATTCCATGTTCTAGATCCATTGGTGGTTGATCTAAATCAGCGGGTGGTTTTATTATCCTATATTGGGATGATATTGCACACAAGTGCATACTCCTGTGCTGGGATTCATCTTTCTGGAATTTTTCTTCATGTTGTGGAAGTAATTGATGTCAACAGTCACAGAAGTACCACTCATGCCGCTGCAATGTGCTAGAAATTTGGATTAGGAAGCAAAGTCATACGCACAGAGTATTTTCAAAATGCCGTGGTGGATAGTTTTATTGACATTATCACAGAGGTGGAGTTTTGTTTTAAAGTTTGTGGTGATACGTTTCTGGTTCCTAGTGGAGGAGGTGCCCATCTCTCATGTGCTTCCCAGTAAGATGATTCGGGAAATAAAGCATTCTTATTTCTCTCTGTTCCGACTTCACGGTCGCCACGGCTACTTTGAGCTTGCGATCCGCCTAGCTTCCTGGTAGTCCTCGTTTCCGGGCCTGACCCTGCCTCCCGGCTTCCGGATTCAGTGCGGGCCATCCAGAGCGCCCTCCAGCATGCCAGGTTCCAGCCAGCCTGATCAGCCAGCTTGACCGAGGTCGTTCAGAGGCACGATCAATACACCTCCTGGATCACAGCAAGTCTGATATCCGGAATACAGCCACTAAGTGCACCTTAGAAAGCGGTGTCTCTCCACATCTATTTTTCTCCCTGCACATTGAGCCATTGGGTCTGACAATTAGGATCGGAGCTTGGAGCACACTTGCTGACATTAACCCCTTGTCACCTGGAAGTCATGGTGGTATCGTATATACTCATTTTCGGATTACTTGAACTATGATAATGAGTTGTGCTTATGAAGTCTAGTAATTTTGTCATCTCATTTTTTTCATTGACAGTTGTTTTTTATTTCAAATCTCAGCACGCATTCAATAAATGAACTTTATTGATTATACCATCAGCAATAGTTCTTTACTACTGGTCCCATTGAGCGCTGTATTTTTTTTTTATTTTTGTTGTCTACTTTTCTTCCAGAAGTTTGCAGCTGCACTGGTGTCCAGTTATTCCTTGCATAATTGTTATGACATGACAAAAGTTTCTAATGACTGCCAGTTTTAGCGCTTCAGAACTCTTTTTGTTCTTTGTATAACATTTATTTTTATTCTGCATTCCAAAGGCTGTTTTTTTTTTTTTTAACATGTGACCAGCAGCAGAGGACTAGAAGCTCCTCATGCTTATGCATCCCTGCAGACAGGCTGGGAAAATATGGGTGTGACAGCTATATATCGATTAGGAAAAAGGTACTTAGATTTTTTTTTAATTACAATATTTACAATGCCATCATCCATATACAGAAAAGAGAAGTTACAATGTAAATTAAACATTGTGCGTTTAGTATCACTTTAATAAAGAAGACCTTTGTTTATGCATTGTAGTACTCTGTGTATATATTTTTTATGTGTTACTTGATTTCCTATTGATAAACAATCTACAATACAAGGACCTTTCAATGCTTCCAAATTATTGAGAGCTCAGCACAGTACCACAGACATAGAAAAGAATGTTTTAGCAAGCAGTACGATACAACCCTCAAGAGGAAAACAAAAGAATAAAGATATTGCGAACGTAAAGAAAATTTGTATGAAAAAATATGCAAATGAACTCCTAATTATCTTCAGTCTTTTAACACGCAATCCTGATTACTGGCAATTAAAACCCACTTACATTTTTATGACAAAAGTTCAATGGAACGTTGAAAATTATATACTAATTATTGCTTCATAAATTTTACCACATGTTAAAGTGGGTCATAAATAAAGGGAGATTCACCATTACCAGAACATATACTGCACTATGTATTCTGACAGATACACCAAATAAAAAAAAAAAAGGTGTTTAAAAGACAAATTAAAAATCAACCGTTTAACTTACTAAACAACACTAGCAAATGTTTGGGGATGGCCTCTTCCTGTTCCAACGTGACTGCGCACCATTGCACAAAGCAGGGTCCATAAAGACATGGATGAGCGAGTTTGAGGTGGAGGAACTTGACTGGCCTGCACAGAGTGCTGAGCACAACCCGATAGACCACCTTTGGAATGAATTAGAGTGGAAACTGCGAGCCAGGACTTCTCGTCCAATATCAGTGCCTGACCTCACAAATGCGCTTCTGGAAGAATGGACAAACATTCCCATAGACACATTCCTAAACCTTGTGGACAGCCTTCCAAAAAGAGTTGAAGCTGGTATAGCTGCAAAGGGTGGGCCAACTCAATACTGAACCCTATGGACGAAGACTGGGATGCCATTAAAGTTCATGTGCGTGTAAAGGCAGGACCCAATACTTTTGGTAATCTAATATATAAGTAGACTTCTGGGAAAATCAGTGAGCCAATCACACAAGCAGGAAATTACATATCTGGGGAGCATGCTGTACATATTCTGTGTACAGAACACCTCCAGGTTGCCATATTGCATTGCATTCCACAGAAGATTACAGAGCTGTAGATTGAAAAGGAAAGGTCATTTTTAACCACTTCAATACAAGGCACTTAGACACCTTCCTGCCCAGGCAAATTTTCAGCTTTCAGCACTGTCGCAATTTGAATGACAATTGCGTGGTCATGCAACACTGTACCCAAACAAATTTTTTATCATTTTGTTCCCACAAATAGAGCTTTCTTTTGGTGGTATTTGATCACCTCTGGTTTTTATTTTTTGTGCAACAAATAAAAAAAGACCAAAAATTTTGAAAAAAAACACATTTTTCTTTGTTTCTGTTAAACATTTTTGTAAATAAGTATGTTTTCTTCTTTAATGACGGGCACTGATACGGCGGCACTGATGGGCACCAATGAGGTGGCACTGATGATGGGCACTCATAGGCAGCACTGATGGGCACTGACAGGTGGCACCAATGGACACTGATGACACTAATGGGTGGCATTGCTGGGCACATCACTGAAACATAATGGTGCCAATCGGTGCCCATATGTGGGCACTGATTGGTACAGATTGGGCACAGACTGGGCACATGTGGATGGCCATGGGGTACATACCTGGCCATCCACATGTTGCCCCCTTCCCTGGTGGTCCTGGCGGCTTCCCTGGTGGTCTAGGGCGGGCATCCGAGGGGGGACTGCACTGATAAACAATCAGCGCAGGCCCCCCCCGTTAGGAGAGCCGCCGATCGGCTCTCCTCTACTCGCGTCTTTCAGATGCGAGTGAGGAAAAGCCGATCAATGGCTCTTCCTATTGACATCGTGATCAGCCGTGATTGGACATGGCTGATCACGTGGTAAAGAGCCTCCGCCGGAGGCTCTTTACCAAGATCGGTGGAGCAGTGTGTCAGACTGACACACCGCTCCACCAATCGCTGCGATGCGCGCCCCCACGGGAGCGCGACGGCATGTTATCCTGCTGGACGTTCTATGATGCCCAGTTAGGATAACTGAACCACCGCCCGGCCGTCAATCTGCTATAGGCCGGGCGGGAAGTGGTTAAGAACATTAAAATTACAATATGACTTGTGGAGCAATTGTATATGTTACATTTATTTCCACAAAAGTGGAGTTACCCTTTAAAGCGCAGC
This sequence comes from Aquarana catesbeiana, assembly GCF_042186555.1. Classification (NCBI taxonomy): domain Eukaryota; kingdom Metazoa; phylum Chordata; class Amphibia; order Anura; family Ranidae; genus Aquarana; species Aquarana catesbeiana. The sequence continues at coordinate 737,133,686 of NC_133324.1, forward strand.
ATACAGCTGACCAATTAGTGTGCTGGCTGTTCACTAGACCTGGACCCTGGCAGGGTACCACCCTTCTAAAATATACACACATACACATTTTGGATCTGCATAGGTTGAAATCTGGGCTGCACTGTGCAAAATATATAACACTATTATTATGCATAATGCAGTACATTACAGATTTCAGCCTTTGCAAATTAAAAAAAAAAAAGGCAATAATTATAAAACACAGAAGTAGATGCTGCATTCACATAAGAAAACGAAAAACAATGTTTTAAAAAACAAACATTTTTGCACTTAATTGTTTCTACAGGAGCCTACAAAGTATTGCACGCTGCATAGTCTCCCTCTAGCCTTCTGTCCCTACCTCTGTACAAACATGCTGATCATTTGAACGGTATCTAAAAGCCCCATAATTTATGGTCTGTGGCACTGTAAACCTTTCACTGTTTGTTTGGCGCATAGTAACAACTTCACGGCCGACTGCCGCAGTTGTACTGCGGCAGGTTGGCTCTCCTGCGCGAACCAACGTCATTGTACATCGGCTTGCGCAGGCTCAGTTGAGGGCGGGGGGACTCTATGTCTGCCAGCGGCCCGCGATCGCCTAATACAGAGGCAGAATAGGGATCTGCCTTTGTAAACAAGGCGGATCCCCATTCTGACAGGGGACATGTCAGAGCTTCTGTTCCCAGTGATCTCTGTCATGTCCCAGGTAGCTCATCCCCCCCAGAGTTAGAACACGCTGAGGAAACACACTTAACCCCTTGATCGCCCCCTAGTGTTAACCCTTTCCCTGCCAGTGTCATTTTTACATTGATCAGTGCATTTTTATAGCACTGATCAATGAAATAATGTCACTGGTCCCCAAAATGTATCATTTGGGGTCAGCTTTGCCGGCTGCAATGTCAAAATCATAGATCGCCGCCATAACCAGTAGAAACAATAAAAAAAAAAAAAAAAAAAAAAAAAGTCCCTATATCTATCCCATAGTCTGTAGATGTGATAACTTTTGCGCAAACCAATTAATAAACGCCTATTTTTTTTTAACAAAAATATGTAGAAGAATATATATCGGCCTAAACTGATGAATACATTTGTTTTTTTTTTGTTTTGTTTTTTTTGTATATGTATTATAGCAAAAAGTAAAAAAATATATATATATTATTTTTCAAAATTGTAGCTCTTCGTTTATACAAAGAATAAAAAATGCAGAGGTCTTTAACCAGTTGACATCCATGCTATAGCCGAATGATGGCTACAGCACGGACCTGAACTCCCAGAAGGGAATTCACTGATCACTGAGACTCGGGTGATCGGGTGACTGGTCCCGGCCCCTTATCATGTGATCAGCTGTCAGCCAATGACAGCTGATCACATGATCAAAACAAAAGCTCTGTGATGTTTTTTTTTCTCCTCGCGCTGACAGCGCGAGGAGAAAAAAAAGCTGATCACCGGCTCATCAGCAAGGGACATTGGTTCCGAAGAGGAAGAGGCAATAATGCCTCATATGTGCCACCAGTACCCCCTGCCAGTGCCCACCAGTGCCACCTATCAATGCCCATGAGTGCCACCTATCAATGCCTACAAGTGCCACCTATCAATGCCCACCAGTGGTGCCAATCAGTGCCACCTAACAGTGCTGCCTATCAGTGTAACAGATCAGTGCCCATTATTGCCACCCATCAGTGCCCATCACTGCCACCCATCAGTGCCGCCTCATCAGCGTACATCAATGAAGGAGAAAAATTACTTTTAAAATTTTATAACAAAATATAAAAAAAAAGTTTATTTTTTGTAAATTCGGTATTTTTACATTTTTTTAACAAAAAATAAAAAGCGCAAAGGTGATCAAATACCACCAAAAGAAAGCTCTATTTGTGGGAAAAAAATGATAAAAATTTCATTTGGGTACAGTGTTGTATGACCGCGCAATTGTCATTCAAAGTGCGTCAGCGCAGAAAGCTGAAAATTGGTCTGGATAGGAGGGAAGTTTAAGTGCCCAGTAAGCAAGTGGTTAAATACCACCAAAAGAAAGCTCTATTTGTGGGGGGAAAAAAAAGGGACGTCAATTGTTTGCCGTACTGCAAAAAATGGCCTGGTCATTAAGGGGGCAAATCCTTCTGGTTAAAATGCATGTCTTAGGCCTGAAAAATAGTGAAAACCTCAAAACATATTTTCTGATGGATACACTAAAATATATGCTGGGCCCTCAAGGTGCCATCTACCTAATTAATATGTCAAAAAAGAAGAAGCAATACTAAGATATGGGGATTGCATACCCTCAAAAACGTTAGAGTAAAAAAGACAAAATGTAAAAAGTGGGAGAAGGAGAGGACTGTAATAGCTCAACCAACCCTATGGTAGCACATATCCATGGAACTTCCCTCACCATACAAACATAATTAGCAAAAAAGATTTATTGGTGTCAAAAATAAGAAAAAGATATAAAAAAAAAAATCATACATACATTAGCATTAAAACTATAAAAACAAAAGGACCATCTCTGGACAGGTGGTGCAATGCCACCAAAGTTGCAGGAGTTGTAAAAATGCTGTAATACAGCTGGGATGATATCCCCAGTTCTAAACGACCTATGCAGATTGACCGAAGTGTTAAATCGAGGTCGAAATGATATTCAAAAAGGGAGGGAAGAATGAAGTCAAACCGCAAAAGTAGAAGCTATGAGATGATATCAATGGTTCTCCCGATCTGCATTGGAAAACCTGTGGACAAGTTGATGATTGTATTAGGGTAGAAGGTAGCTGTGAAAAAATGGGGGAGCATTGTTAGGTAACAGTGGACAAGAGGTGGTGTGCAAATGGAATGATAATGAAAATAAGTGTCCAATAAAGTGATGTATGGCTCACTGGAACTGTAAGAACATAGTCTTCCTTGACCTCCCTCCTTGACCTCCCTCTTACTGTATAACAGGGACTCTGATTGGTACAATGAGAGGAAGGTCAAGGAAGACTATGTTCTTACGGTTCAAGTGAGCCATACATCACTTTATTGGACACTTATATTCATTATCATTCCACACGCACACCACCTCTTGACCACTGTTACCTAGCAATGCTCCTGTTCTTCACAGCTACCTTCTACCCTAATACAATCATCAATTTGTCCACAGCTTTTCCAATGCAGTTTTTCCAATGCAGATCGGGAGAACCATTGATATCATCTCATAGCTTTGTGGTTTGACTTCATTCATCCTCCCTTTTTGAATATCAGTTCAACCTTGATTTAACACTTGGGTCACTCTTCATAGGTCGTTTAGACCAGGGGATACCATACCAGCTGTATTACAGCATTTTTACAACTCCTGCAACTTGGGTGGAATTACACCACCTGTCCAGAGATGGTCCTTTTTGTTTTTATAGCTTTAATACTAATGTTTGATGTATTTTTCTTATTTTTGACACCAAAAATCTTTTTTTTTTGCTAATCATGTTTGTATGGTGAGTGAAGTTCCATGGATACCATAGGGTTAGTTGAGCTATTACAGGTTTTTATTTCAAGTTTGTAGTCAGAGTCTTCGAGTGAGAAAGTAATACTCCTAAGCACCAAGACCTGAGGTGTGCCTTGGCCTGGCTGGTCAGTATGCCTGAAAAGAGGGCATACCCTGAATGTAAGAATAAGAAAAAGTATTATGAGTATGTATGAAGACTGGGGGAAACGGGTGGGTGGGAACCCAGAAGCGCCGACGAGCCCTGGCCTGACAGATGAGGAGGCTTAAATAGCCCCCTCAGACTCCTCCCCCAAATACAAGCTGGCCTCTGGCCAGCCTTTACACTTGTAGTCTTCGAGTGAGAAAGTGATACTCCTAAGCACCAAGACCTGAGGTGTGCCTTGGCCTGGCTGGTCAGTATGCCTGAAAAGAGGGCAAAAAGACACAAATTTAGGTGAAGGCAAGGCAACAATCCATCAAGCGGAGTAGCGAGCGCCCGGATGGCAACAGTATATATCCGATAAGTGTCCGCTAGGACAGGAAATCCCCCCCCCCCGACTCCTGACTTGGTGATGAGACAGAACCCCCTATAGAACCTGCGAAGCTACCCAGAACCCAACTAAACGTCCCGTGAATGATTGGATAGAGCCTGAAGCCCGAGACGACCCAGACATGAGAATGAACTGCTTGTGAATGAGAGGATGCGTGGGGGAAGGGGAGCAATGGCTGGCCCGAGAAGCCCCTGCAAAATGATATCCGAGAAGATCGAAACTTCAACCGGACACCAGTGAAGTGCTCAGTGAAACCCCCCCCAACCCCTGGCCTACCCATACTGGTATGGGGAAGTGCAAGGGTGAGTGCAAAAGGACAACTGGGAGGAGTTCAAAATGCTGAATACCTGAAGGATGTGATGGAGTAGGTGGATGAGGCCCATGCACTATGGCAATAGCATTGTCAACATGGAGAAACCATGCCAGACACAGAATACTGGTCCCAACCAATTCGATCGGGTCATGCTTCAGCCTGTGACCTGGCAACCGAGTCTGAATCCTGAACCGAGGAAGGAGGGCCAGACTCCACCCCGGGAAAATAAGTCCCATGGCATGAAACAGTCATACCCAAAGTGACTGAAACCCCCCTACCTGGAACCAGCTGGGGAACGGAAAAGATGACAGGACTGACGTCCCTGAGCAGTTTCCCAGGCCACATCCTAGACAAGAGATCAGAGCCGAGAGTGGAATCCAGAATCATGACGACGTTTGTCCAAAACTATCACTTAAGGACCATCAAGGGGATGATGGATGCCAATACAGCCCAAACTGAGAACACGAACAAGAGAAATGACAGACAACAAGACATGAGAACAAGACATGCCTACCTAAGTATGAGAACATGAGCAGAAATGTCAAGACCACTGCGCGTGAATTAACCCGATGATGGATCCCCCCCTCGTGTAATGGTAAGTGAGCCCGAGTAACCTGCAGCGCAGAGACAGGTAATTAAACTGAAAACTCAGGGCAAGTGTACCTACAGACCATGGTGGGTGATTGTACAGGTGTGGTGAATAAACATGCATCGTATGACGTATGGTATACGGGCGAGAAGATTGTGGACAATAATCATTAACAAACTAAACCTCAGCCCGTATGGATCTGTAAACATGACAGATCCTGACATGTGAGCCCTAGCTTAACTGACCCAGGTACAAACATGAACAAAGATACGATGAGACATGACAAACAACGAAGATAAAAACAGCTACTGGAGTATGCCATGACTAAACAACACCCCTCTGAGAAACGGTGAAGGCGGAAACACTGAGCCTGAAACGCTATGACAGAAATGCTGAGACTGAACGCTGAGGCAGAAACGCTATGACAGAAATCCTGGGACAGAAATGCAAGGACAGTGACGCTATGACAGAAATGCTGAAACTGAACGCTGAGGCAGTAACGAAATGACAGAAATCCTGGGGCAGAAACGCCATGACAGAAACGCTGAGACTTAAACGCTGAGGCAGAAATGCCATGACAGAAATCCTGGGGCAGAAACGCTGAGGCAGAAATGCCATGACAGAAATCCTGGTGCAGAAACGCAAGGACAGCAACGCTAAGACAGAAATGCTGAAACTGTACACTGAGGCAGAAACGAAATGACAGAAATCCTGCGGCAGAAACGTTGACAGAAACACTGAGACTTAAACAGAGAGGCCAAAAGCCATTACAGAAATCCTGGGGCAGAAACGCAATGACAGAACGATGAGGCAGACATGCAATGACAGAAATCCTGGGGCTTCAGAAGCGCTATGAAATAAATGCTGAGACTGAATGCCGAGAGAGAAATGCTGGGGCAGAACGCAATGACAGAAAAAAGCCATGACAGAATTCCTGGGGCAGAAACCCTATGACAGAATCCTGAGGCAGAAATGCTGTGGAAAAACCCTGGGGCAAAAACGCTATGACAGAAATGCAGAGACTGTATGCCGAGACAGAAATGCTGGTACAGAACGCTGTGGCAGAATTGCTGGGGCGGAACGCTGTGACCGAAATGCTGGGGCGGAACGCTGTGACAGAAATGCTGGGGCAGAAAACGCTATGACAAAAATCCTGGGGGAAGAAAATGCTATTACAGAAATGCTGGGGAAGAACGCTATGACAAAAAGCTGGGGCAGAACGCTATGACAAAAAGCTGGGGCAGAAATGCAGTGAACATAAATGCCGAGACTGAACGCAGAGACAGAAATGCTGGGGCAGAACGCTATGACAAAAATCCTGGGGCAGAAAATGCTATGACAGAAACCCTGGGGCAGAAAAAACGCTATGACAGAAAACCTTGGGGCAGAAATGCTATGAGAGAACTGGGGAAGAAATGCTATGACAGAAACCCTGGGGCAGAACCGCTATGACAGAAATGCTGGGCCCGAAAACGCTATGACAGACATGCCGGGGCAGAATGCTATGTCAGAAACGCTGGGGCAGAAAAAACACTATTACAGAGCTCCTGGGGCAGAAACGCTGTGACGGACACACTGACCAAAGAAACAAAATAATCAAGTAAAAGCTGCAATGTTTGTAGTTACATCCTCCCCGTCTTGCCAAGCCAAGCCCTGCTGACAATGAATGTGACTTTGTATAAGCTTATGAGAATGGCATGCGACTAAAACCACCATGAAAATCGATAATAAAATGATGAACAATCCAGCATGGTACATCAACAACAAGCCACAACAGACCTGTCACCTCAGGACTGGGCTGCTGTATGTGGTCTGATGTCCCCTGTGCTGCAGTGATACGAATTGTGGGGAGAGAGGAGCAGGCAGGCGGGTGGCTGCCCCCCCCCACCCCCTCGTGAGCACCGGGAGAAACAGACGGGCGGCCCCCTCCTGGAGCCTTATGAGAAGAGGAGCAGGCAGCTAGCTGAACATCCCTCCCCCTGAACACCCGGAGAAGCGGGCGGGCGGCTCCCACATGGAGCAAGATGGTAAAGGGAGAGAGGAGCTGGATGACGAGCGGGCGGGCAGCCGATCACCCACCCCCCCGGCGGGGCACCAGGCGGGCAGCTCCCTCGTGGAGCCTTATGAGGAGAGGAGCAGGCGGCTGGCTGAACATCCCTCCCCCTGAACACCCGGAGAAGCGGGCGGGTGGCTCCCACATGGAGCAAGATGTTAAAGGGAGAGAGGAGCTGGCTGATGAACGGGCGGCCGATCACCCCCCCGGAGCACCGAAAGAGGCACCGCCACCATGTAGCAGCCGACCGTGGCTTAGCAAGGACCCAGAAGTGACGTTAAGCCCCACCCCCTTCTGAACCCAGAAACGCCGACAAGCCCTGGCCTGACAGAGGAGGAGGCCTAAATAGCCCTCTCAGACTCCTCCCACAAATACAAGCTGGCCTCTGGCCAGCCTTTACACTTGTCATTATAAATTTTCTGATAGCAGAGACCCTGGATAATAAAGTGGTGGAAATTCCATTTTTTTTATGTCATGCAATCTTAGCACAACAGTTTATCAAACATACATTTTCAGTAAAAAAAAAAAAAAAAAAAAAAATACATAAATATTAATTTTAGTGCTGACAAATGCAATATATTACCCAATTTTTGGTATAATATAAAAGATGAGGTCCTATTGAATAAATAGATATAGACAAGTATTAAAGCTAATGGTGACATAATCTGCCCCCCTCACCACCTGAGCCAATCAGAGGAAGCTCTGCATTCATTAACCACTTCAGCCCCGGAAGAATTTACCCCCTTTTGCGATTCGGCACTGCGTCACTTTAACTGACAATTGCGCGGTCGTGCAACGTGGCTCCTAAACAAAATTGATGTTCTTTTTTTCCCACAAATAGCTTTTTTTTGGTGGTATTTGATCACCCCTGCGCTTTTTATTTTTTGCGCTATAAACAAAAAAAGAGCGACAATTTTGAAAAAAACGCATCATTTTTTACTTTTTGCTATAATAAATATCCCCCAAAAATATATAAAAAAACAATTTTATTTCCTCAGTTTAGGCCGATACATATTCTTCTACATATTTTTGTTAAAAAAAAAAAAAAAATCGCAATAAGCGATTATCGATCGTTTTATGGCATTTTTATTAATTTTTTTTTTTTTTAAATGGCGGCGATCAGCGATTTTTATTGTGACTGCGACATTATGGCGGGCACATCGGACATTTTTGACACATTTTTGGGACCATTGTCATTTATACAGCAATCAGTGCTATACAAATGCACTGATTCCTGTGTAAATGACATCGGCAGTGAAGGGGTTAACCACTAGGTGGCAGTGTAGGGGTTAAGTGTGTCCTAGGGGCGTGTTTCTAACTGTGAGGGGCATGGTTGTGTGTGACACGTCACTGATCTGTGCTCCGATGACAGGGAGCAGAGATCAGTGACACTGTCACTAGGCAGAACGGGGAGATGCTTGTTTACATTAGCATCTCCCCGCTCTTCCTCCCCGTGAGGCGATCGCGGGTATCCCCGTGGCGATCGAGTCCACAGGACCCGCGACCCGACTCACGGAGATTGCTGGCCGCCTCTTAAAGGGGAACGTACAGGTACGTGATTCTGCCTGTACGAGCCCTTCTGCCGCAGTATATCTGCGTGAGGCGGACGGCAAGCGGTTGAAAGAATACCAAGCTGTCCATGAATGGCTGAGCAGCATAAATTTTGTTCCGGGTGTGGAATGTGATGTTCGCGTCCCACAGCTGAACACAAGGCTGTATACTATATGTAGCTGAGGTTTAAACAGGCCACCCAGCAAGCACACCTGTTAGGGCGTTAGCTTGGTTCAAACTAATTATTTAACCACTCGCTTACTGGGCACGTAAACCCCTCTCCTGCCCATACCAATTTTCAGCTTTTAGCGCTGTCACTCTTTGAATGACAATTGGGCGGTCATACAACACTGTACCCAAATGACATTTTTATAACTTTTTTCCACAAATAGAGCTTTCTTTTGGTGGTATTTGATCACCTTTGAGTTTTTTATTTTTTGTTTAAAAAAATTAAAAGAAGACCGATTAAAAAAAAAAATACAAAACCGTTTTATATTTTGTTAATAAATTTAGCAAACAGGTAATTTTTCTCCTTCATTGATGTACGCTGATGAGGCTACACTGATGGGCACCGATAGGCTGCATTAATGGGCACCGATAGGCGGCACTGGTGGGCACTGATGGGTGGCACTGGAGGACATTGATAGGTGGCACTGAAGGGCACTAATAGGTGGTAGTGATGGGCACTAATCAGTGACAATAGGCAGCACTGCTAGGTGGCACTGATTGGCACCACTGGTGGCATTGATAGGTGGCACTTGTGGGCACTGATAGGTGGCACTGATTGCTGCCACTGGTGGGCACATGAGGCTCTTCCTCTTCGGGACCGATGTCCCTTCAAACAGAAGCCGGCGATCGACTTTTTTTCTCCTCGCGCTATCAGTGCGAGAAGAAAAAAAATGGATTACCGATCTTCTGTTTACATTACGTGATCAGCTATCATTGGCTGACAGCTGATTATGTGGATTGGCCCCTTACTCGGATCTGTGATCACCCGAGTCTCATTGACTCGGGTGATCACAGTGCGCACCCTTCAGGGGGGCGTGGCGGGCCTGCAAAGGGGAGGACGTCAATAGACTCACTCCCGACAAAGCAGATCCGCGCAGTAGCCATCAGCAGTTAAAGTGACAGTAAAGCTGGAAATCAGCTTTCAAATAGCAAACACCCTTAAAATAGTGCAAAGTCTTGGTCAATCAGCAGCTCTCCTCTCCACTTCTCCACGCTCACTGGAGCACTGAGCTGTGGAGGGGCAAAGAGAGGCCGTCTCAGTCTCTCAATGGCTCACTGAGAGGCTGAGACAGGCATCAGTCCAGGCACCTGGCAGATCCAGACTTCATTGTCGTGATGACACGATGCCTGGACCGATTCCAGTGACGTCAGTAGAGAGCGGACTTCAGACCGCTCTCTGCTGAAAACGGGTCAAAGGAGTGCAAAACAAATTGCACTCCTGTGACCCATAAAAGTTCAGCCAAACAAGCTCAGGCTGGACTTCTTCTTTCAGCGCTGTTGTTGATAAACATTGCTTTTTTTTTTTTCTAACCACTTGCCTACTGGGCACTTAAACCCCCCTCCTGCCCAGACCAATTTTCAGCTTTCGGTGCTCTCACACTTTGAATGACAATTACTCAGTCATGTAATATTGTACCCAAATTAATTTTCTGTCCTTTTTTTCATACAAATAGAGCTTTCTTTTGGTGGTATTTGATCACCTCTGGGTTTTTTATTTTTTGTGCTATAAATGAAAAAAATTTAGAAAAAAAAAATGCATTTTTGTTAGTTTCTGTGATAAAATTTTGCAAATTATTAATTTTTCTTCGTAAATTTTGGCCACAATTTATACCACTACATATCTTTGGTAAAAATAACCCAAATTAGTGGATATTATTTGGTCTGTGTGAAAGTTAGAGAGTCTACAAGCTGTGGTGCAAATCATAAAAAATTGATCACACCTGATGTACTCGTGGCCTATCTCATTTCTTGCGACCCGAACAAGCCAGGAAAGTACAAATACCCCCCAAATGACCCCTTTTTTTGAAAGTAGACATTCCAAGGTATTTAGTAAGATGCATGGTGAGGTTTTTGATGATGTCCTTTTTTCCCACAATTCTTTGCAAAATGAAGTTTTTTTTTTTCCCACAAAATTGTCATTGTAATAGATTATTTCTCTCACATGGCATGTGTATACCCCAAATGACGCCCCAAAATACATTCTGCTACTCCTCCTAAGTATGGCGATACCACGTGTGGGACTTTTTCACAGCCTAGCCACATAGAGAGGCCCAACATGCAGGGAGCACCATCAAGTGTTCTAGGAGCATAAATAACACATCTAACTTGTTGACTACCGATTACACTTTTGAAGGCCCTGGAGCACCAGGACAATGGACCCCATTTTGGAAAGCCAACACCCCAACGTATAATCTATGAGGCATAATGAGTCTTTTGAATGGTTAATTTTTTTCCAGAAGTTTTTGGAAAATGTGCGAAAAAAATGAAAACACATTTTTTTTTTTTACATAAAGTTGTCCCTTTATAAGATATTTCCAACACATAGCATGTACACAGCAAAAATGACACCCCAAAATACATTCTGCTACTCCTCCTGAGTATGGTGATACCACATGTGTGAGACTTTTACACAGCCGGGCCACATACAGAGGTCCAACAGGCAAGGAACACCGTCAGGTGTGCTACGGACACACAGCATGCACATACCAAGAATTTCACCCCAAAACACATTCTGCTGAGCAAAGGGTAAACAAAAGATAACCTGTGGTTTTAGTAGCGCAGTTGTCCACAGGAGGATAGCACTGGTCCAGGCAGCAGGCAGGGACTTGGTCAGCAAAAGCGAACACAATTGTCCAGGCAGCAGGCAGGGATACTGTCCATATACAGTCCAGGATCAGTGCAGGCAGAGATTGTCAGCAGTGCCAAAATATTGGTCCTGCTAGTAGGCAGGAACAGAGTCCATGTGGTGTGGTCAGTGCATGCGACAGGCAGAGGCATGATGGCATAGGTCGTACAGGCAGCAGGCAGAAGTAGGGCCTCGTTCAGGACATAATGAGGACAGGGGTAGAGGCTTCTCCCACCCAAATCTCTTTGAAGCCTCCAAGTCTCCAGACTCTAATCTAGGAATGAGAAAAAAAAATTGTTTTCTTCATCCAGAAAAACAATTCTGGAGCCCCTCACATATGTGAGACCCCTGTGTTATGAATCCCACTAGTCCAGTGGCAGGGTACAAGAGGATCCAAGAGGCAGGCAAAAAGCATGGTCAAACAGTTCAGGGTCAGTTCCAGATCAGGCAGAGGTATGAACAGAATCGGTAGGCAGAAGTGTGGTCGAAATAACAAGCCAGGGTCAGTTACAGAGCAAGTAGAGGCATAAAGGGCGTGAAGGTAAATGGCAGGAAGTGAGGGTTATGTTTACCATACTTCACTAATAATTTAGTGAAGTATGGTAACGGCGGAAACAGTCAACTATGCAGAGGCCTGGTTGGGAAGGACATTGGGGACAATGAGAAGTGGTGTCTCTAACTCCTGCTCTGGAGCACACCTGGCATTTTTTCTGACGTTTTTGGCCTGTTGGTCTGGGAGGGATTTTATCAGGAAAGTGACTCGGAGAGTCTGCTAATTACATTGGATCGAATGTTTTCTGGTGGGCCGTTCTGGAATATAAGAGCAGTGGTGATTTCCTCCTGGTAGCCAAGGAAGAATTTGGGGCTTTCAGTGGAGTTGCGAAAGATAACTTAGCTGTTGTATATGGCCAAATTAAACAAATAAATTGAAATGTTTTATACCACTGTTCGTCTTGTGGCAAGGTAGGGTTCAAGCATTTGGTCGTTGAAGTCGACACCCCCATGAACATATTGTATTCGTGGATACAGGTTGGTTTTTGGATTGGGTCATTCCTCCTGGTGATCTCAACGAATGTATTGTTGTGGATCGAAGAAAGCACGTAGACATCCCTTCAGTACCTCCACTTCACAGCCAGAATTTCCTCATTCCGTAAACTCGCCGTCTCCCCTCCTCTTAGCTTCTTGTTGACAAGGCTTTGAGGAAAGCCCTTCCGGTTCGTCCTTATTGTGCCACATGCTGGAGTGTTCTGTGAAAGTTGCGGAACAGGGGCAAACTTGAATAAAAGTTATCTACGTACAAATGGTAGCCTTTCTCCAGGAGTGGGTTTATGAGTTCCCAGACGACTTTCCCGCTTGATCCGATGTAGTCTGGGCAATTAGAGGGATGCAGCTGGGTGTCCTTCCCTTCATATACCATGAAGGCATATGTATACCCTGTGGCTCTTTCGCACAATTTATAGAGCTTCACCCCATAGTGGGCCCTTTTGGTGGGAATAAATTGTTTTATGCCCAGCCTGCCAGAAAATTTGATAAGGGACTCATTCACACATATGTGTTGGTCTGGGGTAAACAACTGGGGGAAGATTTCAGAAAAATAATTTAGCAGTGGCCAAATTTTAGCTTGTCAAATTTTGGGTCATTTCGGGGAGGGCAATGGGTATTGTCAGTGTAGGAATCTCATAATCATGAGATATCTGGTTCTGGGCATTACTGAGGAAAAGATGGGCATGTGGTGGATGGGGAGGGTTGACCAATATGAATGTAATTCATTTTTTTTGGTTAGTCCCATACATACACAATGTGAGGCCCAAAAAAATGTTAAACTCCTCCACTGTTAGGGCTCTCCACTTGTAGAGATGGGCATAATAGGATGTTGGGTTACTTGCTATGAATTGTTGAGCATACAGGTTGCACTGGGCCACAATCGATACTAGCATGTCCTCAGTAAAAATTAAATGGAAAGAAACAAATTGAGGAAAAAATTTCGGTGTCCACCTGGACTCCTGGCTGGGCAGTGAAAGGGGGAATGTTAGCTTCTCCTGAATTAGGAGGAAGCCACAAGGGGTTCTGAAGGGAATATGGAAGGCTGGAATGGGACCTAACCCTTTGGGACTGAAGTTACACCCCACTGGTACATGGCCTTTGCCGAGGTACTGCGGTGCTGGTGCTGGTGGATGGCACTGCGTTGCTGGTGGATGGCACTGTGGTGTTGGTGGATGGCACTGCCTCACCAGAACGCCTTAGTCTGACGGGCGGACTCTCATCCTTCTCTGTGGCTGTCAGTGTTCCACTGCTTAGGACAGGCTTGTAGTCAACGTCAGACTCAGAATCTGAATATGAGGAGGGCTCTCGTCGCCCGCAAGAACATTGTACGCCGCCTCTGCTGAAAATAATCTTCTAGACATTGTTGGTGATGACAGAAGGCATTGATGACACATGACACTAATGACAAATGGCACTAATACGTGGCACTAATGACATGTGACACTGATGGTAAGTGACACAGACAGGTGGCACCAATATGTACTGTGGGCACTGTATTCACTGTTTTTTTTTTATACTGTTGAACTCACGCTGCAGCACAGAAGCTCTCCCTCCTCACACGCGGTCTCTGTGTGAGGAGTTAAAGCCGGCAATGAGTGATGATCTCATATGTTTACATCTGAGATCATCTCTCATTGGATACTCCGATCGAGTGCTAAATGGCCGCTGTGATTGGCCATTTAGCACGATCTGTGACTGGCTGTGTCCAAGGGACACGGCAAACAGAATTTCCCCGATGTGTGCCCGCGGCAGCGCAGGAAGGAAGTAAACAGGACGACGTCCAGGGATGCCCTCCCGGCAATTGAGCGCTGCGCTGTAGCCGTCTTTTGGCTATAGCAAGGGCGCATAGTGGTTAAAGCTGTGAACAGGGGAACGGCTCTGCAATTTCTACATAAATCTTGGAAATGCTGGATTAAGATCGCGTGTGGGGCGGGGGGGGTCGAAACGCAATCACGATCTTTTAATGACTAATCGTTCAGCTCTAGTATATGTATTTAAAATGTATCAACACTGATGTCTTAAGGCCCAAACATGCCAGTACATGCTTGGAAAGCCAACGCTCAAGGCATTTAGTAAGAAGCGTGGTTTTTTTTTGGGCTTTTAAATTTACAAAGGTGTCATTTTAATAAGCCATTTAAGCATAGGCTTACTTACAATTACACATTCTTCTACTCCTCTCGAGTATGAGGATACTACATGCATGTGATGTTTTTGCTGCCTAGATGCACAGTGGGGCCCAAAATCCAAGGAGCACCCAAGTGGCTTAAATAATGCATCTGATTCCTGACTACCAATCACATTTCTTGAGCCCCTGGAGTGCCAAGACAGAACACAATTGTGAGTTTTTTTGAAGACCAACTTTTTTTGCCAAAGGTTTTGGAAAATTAAAATTTACTTTTTTTTTTTTTTTTTTTTTTTTTACACAAAATTGTAAATGAATAAGATATTTCTAACACACATCCTACTTTTTTTTTTTTTAGAGCCTAGCTACATATTGGTGCCAAAATCCAAGGAGCACCTCAAGGTTTGCAAGGGGTATAAATTGAGCGTCCAATTTCCTGACTACCCATTACTTTCTGGAGGCTGTAGAGCACAATAGAAAAACTCACTAAATTACTACTTTTTGGAAAACAGATGCCCAAAAGTGTTTAAGGCATTGCAAATCTTTTGAACATTTTATTTAACTACTTGCCTACAGGGTGCGTTTACCCCCTTTCTGCCCAGGACAATTTTCAGCTTTCAGTGCTGTCGCACTTTGAATGACAATTGCGCGGTCATGCAACACTGTACCATATTAAATTTTTATAATTTTTTTCACAGAAATAGAGCTGTCTTTTGGTGGTATTTAATCACCCCATGGCGTTTATTTTTTGCTAATAAAAATTAAAAAAAAAAATATATATAGTTTTAGTTTGTTATACAATTTTGTAAACAGGTAATTTTTCTCTTTTACCAATGTGCATTGATGATGCTGCATTGATGGACACTGATAGGCTGTACTGATGGGCACTGATAAGGCGGCACTGATATGCAGCACTAATGGGCCCTGATAGGTGGCACTGTTGGGGCTGCACTGATGATCAGTGTCCTGATTATCAGTGCAGATGTCCCCTTTTACACTAGCCAGTTACCGGCTCTCTCCTCTCCTCACGTTGTCACAGGAATGCCGATAATCGGAAAGTGTGTTTACATTGTGATTGGATACAGCCGATCACGTAGTAAAGTGCCGCTGTTATTATCTCTTTGACCCGATCTGTGATGCGCTGTTTTCTAGGAACACAGCTCACCACCGATAGGCATGCATGGCAAGGATGTCATGACAGCCTCCCAGAACTAGAACTGTTCGACCCGGCTATCATTTGACTATATGACGTGAAGAAACCAGTTAAGATGAAGACATTTTTTTTTTTGAAACACAAAGTTGTCAATTATTAATATAATCCTAACACACAGTATGGACGTACATAGAATTATACCCCAAAACACATTTCGCTACTTCTCCCAAGTATAGTGACACCACATGTGTAGGACTTTTGTAGGACAGAGTGGCCCAAATCTAAAGCGCACCTTCAAGCTTTTAATGAGCATAAGCTATACATCTAATTTCCAGACTAGCTATAACATTTCTGAAGCCCCTGGAGTGCAAGGACAGTAGAAATATTGACCACATTTTGGGGTTAACCTTTATATTGTTTGGACTATGTATCTTGAGTATCACAGAAATCAACCAACACAGCATCAAAAACATTGTAATGCTCACCACTGTATGAGTAGTCAGAAAATTTAGCTTAGTGTAGCTTCACATATAGCAGTCTCTGCTATGTAGTATGTGGCTGACAACACAAATGCTATGTTCACTGGCCAGGAAGCAGAACAAAGGTGAACAAGAGAGTTCCAGGAGTGCAGTTGTCCACAGGGGGTGGCTGGGACTGGTGTCTCACAGGAAGAGCCAGGGGAATGTGCAGATGAGTCAGTTCAGGCAGCAGGCAGAAACATAGTCAATAAACAGACCAGGTTAAGTACAGGCGGCAGGCAGAGCTAACACTAACACCATTGCGGCTAGTGATCAGAAACACTGTTTTGGCCACAATCAGGAACACTATTCTGGTCTGGTGACATGGAATGGTGTGGCTAATGCTTAGGAGCATTATTGCTGGCTTACACTGGTCTGGTGACACTAGGTCTGGTGACACTAGGACTGGTGTGGCGGCAGGTCAGAAACACTGTTGCCAGCTTACCTGGTCTGGTGGCAATCAGCAACACTGTTACTGGCTTACACTTGGACTGGTGTGGCTAGTGGACAGGAGCACTATTGCTGGCTTACCCTAGTAGCCCATTATGCTTTACCTTTGCAGGGAAACAAAGAGGAAGTAAACCCAAAATGCCTTTTTTTGGGGGGGGGGGGGGGCAATTTGAGCATTTCATCAGGGAGTGCTTATCACATTTTCTCTTACTTTCAAGCTTGCCATAGACTTTAGATAAGTTATACCTGTAATCCAACCACTGGAAGAAAGTATTTGCGGCCAGATGCAGGCATACACATAATGCTTAGGTCGTTCATGGCTGCATTTTTATGGTTGCAGAGAATGAAGTGGGAGGTAGAGAACAGTGATCTATCTTTTGGTATATAATGGTGTTTGAGCATTTTTTTTTTCAGGTCTGTCAGATTGATTTGGCTCCAAGAGTGGTCAGCCAGCAATATCTGCTTGAGCCATAGATTGTTGGCTAGTGCAGCCACCTATCTCACTCTTTGTATCTGATCAGCTTTTTACACCTTGTGTACTAATTTTTTCCTTCTAATTTTATTTATTTTCTATTTTCATTATGACAGATTTTCTATTTTTTTTTTTTTATTTATCCAAACCGGGTAACTCAATGCTACAGGACAGACGTGATACGCACTAAGCTACTGTGCTGCCGATCAAATCAAAAAGAATAAACTACCATAAAAATAGCAAGCCTGTGTGATTTTACTGGCATAGCATGCTGGCACATGTAGTCTACCTACTATAGCAGTTAAAGAAACATGGTACACGCAGCCCAATATAAGTGAAAAAAACTATGGTGTTGTATACTGGTGATTTTTAACCACTTGCCTACCAGGCCAATTCTGACATTTCTCTCCTACATGTAAAAATCTTTTTTTTTTTGCTAGAAAATTACATAGAACCCCCAAACATTATATATGTTTTTTTAGCAGAGACCCTAGAGAATACAATGGCAGTCATTGCAACTTTTTATCTAGCACAGTATTTGCGCAGCAATTTTTCGAATGCGTTTTTTTGGGAAAAAAAAAACAGTTTTGGACTTTCAAAAAAAAAAACAAAACAAGAAAGTTAGCCCAATGTTTTTGCATAATGTGAAAGATGAAGTTATGCTGAGTAAATAGATACCCAACATGTCACGTGGAATGGCGCCAAACTTCGCTATTTAAAAGTCCCCTTAGGTGACGCTTTAAAAATTTTTACTGGTTACATGTTTTGAGTTACAGAGGAGGTCTAGGGCCAAAATTATTGCTCTCGCTCTAACGTTCGCGGCGACACCTCACCTGTGTGGTTTGAACACCGTTTTCATATGTGGACGGGACTTATGTATGCATATACTACTGCGTGCGAGCTCACGGGGACAGGGGCGCTTTAAAAATTTTTTTTTTTGTTAATTTTACTTTTTTTATTTTAGCTTGACACTTTTTTCCCCCAAAATTTTTTTGATCACTTTTGTTTCTATTACAAGCAATGTAAACATCCCTTGTAATAGGAATAAGCATGACAGGTGCTCTTTACAGTGAGATGTGGGGTCAATAAGACCCCACATTTCACCTCTAGGCTTAGAAGCCTGAAATAAAAAAAAAAAAAAAAAAAATATCACCGCTTCCCAGCCGAAGTGGCGCCGTTTTTTGAATACAGAGGCCGGGCGTGACGTCATAACATCGCGCCAGGCCTCCGAACGATCATAGAGACTCCGGCGACCATCTCTATGCTAAACATCCGGGGCTGGCGGATCCTGTGACTGACTCACCGATCGTAACGGTGAGTCAGTACAAGCACCGGAGGGAGAGGGGGGGGAACGTCCCCTCTTGTCTCTCATAAGAACGATCAAGCGGCAGAACAGCCGCTATGATTGTTCTTATGCTGTGCAGATTCGCCGGCTCTAAAAAAACGATATCTGGATGATGTCTGTAGCTACAGGCATCACTCAGATATCCCCGCTCAAAGCCGAGGACGTCATTTGGCGTACGGCGGGCGGGAAGTGGTTAAAATAACTCAGTGTTATTAAACACAGAACCTGCATTCACTATATCTGGTTACCCACAGGACATGGAAATGCAATTATTTTAGTAAATATAAATAGATAAATACCTTTTCTTGTCAGCAGAATAAGCAGACTTGTGTCTTGTAACAGTGCCTAGTAAAGCTTGTAGGAGGCGTTTTCATTCACCCCTGATCCTCTGACTGGACACATCTGAACAGTGCTGATTGGCCCTGTGCTGATCACATGCACGCTCTCAAAAAAAAAAAGTAACTCTCTAGCAATACACACCAAACGTAGCATGTGCAGCCTGTCCCCTGGCTCTGTAAATATCAGGTTATTTTTTAGAGACCGTGAAAGAGGAGAATCGGAGACATAATCAATCAGCCTTTATAAACAATGCAGAGAATTAACCCCTTAGGTTCCACAGCGAGTATAACAAGCATGCTTTACTCCATATACAGACTGATTTTACTGTTGTGGCTTTAGTAACACTTTAAATCTTACACCATTAAGTTTTCATTTTGATCAGAATTTTTTCTCTAGCTTTAAGAATTCTCTATTTCCCCTTGTTTTCTGATTAGCATACTTGTTCCCAGTCTGGGTGCCTGACTCAAAATACCGATGCTAGATACAGCTAGAGATGGCATTATACAAGGAATGTAGCACTGGCAGGTCCTGTATCTCTTTAGTAAAGTGTTAGGGAGATTAGAGGTAAACACCATGAACTTGAAGGCAACCCAAGATGATCATATATATTCAAATATGTCTGGATGGCATTTGCTGACATGTTGTGTTGTACATTGATGGTACTGGAGTTTTTCAAATCATATTAATTTTTACTCTCAAGAAGAATGATAGCAGCCAGCTCTGTTTTAAATACAGTAGTTATTTTTGGAGTATACAACAGTCTTCATAGTTTTAAATAAAATCGCTTTAGAATAAAATGTTTGATAAAAATATTCTTTTATCATTTCTGATTGTACAGCATTAGCTTTTGTATTGTTAAAGTACTATACATTTTGCAGTTATTTTGGGCTGGTGCAATTATTCAATGTGAAATCAATGCTTGGGGCTTCAACAGTGTGTAAAAGGGATATAAAACACTTTTTTTTTACATTCTTTTTACATTCAATTGTTTTTCAGGAGTGCAGTATCTGGGCAGTATCGATCGTCAGGGTCCAGTAGTTAGTCAAAGGCTATCTCCCCTGACTAACCCTTTAGCGCAGTGTCATCCTCCTCCCTTTGATAGATTGTTACAATCTCAGCCAGTGTAATTACACACTAGCCAAGTGGGTCATTTATTTCTGCACCTTCACCATTTACCAAAAATCTCCTTTATCTTTAGAAGCCAGCTATTCTCCTTGCAGTAAAAGTAAGTTAATGGTAACATAAAACACAGCTGTTTACAAAAGTGAGCTGGAAGCAAACCAGAACTCAGTAGCTTCAACTTTTACATGCTAGATGATCGAACTGTATTTCTGTTAAATGGCAATGTCAAGCATATTGGTATTTTTCATGTTCGTGTGTGCAATTGTATTTCAGGATTAAAAGTTGTGTGCAAATATTTTAGAGAACCTCTGACTTAGAAAATCATTTCAGTATATGAAACACGCTCACCGGCCACTTTATTAGGTACACCTGTTCAATTGCTTGGTGACACAAATTGTTAATCAGACAATCACATGGCAGCAACTCGATGCATTTAGGCTTCTAGATGTGGTGAAGACTACTTGCTGAAGTTTAAACCGAGCATTAGAATGGTAAAGAAAGGGGATTTAAGTGATTTTGACTGTGGCATGGTTGTTGGTGCCAGACGGGCCCGTCTGAGTATTTTAAAAACTGCTGATCTACTGGGATTTTCACTCACAACCATCTCTAGGGCTTACATGGAATGGTCCGAAAAAGAGAAAATATCCAGTGAGCTGCAGTTGTGTGGACGAAAATACCTCGTTGATGAGGAGAATGGGCAGACTGGTTGGAGATGATAGAAAGGCAACAGTAACATAAATAACCACTCGTTGCAACCAAGGTATGCAGAATACCATTTCTGAATGCACAACACATTGAACCTTGAAGAAGATGGGCTAAAACAGAAGACCGCCCTGGGTGCCACTCCTGTCAGCTAAGAGGAGGAAACTGAGGCTACAATTTGCACAGGCTCACCAAAATTGGACAATAGAAGATTGGAAAAAATGTTGCCTGGGCTAATGAGTCTTAATTTCAGCTGCCACATTCAGATGGTAGGGTTTAGAATTTAACAACATGAAAGCATGGATCCATCCTGCCTTGTATCAAAGTTTCAATGCTGGTGGTGGTTGTGTAATGGTGTGGGGGATATTTTCTTGGCACACTTTGGGCCCCTTTGTACCAATTGAGCGTTGTTTAAATGCCTCGGCCTATCTGAGTATTGTTGCTGACCATGTCCATCCCTTTATGACTACAGCGTACCCATCTTCTGATGGTTACTTCCAGCAGGATAATGCACCATGTCACAAAGCTCAAATCATCTCAAACTGGTTTGTTGAACATAACAATGAATTTACTGTACTCCAATGACCTCCACACTCGCCAGATCTCAATCCAATAGAGCACCTTTGAGATATGGTGGAATGGGAGATTCGCATCATGGATGTGTAACCGACAAAACTGCAGCAACTGCTTGATGCTATCATGTCAATATGGACCAAAATCTTGGAGGTTTGTTTCCAACACCTTGTTGAGTCTATACCACAAAGGATTAAGGCTGTTCTGAAGGAAAATGGGGGTCCATCACGTTACTAGCAAGGTGCACCCAATAAAGTGGCCCGGTGAGTGTAGGTTTCTTGTGCATTTGTATTGCCATCACTCATTTGACAAAACGTGTGGTATCACTGCATATCTAAATTGTCAAAAATATATAGGCATTTGGTAATCACCAACAAATGCCTATATATCACCAATCTTTCTTTCTTCCCTCAAATTCAGCACTCCAGCGGTCATCATTTTTTGCCTTTATTTTTGCACACACAGCAAGAGCAAATATACAATACCTATAAAATATAATGCATAAAAAATTTATATAACTACATCAGGGCTTAAAGAATATGTCGTAAATTTTTGTAGAATACTCAAACCCAAATTTGTCAGGGAGGGATCATACTGGCAACCTAGATGTAGTGCTAATGTAGGGATATTTACTCCATGATTCTAGCAGGTATTGTATTTGTGGTCATACCTGATTTTGTGCTATTTTTTTGTGTGTGCAGATATAGCATTTTTAAACACCCTGTGACATAACAGGGTGTCCTTTGGAACAGTCACTGCCAGCTGTCAGTGGGAGGGGTCAGCCAGAACTTAAAACTCATAAAGCACTGTTGTGGGCATCAATGTGGGTGGTGACAACAGACCAGAGAACTCCCTTGTCAACACTGCAGTATAGTTCTTGGCAAGTAAAATATGCATGATTGTAAAGCTGACCATACATGGAAAAAACTGGACAGGTTCTCTCATCCACACAACTGAAGTGGATGGAAGAATCCTCTTCAATGTGCTATTATATTCTGACAGCAGGGACGACTCTGCTGTCATAATACACTAATCAGTGACCAGTTGGCTGCAGCGCCGATCTAAGGAAAATTTACCAACTGGTCAGTTCGAGAGAATTCAATTGATTTCTCTGGAATAGGAATGGCCATACGTGGACCGAAATTCAGCCGATCTTTGCTGAACTGGCAGAATTTTGATCTATGGCCAGCTTAAAGAGGAAGTAAACCCTGATGGTGTGAATTTGCATCACACAGACATTGCATGTGAAGTCTGTGTTCGCACTAGTGTGAACCCAGCCAAAAGGAATAGCACAAGTTCACTTTGCAAAGTGAAGTTTCACTTCACACACTGAACAAGGTAAAGCTAAAGGAAAATTAACTTTGCAAAAGAATACCCAATCATGTGAAAAGAAAAACAATATGTTTGTACAAAATAGGATTATTCAAGTCAGCACAACTTCACCTAATTTAGAAAAGGAAGTAAAAACTGACTTTGCATAGTGAAGAGTTAGTTTACTAAACAAATAATCTATATATTCCCTTAGCAAATCAACCCTACTGCTTTACCTAGCAGGAGCAGAATAATGTCTGGGGCTGCTGCAACTGTTACAAAATTATATTTTAAATCCAAAGGATTTCTCCGGAAACAAAATACAGACTCAATTCAGTACTGATCTACAGTCTCCTATGATACAAATATGCTAGCACTAATATATTGTAATTTTACATCAGCCTATACCTATACTGGCACAACTAAAACCAGACCATAGCAAGCCCAATTGCATTATACACAGTTTTTACAAAATGCTTGCCAACTAGAGAGACATTGCCAAGTGGAAGATGGTCAATAATATCTAACCCCTCCCACAGGATACTATACTGAAATAAGCCCTTCTGACCAAGCAGAAAAATTAATAAACAGCGCAACAATTTGACATTAAGGTTTTTATTCACAATCACCACAAATCTTAAACATGTTCTATTAACAGTGAACCGCCTGTCCCATAAACCCTGTAAGTAGGGTGATAAAGTTGCCACAGCCTTGGCCTAGTAATTACAGTAGGAAACCTATGACTTGACCTAAACAGACAGTTAAAAACTCAGACAGTGACTAGATCAGTCTGACAAAATGAAAGTTACCCAGAAAAAGTTTGGAATCATTAAGGATGTTTATGCTACATCTCCATCCCGATTCTAAACAGGACCCAAAGTGAGGATGTTTTGATAAATCTCTGTGCAGAGGGAACTACCATATGGAAAGCTTTATCAGTTATATATTCCCCAGCTAGTAATACACTTGACATCTTGTTGGTATTCTTTTTATTCTCAACAACTCTGATGTTTAGACGACAAAAGGTAAATGTTATCGTAAATGATTTTCTAACTAAATTCTTTTAAATCCTGTCTGGTACAAAACACATTAATTTTCCTCTGGCTACAAAGTGGTAAGGCTTCTCTGCTTAGTGTAAAGTAATCAAGTTCCACAATGATGGGAATGGCTGCTGGACAAAAAAAAAAAAAAATCTTCAAGGAAGCTATGAGAATTTACATCACAGATAATCTGTGTTTGTGAATTCCCCAGAATATTATAGCACAGGAGAAAGCAGTTTTGCTCTGGAAAACCACCAGCTTATAAAAGGAACTACAGCACATTACTACTGACATAAACTATATAATCACATTAAAAATAGATTAGCTCCTCACTTCTTGACAGAAAGTAAAACAAATGAAATGACAATGTGAATAACACTAACTTGATCTTGTAACACATTTGCAAAGCTGTGGCTAGCTAAAAAAGAACCAGGAAAAATGAAAGAAAAAAGCATATTATATCCAGTTACATGCATTGTAAATAAATACTGTATTACTGGCAAAACTGCACCTAAAAGTCTTTAGTGAGAAGAATTGAGGCCAGTTGAAGCACACATGTAGATTAAGGGCGATGCTACATTTCTTGACACTGCAGTATGCAATCCTCAATATAAGCAGACCAATCTCCAGAAAAAATAACACAGGGTTTTCTGAAGATGATGGCTGCTGTGCGGATGTTGCCTTTATCAGGATGATAAAATGCTGCTAATTGATTACTATTTATAAAGCGCCAACAGTTTGTGCAGCGCTTTACAACAGGGGGTAGACAGTACCGTTACAATACAAATCAATACAGGAGGGCTCAGAGGGTCCTGCTCATTAGATCTTACAATCTAGAAGGGAGGGTCAAGTGGAACAAACGGTAATAACTGTGGGGGTGTGATCAGATGAAGAAAATTAAAATACAGTTGTTAGGTGTGGGTAGGATAGGTTTCTCTGAAGAGGAAGGTTTTCAGGGATTGTCTAAAAGCTAATAGAGTAGGAGATAAAATCAGACAGATTGGGGTAGGGCATTCCATAGGATTGGAGAGGCTCTGGAAAAGCCCTGGAGGCAAGCATGGGAGAAGGTGACAAGGGAGCTAGAGAGCAGGAGGTCTTGAGAAGCATGAAGAATGGTTTAGGCTTTTTCCAGACGGGAACGAAAAAAACAGCGTTTGGAGCCTTGTAACATTCTTATTTTTTTTCATGGCTCTGCACACAATTTCTGTGTATATGCAAGTACATTTGAGCATTTATACGTAAATTAAAACACTAGCTGCTAGAAGAGAAAGAATTAGAGTTCTATGCATGCAAATACACACATATGAAGGTTTATACAATTTTACACAGGTATATAAAGTCTTTATGAAACATAGCTTGCATTTTTACTCTGTTTTTTTCTGCCAGCAAGATTATGCATATAAACATCAGTAAATTACTACAACTGTGTGCAAAAGGCCTTTATACACTTTATTCACATCTAGCAATGCAGGACAGTTGCATTTTTCACATGGACTTTTTTGCTGCAGGTTTGCAGCAACACTATTTAAATGAATAGGCTGCCCACTGCTTCAAAAAACACGCCAAAGTATCTCCTATAACTATTTTGGAGGCAACTTTAGCATGTTTTTCACACATTCTGTTGTGTGGGAAAATGCCGGCTTTCTTAGCGCATCTAAAGCGCATTTAAGAATTAATGACACCTAATGGCTCGTTTTGAGCGCAAACCGAAATCATGGCAGTATTGCACGATTATGCCCATGATTCCACTACTCCAAGGTGTGAACAGGGCAGTTTATTTGGGGTCCTTTACCCCAAACCAGGCTCTTCCTATGCAAAATCACACCTGCAACACTTTTATGTAATGCAAAACAGGTGTTGTGGTGCTATTCACATTAATGTACATTATCACAATCTGCAAGTGTAAACGTGAAAAAGGGTTCACAGAACATCTTGGTTTCCTTAAAGGCAGCAAGAGTTAAATATTTTCAGATACACTCAACAAATTTTAGAGAGCGCCTAAACACAGGTGACCACACAGTAGAACGGGAAAGAGAGCATGTTTAAACTACTCTTCCTTATTTGTATAAATTTTAGCTTGAGCTATTGAGCCTTGTTTTTGACAGAAAAAAAAGTATACGGTTGTTTTAGTCCTAATCATAATGAAGATGTATTAAAGGTATTCAAGCCCTCTATAAATTCCCATTTCACGCATAACTGAAGGCAAATCTATTTTTTGTTTTAGAATGGGGAGAGAATAGAACTTTGTCAGGTTTTTATTGTGGTCTGTGTCCCATAAGGTATATTCACCTTCCTTTATTGTTCTGGTTAGCATTATCACAGAGAGTGAAAGGAAATCCCAAATTCTGAGTTGTCACCAGAATGGTAATAGAGGGGAAATCGTCCAATCGGAACACTAGTCCTGGAGACCGTGGTGCCTACTGGCAATTTTGATTTGGGGGGTAGCAAGGAGTGCAGAGTAACAACGAGAGATTAGAGAGGGTGGCTTGTACTTTAGGATATGGAATTGACAGGTAAGTCAAAATTCATTCTCTCAATCGTACAATACAGGACACAGGCAACTTATTCATACACAATGGAATGTCTCCAAGCAATGACTACAAGGGTGGGCAACAACTAGGCAAATGGAACTGTACCCACAGGCCCAAACAACAACAGGGGTTAAAGAGCCAATTTCGGACTGCTACTGCAAGAATTTTGCAAGGTTGGAAGGAATAAACAAACATAGAAAAAAAGTTTGTCTGATGGAAGTAGTAGCTTTTAGGTAAACTCTAATGGCTCCGACTACGTCAAAGCAATGTAGCCAGAATTCCTATGGAAGCTTAGGAGGAGGGCACAAGGATAGCACAACTATGTTCTCAACAAGATGGTATGGTACCCCCTTTGGGAGAAAGATGGCTTTGGGTGTAATACAATCTTGTCATTGTGAAGTATGAGGTAAGATTCTTTACAGGAAAGGGACGCAAGTTCAGAGACTTGTCTGACATCTGCGATGGCTACCAAGAATCTCAAAGGTAATATCCCTGATGGATTCAAAGGGTGGCTTCTACAGGTCACAGAGATCCAAATTAAAGTCCCAGGGAAGCGCAGGCTGCTGCAAAGAGGGCCTGACACCAGAAACACATTGAATTAAGGTTTTGACAGGAAAACAAAGCCAAAGAAAATAGATAAGACTGGTACCTGCAATTTTACAGAGCCAAGTGCGAGATTCTGCTCAAGACCTGATTGTGGCCTTTCTTGCATTTAGCAAAGCAGGGATGACAGACTCAGAAACCCCTCCATCCTTTAAGATAGAACAGAGGGCCTTGGGATAGCAGATCTAGCCTGTTTTGAAGAGGCCAGGGGTCATGTGCAAGAAGTCTGTGTACTAGGCTTTTACAGGCCATTTTGTGGCTAGAACAATCACTGTCTTCCAGTCTTGCTCTATGTTGTGGCAGGCGAGGTAGAATGCTCAGTAAAGGGGAGGCATAGATTAGCTTGAACTGAAACCAAGGGATAACTAGAGCATCCAAGGTTAGCGATAAAGGATCCCTGTTTCTGGCAACAGAGGTAGTTTGTTGTTGTATCTGGAGGTTAGGCTGTCCACATCCAGAGTGCCCCATTTTTGGCCTAATAGATTGAACACATCTGGATGAAGAGACTATTCCTCTTGGTCAAAGCAGTGGCAGCTGAGGGATTCTGTCTGCAAGTTGTCCTCTCTTGGTATGTGGATCGCAGAAATCGTTGGGCAGTGAAGTTCTGTCCATGAAAAACTGGTTTGTTTCCTTCAAGGCAGCCAGGCTCCTTGTGCCCCCCCTGAAAGTTGATATATGCCACTGTAGCTGCATTGCCTGAACTGCATCCAAACCGGATGTTGCTTCAGAAGAGGGGGGGGGTGTACAGTGCTCAGGGAACAACCTGACAGGCTTGAAAACCAAGCCATTGATGGGGAGTTTGGTTTCTTCTCTCTTGACCATGTTCCCTCTGAACTATCAAGGATTGGAAGACTCCTACCCTGGCAGACAGACCGGTGTCTATTGTAAGAACTTTTCAATGGTAGGGAAGCACAAATGTTCTCAGTTAGATTTGAGGTGGTGATCCATTGGGCACAAGGATAGGGGCCAAATTGGGACCCAATTGTGGGAGAGAAATGGGAGTAGAAGCAGCAAGGAGTTTTTTTAAACCCTGGACAAAGATGGCTGTATTAAAGCCATAATACACTCAAGGAATAGGGGCACAGATGCAGACAATTCTGCCTTTGTTAAATAGGATGCTTTCTGCATACCTGAAATAGAGCTAGAATTGGATGCTGAGACCGGTGTTAAAACAGGGTTCTGCTAGAGTGAAGGGACGCATCGTCACTCGGAGACTGAGTGTTTTGTGCACCTTCCGCAGACCAAATGTTTGTCTGCTATATAGAATTGTCTCCCTTTCACCAGGTCTCCACCATAGCTACAAGTGAGGGTATTCTGCTGTAGGGTACAGCAGGATACCCTCGGAGTAGAGTATGGGGAAAATATGGTTAAGCGTGTTTAGGAGTACGTGAAAACTCAAGTGTAGATCTTGATTTCCCACACAGGATTTTCCATTGCTAGTTGTTGGCTAGTATTTCTCCTAATCCAGCAATTAGCTTTCCTACATAGATTCACACAGAAAAAAAATCTTATTTTATGACCATTCATGGTTCTTATTTTAATTGATGATCAAAGCTCCTCTGCCAATCGCTAATAGTGACCAAATTCACATGACCCCTGTTCACATATACAACAGTTTTCAGTTCTGGCTACACTGGAATAAGAAGTAGTGAGGGAATGCTGGTAAGCTGGTCCCTCACATTTAGCAGGCCTTGCCCAATATTTGTCATCTAATGAGAAAGTGGCTGTGCATTCCAGCAGCTCTACCCAACCTTTAGAAGCTTCAGCTCAACTCCAGTGATGCTGGTTTCAAGCTTCTAATGTATGTGGCACTGTAGCAACAAGGCAGGATCAGGAATTTAAAGAAAATTGAGTTTTCGGCCAGGCCTCAGAGGTGCCGCAAAAGGCCTACAAAAACAAAGTATGTGGAGCTCAAAATGGCCTGCCCTGACTTCAGCCCCCCTGAAGCTTCAGATCAGAGCTGGAGGACCTCCGGACACGCTACAATAGCCTGTGTCCATGCTGAGGATTCCTCCTTCGTGTAGCGATACGCCTGTCATATGGTGGATTCCTTCACTCTGTTTGTTACCAGACATCTGCAAATGAGTTGATGATTGTGGACTAGTTTAAATCTGTGATTCTTTACAAAGCAGGAGGAAGCGCCAAGGCGGAAGTGACATTAAAATGTGATATAACACCTAGTCATCCACCTGAGCCTGGGATCTCACTGGTTGACTTTTAGGACCAAAATTGAACAGTTTGCACTGTGAAGTAAATACATTCGAACAGGTTACAGCCAGACTACAGTTCTCAAGGCTTTATCGGGGTTGCACTAAATCAGATACACTGCTTTTGTGCAGGCTTTGGAAGAAAGTAACAGTTACGGGGAGGTGCCCCAGAGGGGGGTTTCCTCAAAAGCTTGCCAGTGTCCAATCACCTGAGAACAAGCCTATAACCCATAGTCTATGAATACATTACTTGTGTCCTGTACTGTATGATCAGGATAACTTGACTTTGGTTTTCAGAGGCATGGGATGATCAAAGGAGAAAATGCCTTCTGCCCCAAGCTGTCAGAATGTTAAGATGCAACAATTTCATGTACAGGACTACCTAAAAAAAAAAAAGGATCAGGAACCAGAGTACCGTCATACAAAAGTAAGTAGAGGTATATTCCAGGGAACTCAACTCAAGCAGATTTGACTGAAGGGTACAAAGCTTTTCTTGGGGAAGGAAAACTTGTGCTGAGGCCGTGTCCAGAACGAGGCCCAGTTATTGTAGTTGATGCAATGGCTCCAGGGTCAACTTCTGGAGATTGAGGGCCCAAGCTGCAGTCCTGTACCATCTGCTGCACATTGGCCCAGAGGCCATCCCTCTATAGCTCCCACAAGATTACATTGTCTAGATGCCTCAAATTAGGGATCTCCAAGCTCACAGATGAGCCAGAACCATTGTTAAAACTTACAGTGCTGTGGGTAAGCCAAAGAGCAGAGCCACAAACTGAAAATGTTGTTCCTCACCACAAAGCGCAGGTAGTGTTGAGGAAGCTAAAATACAATGATGCTAAGGTAGACATCTTTGATGACCAAGGCTAAGAAATCTATTAGATGAAGGGAATCAGCCACTGACCTTGCAGAATCCATATGGATCTCCTGAACATGCAAGAACTCCAGAATGGCACACACATCGCTATTTGTCATGGGCACTGTTAACAGGTTAGAACAGTATTCATGAAATCATTCTAATTCTGGGGCAATGACCTCCCCCAAGAGAGAAGCTGGTGCCGTGAAGCCAAAAGGGGTGCCCTTTTGTTAGGTGTTGCAGGCACGTCTGACAGCACGAAGTTTGGAGGCAGCAAGAAGCGAAACGCCAGTTTGTAGCCTCTGAAGACAACATTTTGAATCCAGACATTAGGCGATATTTCATGTCCTGTGAAGGCCACCAAGAATCTTATCACTTGCAGATGTGGGGGTGTCCATTTAAAAGAAGGCTTGTTGCCTGACTTGGTGGGCTTGGGGCTTAAGAACTTTTCTAAAAGGAAGCCGTTTCACCCTCAAGGTCTCAACAAAATGAATCCTTCTTGGTTCCAAATGAAGATTCTGTTCTGTTGCTTCTTTAGCAGTAAGAGTGCTCTCTCGTGTGTTTTTTTTCTCGGAAAACAAATCCAGAACACTGCCATTAATTCAACCTTGAAAAGGCATATGTTCCAACTATTTCTTGCAGAGGAGCTCAGATGATCAGCATTTAAGCCACTGTGTTCGCCTTATGAGCACTGATAACCAGGTGAGAGAGTTGATGGGAGAGACATATCCCAAACCATCCATGCAGAAGTGCAACGCTTCAGGGAAAAGCTCCAAGTGTTGTCTGGTCAATTTAGTCAAAAGGGCAACTTAAAAACGCAATCACATTTTTTGCCTGCAGTTTAGTAATGGTCTTATTTAAAGTGGATGTAAACCTCATTCATGAAATTTGACCTGGGCACATATATCTGAAGTGTTTACTTATCTCTCTACAAAGCTCTAAGTCCCGTGTCTTTCTGCTGTCCCTTTCCTCTGTTATCAGCATGATAACTTCTGACAAGCTCTCCGACACACGAGATAAAAGCAGCTGGAAATTTGTGTCGGGGAGGCAACTTAGAGACAGATAAGCAGAGAGCTTGTCTATTTACAGTACAGATCTGCATGTTCCTCTGCCTGTGGAGTGGGAGCGTGTGCCTTTCCTCCAATCAGCTCACACACAGTGTATGCCCAGCCCCCCCCCACTGCTGAAACAGGTAGAAAATGTTCTAACACGATGTGCACATTCTAAAGAATATAGAAAGCTGGAGACAGCAGATATACATGTAAAACTTGTGTAGGGAGATTTGTTTCATCTCTGTGTATCTTCTGAGGCTAATCACGTCACTGGGTACATGCGAGTGTTTACATCCACTTTAAGACAGTGCAGGTTCCACAGAAGGGACCACCTGCTTTTTGTAAAAACTGTATTCCATTGGGTATGGCTGTGCATACACTGTGTGGAGGCCCTTTCCAAAACCCCAACCATTATACCTTATATTACAACCTCCAGTAACTAAACATCTTCATGTTTTTTGTTTTTTTTTGGACCACTGGAGAAGACAACACTTGAGAGGCTTGTGCATCTTCTTCAGAGGATTCATCTGCTTTGGCAGAGGCTGCTTTTTCAGACCCTGTCTCCTTCAATTCCTCCTCAACCAACACCCAAAAGGGTGGTAAAGGAAAGTCACATGGTAGCTCCTGTCTGGAGACCTAGAGATCTAAAAAGGCAGCTGAAGCTTCCTCCTTGGATACGAAGATCTCAGCTATCATGGGCTTCTGCGTCACAGAAAGCGAGGATGTGGTAATGTCTAACCTCAATAGGGGGGAAATGTAACGCGCACCCTGGAATCAAATGTTAGGACTTGTGTCATGTATATTTACCACTCCAGTAGCAGGGAAAAAGCCAGATTATGTCTGACTGCTGCTCTGAACTACTCAGAGACATGTGATTGGATTTATACAAAAAGTTTACATTTTTGCTGGAAAAAACAATAGATGTAAAAAGAAGGGATAGAAAATATAAACATTAACATAATTACTACAATAGCATACTACTGCCTATTCTTTTTTACATCCTGCTTTCCTGTACTAGGTTTTCTAGAGGAGAGGCGAGCTGGCTATCTCTCATGGCAGGTTCTTGGAGAGAAGGAGGGAGGGTGCAAACTAGACAGGAAAATTATACTTGTCTTTCACCCTGGTGGTTCAGTGGCACGTTAGCACTATGTATATCTCCTAGGCCTGCCAAGGACCCAAAGTTCTATGTGCAACTGTGTGTGTGTCACTTGGACTGCGTCATCCTGCTTTTCAACACCTAATATTTTAGGTCATATGTGTTATGGCACGTGTGGCCTCATTTCAGAACTTATATCAATCAACAAGAGACTAAAATCTACATTCTTTTTCAAAGTATTACATTCATGAACATAGTATAGCTGCTCATAGAACACAAATCATTAATATGAATAGTTAATATGGACAGTTAAAAAAAAAAAAAAAAAAAAAAATTTTGATTAAATGAACAACTTAAAGTCCGTCCTATAGCAGTTTTACTGCTACAGGGCAGCATCTGTGCATTGGATCACTTATATATACACATGATCGAACACTTCAGGATAGGGGGGCACGCATGCGCACCGCTGGTGGCTGGCTTGCGCTGTGATTACATACCGCCATCCGCCAATTGTCAGGCAGAGAGACAGAACTGGTATCTGCCTATGTAAACAAGGCAGATCGCTACTCTAACAGGAGGTAACGGATGGAGTTTACGTCCCTGCAAAGCCGGGAAGAAAATTCCATCTCTTTCAAGTAAAAGCACCTCACACAGTATAGTAAAACACTGGCTAGGCACACAATAACCCTATGATCACCCCTGATGTTAAGCCCTCCACAGCCAGTGTTATTAGCATAGTGACCTGCATATTTTTAGCACTGATCACTATTAGTGTCACTGGTCCCCAAAAAGTGTCAAAAAAAGTGTCAGCGTATCACGATCCTGCTATAAGTTACTGATCACTGCCTTTGCTAAAAAAATAAAAAATATCCCAGTTTGTGGATTCTATAACTTTTGTGCAAACCAAATCAATATACGCTTATTGGGATTTTTTTTTACCAAAATATGTAGCAAATTACTTATTGGCCTAAATTTATGAAGAAATTAGATTTTTAAATTTTTTTTATTGCATACGTTTTATAGCAGAAAGTAAAACACATATACATATTTATATATACACACACATACATACATATACATACATATATATATATACACACACATACACACACACATACGTACATATACACACACACACATACATTATTGGCAAAACGCTGATAATTTTCAGCGGCCAATATATCATTACATCCCTACCCATTATCCTTTATAATTCAAAACAAAACATTTTTTTTGTCCATCCAATGATCCAAATGTTTTCTGCAATTACATGCATGGCCCAGACCAGAAAAGAGTACAATTATAATCCCCATCATTTCACACGCAAGTATAAAGAACACAAGGAGTGTCAACTGCCAACTGCTGTTCCCAGGAGCCCAGACATGAATAACTTGGATTAGGTGAAAGTGGTATGGTATTTGCACATATTCTAATTCCTAAAGAACTTGTTGTAGAATCATGTACAGTACAGTGTGCATATTATTATATATACACAGTATCTCACAAAAGTGAGTACACCCCTCACATTTTTGTAAATATTTTATATCTTTTCATGTGACAACACTGAAGAAATTACACTTTGCTACAATGTAAAGTAGTGAGTGTACAGCTTGTATAACAGTGTAAATTTGCTGTCCCCTCAAAATAACTCACACAGCCATTAATGTCTAAACCGCTGGCAACAACAGTGAGTACACCCCTAATTGAAAATGTCCAAATGGGGCCCAAAGTGTCAAGATTTTGTGTGGCCACCGTTATTTTCCAGCACTGTTTTAACCCTCTTGGGCATGGAGTTCACCAGAGCTTCATTGGTTGCCACTGGAATCCTCTTCCACTCCTCCATGACATTGCGGAGCTGGTAGATGTTAGACACCTTGCGCTCCTCCACCTTCCATTTGTAGATGCCCCACAGATGCTCAATAGGGTTTAGGTCTGGAGACATGCTTGGCTAGTCCATCACCTTTACCCTCAGCTTCTTTAGCAAGACAGTGGTCATCTTGGAGGTATGTTTGGGGTCATTATGCAGCCCAGTCTCTGAAGGGAGGGGATCATGCTCTGCTTCAGTATGTCACAGTACATGTTGGTATTCATGGTTCCCTCAATGAACTCTAGCTCCCCAATTCCAGCAGCACTCATGCAGCCCCAGACCATGACACTGCCACTACAATGCTTGACTGTAGGCAAGACACACTTGTCTTTGTACTCCTCACCTGGTTGCCGCAACACACACTTGAAACCATCTGAATCAAATACGTTTATCTTGGTCTCATCAGACCACAGAAAATGGTTCCAGTAATCCGCGTTCTTAGTCTGCTTGTCTTCAGCAAACTGTTTGCGGGCTTTCTTGTGCATCATCTTTAGAAGCATGGGTATGGTCTGAGCACTGACAGGCTGACCCCCCACCCCTTCAATCTCTGCAGCAATGCTGGCAGCACTCATGTGTCTATTTCCCAAAGACAACCTCTGGATGTGAAGCTGAACATGTCATTCAACTTCTTTGGTCGACCATGGCGAGGTCTGTTCTGAGTGGAACCTGTCCTGTTAAACTTCTGTATGGTCTTGGCCACTGTGCTGCAGCTCAGTTTCAGGGTATTGGAAATCTTTTTATAACCTAGCCCTAGGCAATCTTTATGTAGAGCAACAATTCTTTTTTTCAGATCTTCAGAGAGGTGCCATGTTGAACTTCCAGTGACCAGTATGAGAGAGTGAGAGCGATAACACTACATTTAACACACCTGCTCCTCCTATTAACACCGAGTCACATGGCACCGGGGAAGGAAAATGGCAAATTGGGCCCAATTGGGACATTTTTACTTTGGGGTGTACTCACTTTTGTTGCCAGTCGTTTAGACAGTAATGGCTGTATGTAGAGTTATTTTGAGGAAACAACAGAAAATTTGCACTGTTATACAAGCTTTACACTCACTACTTTACATATTTACAAAAATGTGAGTGGTGTACTCATTTTTGTAAGATACGACATGTGCATGTATGTATGTATGTATGTATATATATATATATATATATATATATTTACACACACACACACACACACACACATACATATACATACACACACACACGCATACATGTACACATACATGACCAAAAACCTTGGTACCCCTGCATTTCTGTCAGTTAATGCTCCACTTCACCAAGAAAATTGTTGCAATTACAAATGTTTATGCATTATCGTGTTTATTTTGTTTGTATCTTTATGGCACAAAAAAGTGGAGAAACAAAAAGCAAAATCTGACACATTCCATGCAAAACTCAAAAAATTGACTGGACAAAATTATTGGCACCCTCAATTTAATATCTGGTAGCACACCCCATTGAAAAAATAACTGAAATCAATTGCTTCCTAAAACCATCAATGAGTTTCCTCCGCCTCTCTACTGGGATTTTGGACCACACTGTTTTCGTCAACTCCTCCAGGTCTCTCAGATTGGAAGGGTTCCTTTTCCCAACTGCTGTTTTGAGATCCCTCCACAGGTGCTCTATGGGATTTAGATCTGGACTCATTGCTGGCCAGTTCAGTACTCACCAGTGCTTTACCTTAAACTATTTCTGGGTGCTTTTTGACGCATGCTTTGGGTCATTTTCCTGCTTTAAGACCCATGACCTCTGACTGAGAACCAACTTTCTGGCACTGGGCCCTACATACACTCCAGAATTTTTTGGTAGTCTTCAGATTTCATAATGCCATGCACACGGTCAAGACATCCAGTGCCTGAAGCAGCACAGCAACCCCAAACCATCAGTGAACCCTCACCATGTTTTACTGTAGGGACTGTATTCTTTTCTTTAAAGCCCTCTTTTTTTTCTGAAAACAGTATGATGGGCTTTACCAAAAAGCTGTAAATTTGTTTCGTCTGTCCACAGCACATTCTTCCAAAAGCATTTCGGCAAACTCCAATCTGCGGTGGGGTCCTCCTGGGTCTCCTATCATAGTGTGCCTTTTCATTCAGATGGCGATGTATACTGCAAGCTGACACAGTTGTATTCTGTGCTTGAAGGCCAGCTTAAATTTGTTTGGAAGTCAAATCAAGGTTTTTTTTTTTCCACCATTTGAGTAATCCTTTGTTGCATCAATTTTTCTCTTTCAACCATGTCCAGGGAGATTAGCTACAGTGCCATGGACTGTAAAATTCTTGACAAAGTTGAGCACAGTGGACACAGGAACATTATATCATCTGAAGATGGACTTGTAACCTTAAAGTGGTTGTAAGGATTCGGTTTAAAAAAAATAAAAACAAAACATGTCATACTTACCTGCGCTGTGCAGTTGGTTTCGCACAGAGTGGCCCCGATCCTCCTCTTCTTGGGACCCTCCGCAACGCTCCTGGCTCCTCCTCTTCTTGAATGCCCGGTCGGAGAAGCACTCTTCTTCGTGGACACCTGTGCGGGCGCGCTCACATGCCCTGCTGCATCCGTAGACAGACAGCAGGACTCGGCTCCACCCCCACGTCATTGGATTTGATTGACAGCAGCGGGAGCCAATTGCTGCACTGCTATCAATCTATCCAATCAGGACACGAGACACCGGCCAGAGGCTGGTGTGCTCGTTCCCGTCGTGGGAATTATGGGGCTCAGGTAAGTATAAGGGGGCTCGGGGGCGCAGCTGCAGCAGATAAGGTGTTCTATGCATTAAGGTGAAAAACGGCAAGGGTGCTTTTCCACAATTTTTGCTCACAAATCCTCAGACAACTCTTTGTTGCTCTTTCTCTTCTTTATGCGGCACACAGAGACACACAACAGGAAGGTTGAGCCAATTTTTTACCATTTAAACTGGTTGCCGGTGTAATTTCTATATTGTCAGCACCTGTTAATTGATACAGGTGAGTTTAATTACAAAATACAGTAGCATCACAAGTTGGAATGCAATTATTTCTTACAATTTTGAGAAGGTGCCAATACTTTTTGTCCAGTCCATTTTTAGAGTTTTGCATGGAATGTGTCAGATTTGGCTTTTTGTTTCTCCACTTTTTTATACAATACAAAAGAAATAAACATGAGAATGCTTAAACACTTGTAATTGCAACAATTTTCTAGAAAAAGTGGGGCATTATCTGACAGAAATGCAAGGGTGCCAATATTTTTGGCCAGGGCTATATTTATTTTAATATATATATATATATATATATATATATACACACACACACACACATATATATATATATATATACACACATACATATACACACACACACATATACATACATTTCAAGAAACAATAAAATATTAGATCTGCTTCACATAGATTTTATTATTCCAGTTGTATTAACCAGCTCAGAAGTTTTACCATTACTCCTCACATTACACTGCCTTTTTATAAATGGTTTGTCATTCTGGAGGTGCGCAGGGGGTTCAGCAGTGATATGACTGGGAGAATTGTTAGTTTTATTAAGCTATTTCACAATATTATTACATGGGCCGATGCTGGCAATAAAAAAAAAAAAATCTAAACATCTTCAGAGCTCCAGAGAGCAATGAATGTTACTTTACACTGATGTCAAGTGCAATAACTGCAGGGTGGGGAAACGGCGGAAGAAAAGCACTGGGGGCTGGGAGAAGCTTTTTTTTTTTTTTTTTTTTGCCTGCATACATTTGCTTTGATTGCATTTCACATTTCAGTGCACTGCAGGCTAATGGGATTGCAATTCTACAAGGTACCAGTTTTCATTCATTATAAAAATGCTAAGTGAAATCTCATCACAAAAGTAATAAACAGAAAAAAAGAAACCAGACTGTGTAACTCCTTCTCTGCTGTAAGAGACTGCAAACAAAAGAATCAGAGCATTCAACTGTAGTGAAGAGCTGTGCAGGGGCCAAAATGGAGGTCAACAGTCATAATGGTAACCTTAAGATTGGAGGAAGGCAGCTCTAATCGAGTTTAGTCTTGGCAAGGTTTTTTTACGTCTGCAAGGAATAAATTGGAATGTGGAAGAAACATCCCATTTTTAAATGAGCCTAATGTTATCAGGGTCTGACAAGTGTTCTCCTTATCTACGAGTGAGTAGGGAGATGTGCAGGAAGGCAATGAAAGAATCCACTAGAATATAGCATTAGAATATCAGTCCAAGCCCCCGCTCTTTGTGGTGGGTGATCTGCTCCAAAATGACATACTACAAGATAAAATAGTAATGCTAATATTGATAGTTTGTCCATTACAGGTCAGCTAACTGTCCACTGGAACAGTTACAAAGCTGTTAGTTTCGATTTCACAAGGCCAATCAATACCAAGGCATACTGTTTCAATTTTGCCCGCATTGATTTTTCTCAGTCTCCTTTCTTTCTTTTATAACACCCGCTCCTTCTAGCATTCATCTTTTCTGAAAGGAAGAAGATTTGATTTACTGAAGAAAAATTGAAGAGAGCATCACAAAGATTTTACCGGCAGGGCTCTTGACATGCAGGGGGAAAAAAGGGGGGAAAAAGATGAATGTTTCACAGAAGAAAAAAATAAATAAAAAAAATCTAGCTTCTTGCTTGAGGGCATCCATTAGAACATATTCCTCGCAATCTTAAACAGTGTCTTGAAAGCAGCTGCAACCTGATTCTGCTTCTTTGCCCTAATTTAAAATATACTGGCAGTTTGATATAAAAACGCCGAAACCCTTATTGCAACGCATGATAATTTATATCTGCAATTTTGCTTATGATTTTTTTTTTGTGACGACAAGTAGTGCCACTTTCTTTTTTTCCCCAACTATACGAAGACCCAGAGTGAATTTCTATGGTACATTAGTCAGCCTATTAGAATGCAATGAAGGACACGATGAGAAAAGGGTAGCCTGTCCTCAGAGACTTTCATCTACTGTTCTCCATCATCTCTTCTCATCCTTCTTGCATTCAGCCACTTTACCAGGTGTCATCTACATGAAAGATGATTTGTCTCCTGACCCAAATAAACACAATGCCTGTTAGGTGCATAGTGTGTGTGGATGAAAAAAAAAATTGCTCCTGCACTCTGTTCATTTTATGCATTTTTTTGCCTAATCCACTGTTCCTTATCAGCAGCGTTGCTTCTTCTTTTCACCTGAGCCTCACACCAATGACATTAATGTATGAAAAAGTAGTGGATGGCAGCTACATTTTTTACTTGGTTAATCTGTAACTGCTTGGAATTTACAAGAAAAAAAAATAGTGACAGCAAAGGGCAAATATTCACAAATTCTATGTGAGCTGAATACTTTCACTCTCTGTGCTAGGAAGGAAGGAAGGAAAAAAAAAAAAAAAACACTGCACAAATCTCAAGGAATAAAGAACATGTTGACTTTCTGTAGCAGCAGCTTGTGTAAGCCTGATATTAAGACACAAATTGCATTCAGACAGGTCACCAGGTGTCAAAAGATATTAGATGCCTGCTGTGAGGAAACAACAAATCCCATCTGCTTCAGAGAAAATAATATTTTGACTGAAATGGAACCTGGGAATCTTTTTATGTATAACAGAATTAGGTGTAATAACCACACCATGTAAAAAAAAAAGAACATGTAATCATCGGTGGTTTGCCTATAATAATGCAGATTTCTTTTGATCTGCCTCAAATGGGCAATACTGTTTTTTTTTTCCATACCTGCCAACCTGCATCTTGGTTGCTGCACCAGATGTTTTCTCAAAATGCCACATGCTGGATTGTCATTGCCGAATGCAGCACCTGACCTTCTCTATAATTGACTAAAAATATTGATGTAATGGCATGGGTCTGATTGTGATTTATTAAAACCACTGCCGATCCTGGGCCAGCTGCCAGCATTGCAGCCTACTGATCAGACGGCATTAGGAAAGCCATCAATACTGAAACAAAATAAATGACATTAATGGGAAAGTATTAAGGCTCCAGGTCCTGGCAACAAGCAAGCGATATGAATTCCAAAGGACAGAAAGGAATGAAAATAGCATAAATGAAATTAAACCAAAATCCTTGGGAGATTCAATTTATTTACTAAAAGTCATGAAGCAAAATTGTGTTAACACTTGCAGTGCTAAACTGGAAAAAAAAAAAGTATAATGTTCCTGTTTATAAGCAAAAATGATTTACATACACAAGAAAAATTATTCCAATTTACCATTGACACCACTGCAAAAATAAAATCCAGATAGCCAAGTGCACACAGAAAAAAATATTAGCAGAGCTCAGAATTCAGTTAGGTGAATTGCATTTAGAATACTCTCATTATGCCCTCATCTGTAAAACAAGATAAATATAGCATGCTACAATTCAGGCTATTAAAGCCTATTAACTCACTCAAATAGACTGATTGCACCTTTGATCAACCGATTTTATACATTATGATATGCATTTATGTAGGTTATGAAAATGTCATATGAAATGGCTAGTTCAAACAGCACAAAACACAATTAATAAATAATTCATGTTGTCTATGAACTCCTATACCTTTCTACATAGACTAACAAATTGATTGCAAATGTCTTCCCTATTCCAGTCAAGCAGGTAACATTCGCCATTCTCAGCCATATTCTAGTCCAGTGCTAAATGGCAATAAAAGAGCTTTTATCCAAAACAAAATGGAAGACCCCACCCACCGTGCCAAAAAGTGAATGATTATTATGACAAACTCTAGATTGGGTGCATGATGCCTAATCCTTTCCTTAATGCTTTTTGAGTCACTGACTTAGAACAAGCATGTGCATAATAGTTGTCAGACATGTGATGTACGCAGACTTGCTCCATGCACCAAAAATTTCTAGCTGCCAGACTGCAATACTAATAGTCTGACTTTAGTATTAGGAATCATGGACCTGGAATATGTAGAAAGACTTGGAGAGGCAGAACCCTTCATTTGCATACATGTTTGTAATAGCAGCTCAAAGCAAGATGGTCAAGAATGACAGGCAAGTAAATATGATGCACTATGCCAGCAATTCTCAACCAGAGCTCTGTGGAATGCTAGGGCTCCTCCAGAGTTTGGTTAAGGGTTCATTGTGCTGTGGCCAATTGACCTCCTATCTGATGGTGTGTGCATTGTATTGGGTCGACACCATTTCGCAGACACCAATGATCCTGTCTGTAAGGAGGGCATTCTTCTCAATGACCTTAAATTTAAGGTGCATTTTCCCAAAGACCATCAATAAATTAATTTTAGCAGGGGTTCTTTGAGACCTGAAAATTTGTCTAGGGTAAAAAGGTGAAGAAAGTAACTGTCTAGCAGTCCATTGTCTGTGAGGTTATCACGCATGCCAAACCTGTACACATGTTGATCGATTCCCAGGAATGTTTGGATTCATACACGCTGGATTTTCATGGAATTTTTTTAAAGTATATAATACTGTTACATTTTAATAAACTATCATACAGTTTTACACTATGTGGGCATTTTATCTCTTCCTTATGGGCCCCGATACAGAGTAACTTATCATCAGGCATGACTGCACCATTGCCTTCAGCATAGTGGAGGAAGCTGGCTGGATCCTTTGAGATGGTATAGCATGCTTGTCTAGACTCCTATAACTTGGAGTCTAGCCTTCTGGTAGGGAGGCAATTTATACGTTTTCTGGTGGAGGTGCACCAGAATGTGCATTTGTCTCATTCACTTCAGTTGGATATTCACCAAGAAGTTCACCATTTATAAAAATATGATTTGTCTAAACTTTATAGACACTTGTTTTGTTTCATCAACTATGTTTAGCGTGACAACATTTTCTTTTTAAATTGTCTAGCACAGCCCAACATTAGGCCAGGTTTTGTTGTTTAAATAGGTATGTTATTCCCTATTGTTGGCTTTGTAATAAATCAAACATTTTTTTTTTTGACACATCCTGCTGCTGTGTTGATTATATATATATAGCAGTATTTTGTCAAGTTAATACAAGGAGTTCAACTCTAGATCAGGATTATGAAAGTATTGGTGATGTCCTGAATTACACAACAAATTCTTCATATATTACTGCAAACCTGTCCAAAATCGGAATAACTAAACTATTGCATATATCAATAAACCTTTTTGCTATTGTTTATTGGTTTATTGTTAAACCATTCGTTTACCTCCTAACAGTTCTTTTAGCATGATGGTCAAGATTTTTAGGTGTAAGGAGACCGAAGCCTATCAAAACAGGGACATGGTCTAGTAAAATATAAACATACTGTAAGTGAGGTGCATGGGTTAATATAATTTTGTGGGTTCTTTATTTCCACTATGTCAAGTCATATCACATGCTCATTTAGAGAATGCCATTAAGCAAGGCTGTATATTAAATTTTTAATCCGGAAACTCCCAATGCTGGAGGTTTGGTTGTTAAGGGATGTTGATTATAATAACCTACTGGTATCTTACATCTATTGTAGACAGCATTAACCATTAAAAGCTCTACTTGCCCATTGCCCCTACCTCCAGTGATTTCGTTTTGCATGTTGTAAAGGAACTTAATCGACAGGTTATAATACTCTTCATCTGTTAAATTAAAAAGATATGATCAAAATAATTGAATAAAATTCTCACCTTGATGAAGAACTTCCCCAAGCTCCATGTTTATCTGTGAGAATATTGATAATTTTTTGTACAAGTTGGGTTGCAGTCACATGATCTCTATACTTGGCTGCCCTTATTAAATGGTCACACATCTTTTCATCTTCTCTCTTGTCTGCAGAATACTGTGCAGAAAGCGACTGAAAGAAAAACAACAAAACTTCCTTAAAACATCAGATTTTACATGAAAATTTTACAAAATATCGCTACACATTTAGATTTTCTGTTTACCATTACTTGAAAGCAAACAAGGGCAGAGTGTGCAGAGCTCAGGAGTAGCATGGAATGTAGCTGCCACCTTAATGAGCACTAATCTCCTGCTCCATTGAAGCCCACGGCCCCATATTCCTTTCATACAATAGCATTTATTGAACAAACACACACAGTAAGCCTAGTAGATCCAAACAGTCCAATGATCTCAGAGATGTGTGGGGTAGCTACTGGGGGTCGGGTTGTGGTCACTGCACCCTATATAAAATGCATTTGATACAATTTACAAAGCATTGCATATATTTTGTGTACAAATCAGTATCATCCTCTTCATACATTTCTAATGCAATATGTTTAGGAAACTTCTACAGCAAGACTAAAAAATACATAATGGTTTTACCTACAGGACATTAAGGTGTAACGTGATAGGCATGTAGTACTGGTAATATGTACAGTTTTACCATTACTAGGATACGCTCTGCATCAAGCTATACCTACGGTTGATCAATGATCAGATGATGCTCAGAGCTATACTAGGGATAGCAAAGTCATCGATAGGGCCACCCGTGCTAGGAAAAAGGGGAACCTTGTGTTCCAGGCTGGATGATGGGTAGGGGGCCAATAACCACATGCTGTAAAAAAGTAATGGTTGCAATGCATAAACTGTAATCCAAGGCCTTTCACAGAGTATAATGCCCTAAAGTAAAAAAAAAAAATGATTCGACTGAGGGCACAAAGGCTTACAACAGGGCATTCTATATTGCAAAATGGACACCTGCAATTCAAAAAAATATCTGTATATACATACCATACATACATGTTAAATAAATTCAAAATATACTATACAAACATCCAACCAATATAAAAAAGTGCATTTCCAAAACAGGCAGGCAGAAAGGTAATAAATGCTTTCAAGTGCTTCCTAATGGTCTAATGGATCAGTCTTTACAATTTGAAGAGCAACTTTTCATACCTGACATAAAATCTATAGATATAAATCACATTAGTGGTCCATTCTTTACCGATTATCAATCTCTGTCTCTTTGCTGAACATTAGTGCTGCATTTGACCTTATATTATAAAATTAAGACCAGTAATGCCATGTATAATAAAACAATAAAAATAAAAAATAATAGCAATAAAACAAGCTTCCAAAAATTATATTCACAATAGTTTTCCTTGCTATGAAAGAAT
Organism: Aquarana catesbeiana; assembly: GCF_042186555.1. Taxonomy (NCBI): domain Eukaryota; kingdom Metazoa; phylum Chordata; class Amphibia; order Anura; family Ranidae; genus Aquarana; species Aquarana catesbeiana. The sequence goes on from NC_133324.1 coordinate 737,177,463, forward strand.
GGTAATAAATATTACACAAAAATGTAAAGGACAAGACTCTGACTGCAAGATCATTCTCTAAACTGTAGCATATGAGACATTCTGTATGTATGTTCACAATAAAATAATATATTATTTATCATGCCTAAAAAGAGTTGATGTTCATAACAGAACATACGTGCACTGATCTCTAAACAACTGCCTTAATGCAATTGTTCTAGGTTTTAACTGTAAACACATATTTTGTTGCCTCTACCAAGGTGGTGTCATAACTACATGGTAATACAATGGAGAGGTAGAACGGGGAGATGCCTATGTAAACAAGGCATTTCCCCGTTCTGCCTAGTGACATAACAGGGATCTACTGCTCCCTGTCATGTCAGTGGAAGCCCATCCCCCCACAGTTAGAACACCTCCCTAGGACACACTTAACCCCTCGATCGCCCCCTAGAGTTTAATCCCTTCCCTGCCATTTATACAGTAATCAGCACATTTTTATAGCACTGATCGCATTATAAATGACAATGGTCCCAAAATGGTGTCAAAAGTGTCCGATGTGTCCGCCATAATATCGCAGTCATGATAAAAATCGCAAATTGCTGCCATTATTAGTAAAGAAAATAAAAATAAATAATAAAAATGTCATAAATCTATCCCCTATCTTGTAGACGCTATAACTTTTGAGCAAACCAATCAACATACACTTATTGCGATTTTTTTTTACCAAAAATATGTATAAAAATAAATATCAGCCTAAACTGTGGAAGAAATTATTTTTTTATATATATATTTTTTGGGGATATTATAGAAAAAAGTAAAAAATATTGTTTTTTTTTCAAAATTGTTGCTTTTTTTGTTTTTAGCGCAAAAAATAAAAAACGTAGGTGATCAAATACCACCAAAAGAAAGCTTTATTTATGGGGGAAAAAAAAGGATGTCAATTTTGTTTGGGTACAACGTTGCACGACCACGTTTGCAACAGGGCGACGCAGTGCCCTATTGCAAAAAATGCTCTGGTCAGGAAGGGGGTAAAATATCACTTAAACTCAAAGTACCTAGGTCAAAAGCCATACCCAGCAAGCCAGAGTCCTAGCTCACAACATTTATAAAAAATAAAAGGGGCAGTGGCTGCTAAACAATGAGACATATACTGCAATACATAAAACCATTAGCAGTTGGAAAACATATTTAAAACTTTTGCATAATTAATAATAACCAGCTACAGTCTGCACTAATTGTGCTCACTAAAATCTTTTTATTAAAAATAGGATTTTTATAACAGCGTACCTGTAAAATCCTTTTCTTGGAGTACATCACGGGACACAGAGCCACAGTAATAACTGCATGGGTTATATGGCACCTTCAGGTGGTGGACACTGGCACACCATAAACAGGAAGTTCAATTCCTCATATAACCCTTCCCCTCACCGGGAGTACGTCATTTTTGTAGCAAAGCAAAGCAATACACGTGTAACCAGAAAGAGGGAAGGGGCCCCTGTGTCCTGTGATGTACTCCAAGAAAAGGATTTTACAGGTAAGCTGTTATAAAAATCCTATTTTTTTTATCGTACATCATGGGACACAGAGCCACAGTACTAACTGTATGGGATGTCCCAGAGCAATGCCACCTGAGGGGAGGAGACACAAACAAAAGTAGGGTGCAATCAGACCTGAGGACCTATACTGCTGCCTGCAGCACACTGCACCCAAAGGCGATATCCTCATGCCTTCTTACATCCACCTGATAGAATCTGGTGAATATATGGACTGAAGACCAGGTTGTGGCCTTGCAGATTTAAGCCATGGAGGCTTGGTGATGCACTGCCCACGAAGCACTAACAGCTCTGGTGGAGAGTGCTTTGACCTGAAAAGGTGGAGCCTTCTTCTTCAAGCCATAAGCTTAAATAATTACCTGCCAAATCCATTTGGCAATAGTGGATTTTGATGCTGCCTGTCCTTTCCTAGGACCTTCAGGCAACACGAACAAAACATCCGTTTTTCTAATCTGAGCAGTCGCCTTCAAATAGATCATGACTGTTCTCACTACATCCAAAGAGTGTAGTGATTTTCTTCCTTAGAACGGGGTTCTGGAAAAAATGAAGGTAAAACAATATCCTGGTTTAGGTGAAAACCTCAAACCACCTTAAGCAGAAAGCTAGGATGAGGACGCAATACTATTCTATCCTTGTGAATGATTAAATATGGCTCTTTACAAGAAAGAGCCGCCAACTCTGATACCCTTCTTGCAGAAGAAATGGCTACCAGAAAAACTAGCTTCCTTGTCAAAAGGACCAAAGGAATATGTCGTATCGGCTCAAAAGGCTGTTTCTGTAATGCCGACAGAACTAAATTCAAGTCCCAAGGGTTCAGGGGTGCCCTAACTGGTGGATTAAGCAGCGTTACCCGCTGTATAAAGCTTCAGATCAAAGAATGCAAAGCAAGCAGACGCTGAAACAATACTGATAGGGCCAAGACCTGGCCCTTCATAGGACTCAAGGCCAGTTTCATTTCTAGCCCCATTTGCAGAAAGGCAAGAATTCTACCCATGACATACTTCCTAGGATGCCAACCCCTGGATTCACACCAAGAAACATATGCCTTCCAAACTCTACAATAAATTACTCTGGAAACTGGCTTCCTTGCATTAATCAAGGTAGGTATCACTGAGCCTGAAAGCCCACGATTCCTTAGAATGTGGGTTTCAATAGCCAAACCGTTAAATTTAGCATTTGTAAAAGTAGGATGAAACACTGGTCCCTGTGATAGCAGGTCTGGACGTGGTGGTAGGGGCCATGGGGCCCCTACCACCATCTTTACTATTTCTGCATACCAAGATCTTCTGGGCCACAAGAACTACCGACTTCCTTTCTCGCTTGATCCTGCAAAAAGTTGAGGGAGCAGCAGAACAGGAGGGAATGCATAAATCAGTGAGAACTGATCCCACAGGGTCACCAACACATCTGTTCCACATACGAGTGGATCTCTTGTTCTTGACACAAAGTTGTTGACTTTGTTGTTGAACCTGGACACAAACAGATCTACATTCGGGATCCCCCATCTTTGGCATATAGCCAGGAAGATGTCGGGGTGAGGGGACCATTCCCCCGGGAACAACTGCTGGCGACTTAAGTAGTCTGCCTGCCAGTTCTCTAAGTAGCTTAAATGTGGCACAGACCATTTTAGTAAGAGAACGCAGCAGCAACTTCTCAGCATGTGAAGCTGAAGAAAGTGCTTCCCCACTTGATTCCTCAGAAGAGAAATCATCAGCCTGTTCACGGTCCCCTGAGGGGGATTCATCTTCCCCCTCCCACAGTTCCTCCGTTTGGGGATCCTGGGTGGTAGAAGGGGACCTAATGCGTTTTCTTCCACTCTGTGAAGACGTGATTAAAGCCACTAATCTTTCCTCTAAACCACTCATAGCTGAGGAGAAAACCTGCTCAGTTATATAGACAGGGGCTGAAGTGTCGGAAGCAATTGCAGCCCCTGATGGCTCACTCTGACCAGCCTCCTTCGTACGGGATGGTGTTGCAGAGGGAGCGTCCTTAGGACCCGAGGGTGACCCCTTTGTGTCCTTGGTCTTTGCGGCATTTGAACCACCTCTGGTCATAGTGCCAATCACAAACACAGAGGTACCACAAAAAAAATGCACCCACTGCTGAGCAATAGTCCAACAATTGCAGCTGCTATTAAGCTCAGCCTGATGCTTAAAGTAAATGTGCCTGGGAATGCCTGTGTCACTCACATGCCACCCGTCCTCTTTGTGTACCCTAGCTGTATGCACCTGAAAGAAAGGTGTATTTTATAGCTATGCAGCCTGCGTTGTGGACGCGCCAACGTCGCTAAGCCCTGCCCCCTTCCTCCGACCACCCATCGCACCCCCCCCTATCAATTTTAAAATAGAGCGTTTTCCTACGCGAGCGGGCTTCGATCCTGACCGGGCCGCATGGAGGAGAGCTGGGGGAGGAGGAGAGCTGGGGGAGGAGGAGAGCTGCCGATGGCAACCGCCGTAATGGAGGCAGGAGCGGTGCAGCATACCCCCGTCTGATGCCATGCTCCCTCTGCCTGGAGGAAAGCTATCCAGGTGGGGGGGACATTCCTAGGAGGAGAAAACCCCCCTTTCCCATGACTTTACCTTGAGCCTGGGCCGGAGGAAGCGTGCAGCTTGTACACAGAGGCGAGACTGACAAGCATGGAACAGGTATGTGCTCGAGACAGCCCCCGGTGGTGACTACAGGCATAGCAACATTTACTTTAAAGGAGAAAACCCACAAGAATTAAAAAAATTCCTTGGGAATCTCACTTACCTTATCCAGCTACAGGGTTTTGTGGTAACAGACTCAATCTTCACCTCTCACGGTGGGGTCTGTTTAGAAAACCTTCAGGGACTGGGGCCCTCTTTTTTTTTAAATCAGGGAAGGGATTCACAGCCCTGGGGGCCTGTAAAAAGCACCCCGCCAGGAATATGGCTGAAAAAAACAAATACCGGATCCCGGGGTCCAGCTCTCTAAAAAGAGAAGCGTTACAGGCAAAACCTAATTTCTTCGGACACAAGGCCCGTGTACCGTTCAATTCGGCCTGGAAAGGACACTTTGAATTGATCCCGTTGCATGGCTTGCCCCAGTAAGGAATATTCCAGCGGAGCTCAGCACAGCACATTTTTACTCGTGACCAACACCTAAAACACTGGCAAAAAAAACTGAGGTACTCCCGGTAAGGGGAGGGATTATATGGGGAAATGAACTTCCTGTTTAGGGTGTGCCAGTGTCCACCACCTGAAGGTGCCATATAACCCATACAGTTATTACTGTGGCTCTGTGTACCGTGGTGTACGATAAAGAAAATGAGTTACGTGTGCAGCTGGAAATGCAAAGCCTCTAAAGGTTGCAGTCACACTTCAGCGTTTGAAAGCGCTGATGTGTAAATGACAAAATCGCAGGAGACCCGCATTTGAGATGCCATTCATTTGAATGACACCTCAAATTGTGGCGCGGGTCTGCCGCGCTGTAATTGCGGCAACACGCATCGTGGGAAGCATGTTGCCTACAAGTAGCTCCTGAACTTTTTTTTGGGCGACATGTTTCCCACGATGCGTGTTGTCGCAATTTGAGGTTCATTCAAATGAATGGCATATTAAACGCAAGTCCCGCGATGTCATTCACACATCAGCACTTTCAAATCGGGGGTAGATTCGCGGCAAATCTGCCCGTGGTTCAAAACGCTGGCGTGTCAATGCAGCCTAACACACTCCAGGTAATCATTGCTTATCAGTATCAAATATAAAGAACAGGGCCATGCTACCCATGAAGGCAGTTGAGAAGGCTGCCTCAGATGGGGGGGGGGTGGCACTGAGGCTGGAGAGTGTCCATTCCAGACAATTTGTCATTGGTGCAGTTCAGTTTCACTGCCCAGGTTTTCCGTTTGTCATACAGGTGCAGCAGTCAAGCCTCTTCAGTGGTGCAGAGCTTGTTAAAAGGCAGGTTCAGCATCGCTGAGGACAGTTCTGCTGGATACTGCACCTTCCAATGTGTAAGGCACAGCAGCCAGGCAGGAAACTCTGTTCCGTGATGTTAAGCCTTTATTTTTAACAGGCTCAACATCACTGAGCTGACTGCCTGCCTGTGAGTGCACAGGCATGCATCTTTGCCTGGAGGAGGTTTAATGGTGGCAAAATGGTTACCTCGAGTGGCATCCATACCCAGCATGGCCCTAGATAAGAAATTCTGACAGTCACAGCAAGCATGTTTCGAGGCCCACTTAAAAGTATTGAAGCCAAACATAGCGAGGCAACTAGCATTTTCAATAGATGATTAACAATTGTAGCCCCCATACTTTTCTCACAAAAGAATCAATTTAACCACGTCAATATCGGGCACTTTTACCCCCTTCCTGCCCAGACCAATTTTCAGCTTTCAGCGCTGACACGCTTTGAATGGCAATTGCACTACTCATAAGAAATTGTTAGCATTTTTTTTTTACACAAATAAAGCTTTCTTTTGGTGGTATTGTATGACCATTGGGTTTTTTTATTTTTTTGCTAAACAAAAAAAAAAAAACTATTTTGAATTAAAAACACATTTTTCAGTTTCTGTTATAAAATTTTGCAAATAAATAATATTTATTCATGAATTTAAGCCAAAAGATAGATAGAGAGAGAGAGAGCGAGAGAGAGATGAAAATTTACCAATCCTGATGTATTGACGCCCCATACCAGTTCAAGTGGCAAAAAAACGCCAGGACAGTACAAATACCCCAAATGACCCCTTTCTTGAAAGCAGACAGTCCAAGGTATTTGGCATAGTGAGATTTTTGAAGTTGTAACTTTTTGTACATTTTTTGGAAAATGAAATTTAGAAAAAAAATGTGCAACCACGATGTCAGCCGGCCACCTGCAATCGTAGGAACAAGAGCCAGAACAGGGATCAGACAGATCCCCTTTCTGACAGAGGAGTTAGAGAGAGAGCTGTTGTTAGAAACACTCCCAGGGAACACACTTAACCCCTTGATCGCCCCTAGTGTTAACCCCTTCCCTGCCAGTGACATTTATACAGTAATCAGATCGCCGTATAAATCTCAATGGTCCCAAAAAAGTGTCAAACGTGTATGATCTGTTCACTGCAATGTCGCAGTCCAGCTAAAAACTGCAGATCACCATTACTAGTTAAAATTAAAAAAAAAAATAATAATAATAATAATAATAATAAAAATGCCATAAATCTACCCCCTATTTTGTAGACGCTATAACTTTTGCGCAAACCAACATACTCTTATTGTGATTTTTTTAGCAAAAATATGTAGAATACTACATATTGGCCTAAACTGATGAATAAATTTGTTCTAAAAAAATTTTTTGGGATATTATAGAAAAAAGTAAATCTTTTTTTTTTTTTTCAAAATTGTCGGTCTTTTTTGATTATAGCGCAAAAAATAAAACTGCAGAGGTGATCAAATACCACCAAAATAAAGCTATTTGTAGGCAAAAAGGGACGTCAATTTTGTTTGGGTACAGCATCGCACAACCATGCAATTATCAGTTAAAGCGACGCAGTGCCGTATCGCAAAAAAATGGCCTGGTCATTAAGGAGGAAAATCTTCTGCTCTGTAAGTGGTTAAAGACACTGTGACCAGAGCGATAAAGTGTTTTTTTATTTTTTTACACACATTATGATTGCTTATACCAGTGAAATTCATTGGTATAAACAACCATTTTGAATTAAACTGATTAATTCTGTGTCTTTTGTTGTGATTGGCCAAAGTTAATCATATGGTACAGATGGGCTGTGATATAACCTGTCTGCACCATGTGATCACTGTGACCAATCACAGCTAGCAACATAATTGTAAACAATGAATGGCATGAAAGAAAGAAATTGTCATGTGATCTGTTGTTATTGGTCACAGCAATCACATAATACTGGCAGCGAGCCAGTATTGTGAACAGTCATCGGCTGTGTCCGACAGAAAGAGCCAGTGACAGGTCCTGCCGCTGCACAGCCTCACACAAGTGGCACATTCTGGGAGGACATCATGTGACGTCCATTCAGAAGGATGAAAAGCCCAGCGGCCATCACTCTGCTACAGGCTGGGTGGGACGGTGTTAACATTTAACACTAGAACGGGAAACATGCAACATCACAGCAAAACTTATAAGAAAAACAAAATTGCTACACACATCATTTTGTAATTTAACATTTTTAACTGGGACCTGTTACACCACTTTTACATACAGGTAAGCCTATAATAGGTAGGTACTGGAAATATCTCCTAAACATGCACTGTTTGGGAGATATTTACCATATACGCTTGCGCCGACGTCATTGGCACGTGGGCACTGAAGGGCACGATCGTGCCGTTTCTAAAGGGCTTGTGTCATGACCTGTGGCTCCGGCACGCATGTGCCGGAGTGACGTCATGCGACTCCGGCCAGGGCCCGAGTCCACAGCCCCCCAAAGGAAAAGGGGTGAAGATGGATGCAGCCACCAGCGGGGACATCACGGGCTTCGTTTGCAGGTGCAACATAATGGGCTAGTATGCGATGCATACTAGCCCATTATGCTTTTACTTTGCGGGGGGGAAAAAAAGTAAAACCCATCAGGGTTTACTTCCTCTTTAATTATCAATTATTTGCTAGTTCCTCTCACCCCAGCTTATAAATCACTAGGCCTAAAAAAAGCAAAATCAGAAAAAGGAACACAGATTTTTCCCCATTCAAATTTCTTACTTTAGAATTTGAATTACCAACTTTGGGGGTAGATGGGGTGGCTAAAGCAGGATACGATTATTGGCCAGTTCCTGCTGAAGAAGGCCCCTGTCAGAACACAGAGGCACATCAGGAGAGATTGCTGTACTAACATTGCTTAGTTAGTATGGCAATCTCAGTTTTTGCTTCTTCCTGCCTGCTGGCCTGCCAGGCATAACAATTGGAGGATAGTTAAGCTTTAGTCAAAGGTCAGCTTCAAAAAGGACCTTTCAATTTTAATCTGTAGTCACTAAAATTTTTACTAAATTACCCCAAAAATGTAATCATCATTTCCTAACAACCACAGTGACACAAACATCATACATGACGCCTGCTGGAATCACAATTTTTGAGCACTACTTTTCTTAAAGGTTGGCACAGGTCTCTCCATTTACATTACAGAATTTCCTACAAGCAAGCTTTCATTTTTGCATAAACAGACAGCAATGCAGCCTAAAAGGATGTAGATAAAAGAAAATCTGCAAAACATAACGTATATAGTTTACTTGAGGTTCATCAAGTTCTAATGTTTTACAAACCACATTTTGTTATTTTTCTTTTGTTAGCAGAGAATAGTGAAATGACATTATGCTACCGTGAGGGAACAAACCTGCTGACAGAGCATACCCTGCCATTCACCAATAACAAAGACACGTGTTAATGTCTTGTATGGCTATTACCTTCTTACAAGCCTGTTCTGTCAATCTTATTCATATATGACACAAACTACCACAATAAAATATACTGTGGGTGGGATTTAGTGCCGGAGAACAGGTTTGATGTTACTTTTAGAATAACATAATATGATTTAAGGGATTAGCTGGTCCTGAATAGACATTCTTAAAGTCTGCTCATATCATTGACAGTAACCTATGCAGTTCCACCCCTATCATCCCAATTAAGCAAACCACTGTAAACTTAGACTGGTGTAGCCCTCTTTTTTGTTATGTTTTTTTTTTTTTTTTTTGGGGGGGGGGGTTGGGATTATGAGAAATGGCCCTCCCAAACAAGGATACTGAGCTAAGAAGCCTGTAGGGAAATAAGACAGCCAGAACCTTTGCTAAGTGGAAGAGTGGGTTTTATAATAAAGTTGGCAGTGCCTCCACCCACGACAGGGCCTCTGTGAGCAGAGAGGATTCCCCTCCTGATAAATAACCAATATTCTAATCAAAGTAAGTGAGAGGAGAATAACTACTGCAGCAGGCATATAACATTATCCATAAGCATACAAATACACACCATTATGGGAATAATGCAAGTTTTAAATAAAAAAAAAAAAAGGTTTATACTAGTACATACATCCAATGTACAATCAGGTATTATCATCAAGGGCCCAATAGGAATGCTGGTAGAATTGTGCACATATACCAAGGTATATTAACAAAGATACCTTTAGATGAATGTTGCAGCAAAGTCCAATTGCAGGGGAACCTAAGGATTAGCAGGGCGCTGCATCTGTCTTGGTTTCGTAGACCTGAAGACAGAATCAGTGATGATGGGGAGATCCTCCAACCGTTGATCAACCAGCCTGAATCACAGTTTCTCAGCAGCAGAAACTGTGGTCTGATGTTGGAAGTCAGAGCCAGCCTATATACTCTGAATCTTAGTACCTAGTAACTTCTAATTTGCCATGCAACCGATCCTCTATCTGTGACCATTGGATGCTTAAACTGACTTTAGCCTATGCTGGTTTTTGAGCCCTGAGCCAAAACTAGCTATAGAATCCCAGACCAGATAGGACAGAGTTAACTAAAACACAATCTGCATAAAAAAACTCCATTCTTCCTCCATACTCTGGGTCTCTGGTTTCCAAATGAGATGTAAAATTTGCTCTCATCAGAAAAAGAGGATTTTGGACCACTAAGCAATAGACCAGGTCTGTTTTTCTTTAGCCCAGGTAAGACGCTTCTGACGTTTGTTGTTCAGGAGTAGGGATGAGCCGAACGCCCCCCTGTTTGCTTCGCACCAGAACATGCGAACAGGCAAAAAATTTGTTCGAACACGCGAACACCGTTATCCCCCTTACCATTTCACACAGGGGGGAGGGATCTGGGGGTCCCATTGTTAAAGAGGGCTTCCAGATTCCGATAAGCCCCCCCGCCCGCAGACCCCCACAACCACTGGGCAAGGGTTGTGGGGATGAGGCCCTTGTCCCCATCAACATGGGGACAAGGTGTTTTGGGGGGCTACCCCAAAGCACCCTCCCAATGTTGAGGGCACGTGGCCTGGTACGGTTCAGGAGGGGGCGCGCTCTCGTCCCCCCCTCTTTTCCTGCGGCCTGCCAGGTTGCGTGCTCGGATAAGGGTCTGGTATGGATTTTTGGGGAGACCCCACGCCATTTTTTAAAAATTTTGGCCGGGGTTCCCCTTAATATCCATACCAGACCTGAAGGGCCTGGTATGGAATTTAGGGGGACCCCCCACGTCATTTTTTTTTAAATTTTGGTTTGGAGTTCCCCTGTGGGGAATTCCCATGCCGTTTTTATCAATGAACTTTTATGTGCATTGTCGGACCGGCAATTCATTAATAGTCGCGAGTAGTTTTAAATGACTTTCTTTCCTTTGAAATGTCATTTTGCTGTCAGACTGTTCTAAACACGGGAAACATGCGCCCCTTTACAAGAATACTATAGACACCCCCAGGTACGAAATTTAAAGGAATATTACACTTTTATTGTTTCACTTTAAGCATTATTAAAATCACTGCTCCCAAAAAAATGGCCGTTTTTAAAACTTTTTTTTGCATTGATCCATGTCCCCTGGGGCAGGACCCAGGTCCCCAAACACTTTTTATGACAATAACTTGCATATAAGCCTTTAAAATTAGCACTTTTGATTTCTCCCATAGACTTTTAAAGGGTGTCCCGCGGCTTTTGAATTTGCCGCGAACACCCCAAACTGGCGAACAGCCGACATTCGAGTCGAACATGAGTTCGACTCGAAGCTCATCCCTATTCAGGAGTGATGTCAGTGATGGTTTTCTGCAAAACTGTCAGGTCAGAAGTTTTTCACATGATTGTGATTCCTACTGAACCAGACTGAGAGACCATTTGTTTAAAGGCTCAGGAACCCTTTGCAGGTGTTTTGGCTTAACTAGCCGATTAGAGCGAGACACTTTGAGGCTAGAATATTGCACCTTTTCACAATATTCTAATTTTCTGAGATTGTGGATTTGGGGTATTCATGAGCTGTAAGCCATAATCATCAATTATGACAAATCACAGCTTGAACCATCTTGCTTTGCATGTAATGAGTCTATCTCATATATTAGTTCCACTTTTTAAGTTGCATTAATGAAATACATGAACTTTTGTACGATATTCTAATTTTTCCGAGTATCACCTGTAAACCCAGGGTTTTTTCTGATCCTGACCTTAAGGCGTTCTAAGCCCAGACGGCTGAGCCGTCGGAACTGCTTAGGAGTTTAAGTTTTCGATACTAGGGATTTTAAAGGAAGGATGCTTACTCCTTCTTTCGACAGGAATCAGCGCACTCTTTCCTCCTGAAATTTTTTGGATATATCTATCCAAATCTTCCCCAAATGGGCGTTCCCCATGAAACGGGAATGCTGACAGTAACTTTTTGCATGGCAATTCAGCCGACCAGTTCTTTAGCCACAAGACCCTGCGCATAGCACGAGGAAGCTCTGATAATTCTTCAGCAGTCTCCTGCTGAGAAGGCAGGTTCCTAGCCAACCTTTTTAAACGCTCCCCCTCCTCCAAGTAATTCACGGCTACTTCCTCTACATCCTCATCCCAATCAGGATCCAACTCAGGGGCCTGATTAGCTATGAGAGTCCTGGTGCTCCGGCAGATTCCCGCTGGGGCCAGACTCAGGAGAGGGAGATCTATCATGCTTCTTCCTCCTTGCGATACTGAGGCAATCATACCAGCCATTTTGCCCTCAAGGCCAGCTAAAGCCGATGCCAAATTGTCTTTAATGACATAAGCCGAAGCAGAGGTATTGGAAGTGGCCACAATGCCCGACAGGCGTAATGGCTCAGATTGTCCAGATGCCTCAAGTCTTTCAGGGGAGGCTAGTACAGCAGCAATACGACCAGGGTCCTCCAAATCCTTGTTCCACTTCCAGCTGAACCTCCCTTCGTTTTTTGGAAGACATTGCCTACTTAGTTAGACCCAGATATGAGGGGAAAAAACTCCCTCAGAAAACAAACTGTGATCCAGCATAGAGCAGCTACCACAGCCTTTTTACCAGCCCCCAGAACCAATCCTGCAGCAGCCGTGTCCAAAATGCCTAGACTCACCTGCCCAGTAGGGAGAAGCCTGCTCTGCGTCCCTTCAGCGCCCAGCCAGGAGCTTCCTGCACAGCAGCTCGGCTGCTTCCTGTAAACCACGCTGTATCAGTGTCCTGCGCCTGCTCCTGACATTAGATGCCACATTACGCCACGTGCGCGCTCGCCATGTGCACGCTTGTGATGTACGATAAAGAAAGATATTTAGCAGTTTATATTTACTAAAATAATTGCATTTCCATGTTCTGTGTACTGTGGGGGACCATATATAGTGAATGCAGGGTCCTGGGTTTAGTAACACTTTAATGTAACTTGATTCTGTTGACAATCTGCATCCCTGCCCCAACTCCAATCCAGCTATGCCTCCAAGTTCTTTAACCAATCTCCACCTTATCCTAACTATCACTCACTCTAGTTGCCAGTCTGGGCATTTTGCAGCTCTCCCCCGCCTCCTGTAATAACAGCTTCTAACTCTTCTAGCAAGTGCCCTCAAAAATATTGTACAAAACTTTCTACAGCTTACCAGGTGCTTCTCCACTGGCCCCAACCCATCTGGGGGTCGGTGTGATGCTAACTGGCTGGTCAGAAACAACAGGAATGTTTTTCCCAGCTGTGTCTGAATGCACTGTAGTTATTGCAGAGAGGCTCCACTGTCAATCAACAGAGCAGGGCTAGGAGGGGTGTGGTATTACTCTGACTACAGTAGATACAGGACATCGTGCTTTGGAACATAATCCTCCATCTCCTGGAAGGTATGCCAGGGATGCAAACTGACCACACTAGGACAGATCTGTCGCCATGACTTGCGTAGTCAGTTTGAAACAGAAACCCAGGAAACTGGTAGGATCAGCAGATATTTTCCAGCAATATATACAATAAAACAAGTTACAGGCAAGGCTCGCTAAGCAGTATAAATAACTGAATATATGGGTTTTAAGTTTTAGGGGTAACAGTCATTTAAATCATATTTAGCATACTGCTCATACAGCTGACAGTATACCCAGTAGGTGATGCCTTTAGTTTTACTTTATTAAGCACCAGCTGGGACTCACCTCAACTGCCTATGCAAATACAATGTCGAAGTCAGTAACTACTTAGACATAAGTACCACCCCCTCCAAAGTGGTAGCATCTACACTGATAAGATGATAAGGCCCTAAGCACTGTATGGTGGAATAATGCACTGGCCTAGAAAAATAGGGTTTGGGAAATGAGAATTTAACGTGTCCTGGTATCAAGAGTGATGTGATCGCTGTATGAACTTTGCAGAGTGCTGCGCCATATTTTTCAAATATATAAGAGGAGGAATAAAATAGTTAAAAAATATTGCTTCTTTGGTTTAGTTCAGAAGAAGGACAATGGCTTGCTTTGGCAAAGAGTTAAATGAAATCAGTACACATATAGGTTGAATATCTTACAGACAAGCTCCGGAGGAACTGCAGCGTTTCCACTTCTATGAGAGTGATAATGTATTTTCCCTGAACATGGACTACTGATTTAATGATCTGAAGGCATTAAAGCAGCAGTTCCAGATAAATTAGTTGTAAATAATTCAGAAGGCAGTTAGCCTGAATATACATTTACAGACCCCTTATTCTGTGTCATTCATACTTCCATGTTGTTGATACACCACTTTAATTACAAGAAGGAGATTAAGTATAACGCTATATTGTCCATTTCATATGAATAGAGATATACTATAAATAGCATTACAAAAAAATATAAAGGATAAAAAAAATAATAAGATAAAGCCTGATATTCATATTTGTTATTACTGTTATTATTTCAAAACAAAAGCAAATAACAATAATAAATAATTCTGCAAAAATAATGGAATAAAGCATACTTAATGCGTTAACATAAGACTACCAATCAAATGACCTGTATTGCTAAGAAGCCAATTCTGCTGAACTGCAGTGTAACAGAACACTCCAGCAAAATGAAGACGACATTGTCTACCTAGAAGTATTTGTACACTTGACCTCTAGTTTTCAAAGTCTACCTAGGGAAATCCTACAAAAACGCTTGAATAAGCCCTAGAAAAATGAAAGCTTGAAGCCACAATAGCAAACAAAAGTCAGCCAATGACAATGTCTGTCAGGCGTGTTCAGCTCTAAAGTGATGCTTCTGTCATCCCGTGCCTGCAAGTATTGATTTTTCTCTGTGAGGGAAAAAAAATTAAAGTACAAGCCAATGAAATAGATATAGTATCATCCTCTCGATAATAGCCATCAAGGTTAGCAGAGGCAGCACACTTATCAAAATATTGTTCCTATTTCTTCTTTTAATGGACTGAATACAATATGGGAGATTTCAGATAGTTGCTATCTTGCAGCTACCAAACAAATTCATTCAATATACTAAGGTAGTCGCACAAGTTTGAAAAATGTTCCACGTAAAGGGATAGAATGTTTGTTATGGAAGTAATGTAGGTCAAAAGCAAACAGAGAAACATTTGTACCCAAATCAAAACAATTAAAACTAAACTGGAGTATTTTTGTTGATTCTACTCTAGCTGCATAGCTTTGCCAGTCTTTGTACTTCACAAATGAGGACAACTTAGATTAACAGCTTCTGTTCTAAGCAGTTCAGGGTTTTTGTAAATTATATGCTTGTGAAATTAGTACAATGAATAGACACTACTGGGACCTCACCTAGATTTCCAGGCCTGTTTTTCAAAGCTTTATATCAATGAACAGTCTCAAATTAAGTAAAACAATGAAATGCAGTGATCTTGTTGACCATTAGGTTTTCCACTAAACAATGGGAGCACTCAATGGCTGTGAAGAAGTTGCAGGAGTCACATCACCCATAGGCTCACATGGCACAGCTGTTGTAGGTGTTCCTGCCTCCCCCCTGCAGCAACCAGGCACATGGCAGCTGGAGCTGC
Organism: Aquarana catesbeiana; assembly: GCF_042186555.1. NCBI lineage: Eukaryota > Metazoa > Chordata > Amphibia > Anura > Ranidae > Aquarana > Aquarana catesbeiana. The sequence continues at coordinate 737,192,818 of NC_133324.1, forward strand.
AGAATAACATGACCAGACCGAAGCAGATCAAAAATTAGTAGGTAAACAGGTCTTTTTATACAGGGTATGCTGGATAGGTAGGAGGGTGGAGAGAAAACTTAACAATAGTTTGCATTCGCCTTATTTTCCACTTTAGGTAGATAATCCCATCTTTAATAACAATCATTAAACTATCATGTACCTTTTACCAACATGCAACATTGAAATTACTCATCCATCTATAACAATAGTTTCCAAGCATCATTACAATGACATAACAAACATTTATAATTACGTTAGATTATAGGTTTAGTCCTCCCAAAACTGCTATTTATTGATAGATGCCAAGGAGTTAAATAAATTAAAGCTGAACCTTCCCCTTTAAGCAGCCCATAGAAGAGTTTTTTTTATTTGTATTCATTTTTTGTTCAACCATTAGGTTGAAAAAAAAACATATTTCCCTATTTACACACACAATGTGAATTGGAGAGTCCTCCCTACAGAGTTATTACATTCTAACAGTGGGCAGTTTTTTCCACTGCCAGAATACACAGATCAGCACTAGCAGCTATAGCAGGAAGTGCTTATCGAGCGGGGAAAGCCCAACAGGCTGGCTGTACAGAAGTCAATCAGTAGATCGGCTTCTGCACAGCCAGTCTTTCTTCGGCTAGTCAATGGGAACGGGCCGAATTTCAATCAATGCATGGCCGGTTTACCACAAACTTTCTTCTGTTGTCCTAGAATTCATGCACATGAATGATTAAAGACATTTTTTTGTTATGCCTAGCATAAATTTCCAGGTGCTTTCTTGCGCCAACATTAAATATTGCCTGCCATTCACTTGTATAGCAGGCTGTACGAGGCACATGTGGCTCCCCGGTCACATGTAAGTGCCAGGTAATTTACACTAGGTATAAAAATTTTTTTTGAAATGCCTATAAATAGTCAGAGCTGAAACGTTAATCTTGCTGCATTCTATTGACACAATTAACCAAAGAAGAAAGAAAGAAAAACCAAGTCCTACTGTATACATATCCTGGTGGTAAGGAAAAAACAATATATATCCTATTAAGCCTTATCGAAGTCTGGTAATGTTGCTATAGCCAAAGACCAAGGCATACAAAAAAACAATAGACCCCTGTATGGCTACAGGGATCAAGAAAGTGGCTACTAAGGCAACAAGTCAACACCTGGATATGTATATAACATGTCAATATTTATTGCTCAATGTAAAAGATCCGCTTCAACACGCATAAAATGCTTCAATATGCAAAGCGATAGCTAATGCACAACATACGTACCGCCAAGTGCTCTCAATGGACGCTAACTTGGCAGGCACTGCAGATTGTGAACTTATACCAAACAAAAAACAAAGACATATAAACCAGAACAGACAAAGAACAACGGACACACAAATAATACAACCACAATACAGACAGTCCGGACGCCGGCCACCCGCTCACAGTGAGATCGAATGCGGTCACCACCGCATGAACATCATTACCACTAGTAGGGTGGACTAGTGGTGTTGGGATTGAACCCCAATTGCTGCATACCAGCAGGGATGCATTCAGTGTCACTGTGAGTGGCCCCCAGGGATAGCATGAGTCTAATGTATACGGTAATAGGCTACAGCTCAAATAGCATATAAAGTGGAACAACTGGTGTTCTCATCAGGGTATGGCAGCACTACAGCATATGATCCTATGCTGAGATGATGATTGTCGTAGATACTATATATTAAGCATGAGTGGGTCATCCCCATATGGGGAGTTCAGGAGGCTGTTTGCCTAAGTCCCCAACGGGGTACTGCGTACATAAACTGGGGACTAAAATGGCATTGTCATCCACTGTATTATCTGTCAAATGACGTGAGGCAGTCCAATCCCACAGCTAGAGTATCTGGGTATCAGTCAAGTGTCTCGATGCAATATGGTGGGCATAAACAAGCACTTCATATTGCTCAATAGGCATGAAAAGCCCTTAATGCTGGCATAGACCGTAGCAGTAGACGCATATAGTCAATTATATGCAAATGAGACAGGTAACGAAGAATGGAGAGGGTGATTGAGGTGTGGATACATTACCACCTGGCCGATCAGTGTGGATGGATCACTGTCTCCGTGCCTCGATCCATGTCTCCGCGTATAGGTGCTGTCTTGGCTGTTCACGTGTGATGGTGCAATCTTCTCCTGTCACCATGTAGCTGACGAGGGCACGGAGCTTATGCAATCACCCTCTCCATTCTTTGTTACCCGTCTCATTTGCACATAATTGACTATATGCGTCTACTGCTACGGTCCATGCCAGCATTAAGGGCTTTTCATGCCTATTGAGCAATATGAAGTGCTTGTTTATACTCACCATATTGCATTGAGACACTTGACTGATACACAGATACTCTAGCTGTGGGACTGTGAGATTGTCTGTATTGTGGTTGTATTATTTGTGTGTCCGTTGTTCTTTGTCTGTTCTGGTTTATATGTCTTTGTTTTTTGTTTGGTATAAGTTCACAATCTGCAGTGCCTGCCAAGTTAGCGTCCATTGAGAGCACTTGGTGGTACGTATGTTGTGCATTAGCTATCGCTTTGCATATTGATGCATTTTATGCGTGTTGAAGCGGATCGTTTAAATTGAGCAATAAATATTGACATTTTATATACATATCCAGGTGTTGACTTGTTGTTGCCTTAGTAGCCACTTTCTTGATCCCTGTAGCCATACAGGGGTCTATTGTGTTTTTTTGTATTCTATTGACACAGCATCTTCAAAGATGTGTAGGTCTTACAGGACAGCAGTTTTTCTTGATGATTGCCTTTCGAATGGACAATACAAGTGATCAGGTAGCAGCTGTGATAATAATGCAAAGAACGTCCCTGCTACTGCCCACAAAGCCACCCAGCAGTTCCCCTAAATTGCTAAGGAAATGTGCAACGGGACTTTTGGTTGATATCACTTTATTAACACAATTGCATGTATATACACACTAGGGCTGGGGAAAAAATCTATTTAAATCTTGAATCGAGTTGAGAGGTCAAATCGATAAAAAATTTAAGCAAATCAATTTTTTTTTCACCGCGCCGGTCCTAAAGAGCTGCGGGTAGGAGTTTTTAGGCGAGGCCGCGGCTTCAGCCTATTATGCGGGGCTGGACGCCGCGGACGAGGCCGAAGCCTCGCCTAAAAAAGAAAATTGGTCCTATCTGAGATCTAAACAAGAGTAAAATTGCAGTTTTGTTAAGCATATTTCATTTGTTACATATATTTTGAAACACAGAATGAAAAACTAAAGTGAGAATTAAAAAAAGAACATTGATCAAAATTAGAGAACACTTTAAGATGCCTTACAGTTATTGGCATTAATCTAATTTCTTTAATTATCTGACAAATCCTATTTAATCGGCAGCCTAACGTTCCAGTTTTCACTGACTTTGCAAGATGGTGAGCCGTTCTAAAGTGATTGAAACCCTCTGGCAGCAGATTGTCCAGACAAAGGCCAAAGGGATGACCCTTTCAGCCATAGCAAGAGAAGTTTGTCATTCCAAATCTAGGATTTCTAGAATATTGCATGTTTACAATGTCACAAACTCATTCAAGTCCCCCAAGAAGGCTGGTCGTCCACGAAAGACAAATGCAAGAGAGGACAGGATAACGTCAGTATGTCAGTAAGGATCTGTCTCGTCATACAGTGTCTCGCCGTTTGAGAATTTGGACTGAAAGCCCACTCTGCAGTGACCAAACCTCTCATTAGCAGAAAATCAAAAGGCTAGACAAACCTTTGCTGAGGAGCATGTTGTGGAAATAGGTCTGGTGGCATGATCTGCAGGATTAAGCTCCGATGGAACATGATGCCATTGTTCAGGCCTTGAGGATTTTCTGATCCTTTCTACACTGTTACTGACAGACATAGAAGCGTTTTGTCCGATTGTATATGTAGCCCAAAACAACTTTGTGGTCTGTGAAGAATTTGATGTCGTCTATCTGAATGTCTAGTTCACGCAGTATAAAATCTGCAATTTCTATGGGTAGCACAGTCCCACAAAGTTCAAGCCTGGGAAATGTGTGCTCAGGTTTAGGTGCTAACTTAGCTTTGCCAAACAGAAACCCTATGTGGGCTTGATTGAGAGAGTCTCTTACCTTGAGGTAGGCAACAGCTATTATGGCTTCAGTGGATGCATCTGAGAAGATGTGAATCTCTTTTCTCTGACTTGCAGCAAGGGAAGCTGAAGTGTAGCAGTGTGGCATGTCAATTCTATCTAAGGCATGCAGAGATTGTTTCCAGGACTCCCACTTTGAATATTTGTCTGTTGGTAGCGGAGCATCCCAATCTTGAATACTCTGATAGCTCTCTTAACGGTTTACTTACATGGTGATGGTAGCCACAAATCCCAGTGGATCGTATAGACTGTTCACCACTGACAGAACACCACGTTTGGTGAATGGCTTGCCTGCAGAGCTGACTTGAAAGCCAAAAGGTGTCTTTAAGTTCCACCATAAGCCCAGACTACTCTGAACGGGCAGCACAGTGGTGTAGTGGGTAGCACTCTCGCCTAGCAGTAAGAAGGGTCGCTGGTTCGAATCCCAACCATGACACTACCTGCCTGGAGTTTGCATGTTCTCCCTGTGCCTGCGTGGGTTTCCTCCGGGTACTCCGGTTTCCTCCCACACTCCAAAGACATGCTGGTAGGTTAGTTGGATCCTGTCTAAATTGTCCCTAGTATGTATGAATGTGAGTTAGGGACCTTAGATTGTAAGCTCCTTGAGGGTAGGGACTGATGTGAATGTACAATGTATATGTAAAGCGCTGTGTAAATTGACGGCGCTATATAAGTACCTGAAATAAATAAAATAAATAAATAAATGTCCATTCCCAGATATAAATCTTTACATACTGTGGCATGATTGCCAGGCTGAAAGGCTTTCATCACAGCAGCACTGTTTGAGGTAATCTTATGAAGTCTGTGGTTGGCCTCAGAAAGCATACCTTGAGTCCTTTGGAGCAGGTCTATGGCTTCTTCATCTGTGGGTAAGGATTTGAGTCTGTCATCCAAGTAGAAGTCTCTCAACGAAGAGTCGAGCATCTGCACCATACTCCTTTTCGCCATCAAGAGCAGTCCTTCGTAACCCATATGTTGCAACAGCAGGGGAGGGACTGTTTCCAAATACATGTACTTTTATGTGGTATTCAAACACTTCATTGTTTATGTCATTGTTACGGTGCTACAGAAACCTTAGGAAGTTCCTATGATCTTCTCTTGCTATAAAGCAATGGAACATTTGTTCAATGTCAGCAGTTATGGCAACCAGCTCTCTTCTGAACCTCATACATACTCCTACAAGGTTGCTGGTTAGGACCAGTAAGAAGAACATCATTCAGGGATACGCCTTGGCACTGGAGTCAAACACTACCCAGATTTGCTTTGGTTTATGTGGATGATAGACTCCAAAGAAAGGCAGATACCAGCACTCGTCAGGTTTGTGAAGAAGTGGCACTGGTTCAGTGTGATCATTGTCAAATATCCTTTTCATAAATGCAATGAAATGTTCCTTCATTCCAGGCCTGTTCCTTAGTGTTCACTGAAGTGCGTTGAATATGGATAAAGCTTGTTCACAATTATTTGGAAGTCTGACTCTTGTAACACGAAGAGGTAATGGTGCAACATAGCTGTTAGATTCATCTTTGAAGAATACACTGTCCATTACTGCGATGAATTCTCTATCTTCAACTGACAAGGCTATTCTGTTGTCAACACTGTGCTACCTAAGTTGCCATCACAGGGGATGGGAGTAACATCAGATACGTGGAAGATGTCAAGAGGCTTCTCCTTTACTTATTAATGATGAGGGCATTGTATAAAGTGAGATGCATGCCTATTTCTTAACACTTGAGTCTTAAAGGAGTTGATCTCAGATGGCGTACGCATTCTGTTCAAGCATACATCATCCACTATTACCCAGCCTAAATCAAGTAAAATGTGCATATGGGGCATCGTCAGATCCATTGCACTGCTGGCGCACTTTATGTACTCTGAGAATGTCTCTTCCCAGCAAGATTAGTATTTCAGCATCCATGTCCATTGGAGGAATAGCAGTAACCAGGTGCCTTAAGTGGGGATGGTGATACGCAGCTTCTGGAGTAGAAATTTCTTCCCTGTTTGATGTTTGATCACATTCAACTAATGTTGGCAAGGGTATGCCCTTCTTTGCCTTGATATGAGAGACCATGAACTCGTTGGCCCTTCTGCCAGAGGTTTCTACAGCAGGTGTTGAGAGTATATGGTGTTGCATGTCCCTTTATGCCAAAGAACTCAGAGAATTTAGGCTTGACCAGGAATCTGTTGCTCTGCTCATCTATTATGGCATGCATCCTGGTAGCTTTCTCAGGTTGATCCTTTGGATATATTTTGACTAGACATACCTTGGCACAGCATTTGTGGCTTGATCCTTCTCCACAGACTTCAGTACATGAAGAAGAGATGTTTGTAGTAGCTAGAGCATGGCTTTGTTGTTCCCCGTCATGATTTGATGCAGGGTAAAAATGTAGATGGCTGCTGTGGATTGTTTGGAAGTGGACCAGTATGCATGGCTGTAACGGGTTTGTCACTACTGCATTCTGTGCACTTGATGGCAACTTTACAGTTTTTAGCAAAATGATCATAGGAAGCACAGCACCTATAGCATATCCCAAGTTTCTGGAGAACCTCCCTGCGTTCTTGGACAGTCTTTGCACTAAGCCCACAACATTTCTTTAGAGGGTGAGGTTTTTTGTGAATAGGGCACTGACGATTTGGATCTTTATCTCTATTGCCCAAATCAATCTGATGCGCGGAAGAGGATACAAGAGGTGAAATGTCTGTCTTTTTAGCAGATACAGCTCTATTTCATTCTCTATAGTTAGCTGCTTTGTTATCATACCTTGAAGATGATGATGAAGCAGGCAAGCTAGACTCACTGAAGCTGGGATAATTTCTCATCCAGGCTTGTTCACTGATGAACCTGCAAAAATATGAGAATGGGGGGGGGGAGATACATTATAGTCTCTTTTATATCTTGAGCCCTGCTGTGCCCGTTTCTCTTGTAGGTGGCAGTTTAGACACCACTGGATTTACACCATGGGTGGTTTTCAGGTAGCTCAGCCAAGGTAGACGAGGGTCTGCCTTTGTCAATTCTAGCTCCATGAGGAGGTCGGTTTGTTCTTGAAGCTTGCGATGATCTTTGCTACCTATTTTTGGAAAGTTTTGCAGTCTCTTGAATAGAGCGCTTTCTATGGCTTCAGAGTTACCATTTGCTTGAGTCTTGCCCATGCAGCAACAAGACCTGCATCTGGGTAGTCAACATGTACTGCTCTTAGTCTTTTAACACGATCTGCAGATTCTGTCCAGAGCCACTTTATGAGCAAATCAAGTTCCTCCTTGGCAGTAAAGTTGAAATCAACAATAGCAGCTTTAAAAGGTTTATCTCCAAGCCCTATAGTTTTCTGGACAGTCGCCGAACCGTGAGAGGCTAATTTTAATGAGCTCACGGCAAATCATATCTGGTGAATTCAGACAGGTCTGATTTCTCACTCTTTGGTGTCAAAGTAACTTATGGGACCCCTTGGGCATGAAAGTTCTCTGGTGAATAAGGGTGAGGTTTACCAGGACAAAAAGACATTACAAGTGCATTTAGCTTAGGGTTTAAGGCTTCTGCTGGCCATTGCTTTAACTGTGACTTGTCGCTGGCAGTCATCTTGTCCTTGGCAGGAGGTAATAAGGTTTGCTGTGTGAATACACTTGCTTTGTGGACTCAAAGAGGCTCAGGCTTGTGCAGGTTGGAGGTCTCTCTGTTGAGAGTTCGAACAGTAATGTTAGTAGGTGGTACAGGAGATGATTCTGTATGTAGTTCTGTCAGATTGCTGGAGAACTCATATCTTGTGGTTTCGTAGTTTTCTCCAAATTTCTGTATTATTATTGTCCGTTTGGGTCTTACACTTTGCTCTGCGATATTTACAGAATCTGCTCCCTGTACATCTGTGTGGTCAGAGGCGTGATGTATCTGTGTTGATTCAGCGCTAAGAGTACTCGGAGGCTTGTCTAGACATTTTTTTTAAGTTTTGCAAAAAGTGGTTACTGTCTCTTTAAGAAGATGAACAGCAGCTTAAGACAGGCGGGATACACAATTCAATGCAGAAAAAAGTTTTCAACATTCACAGATGACGTGCGCTAAGCTTGTGCGACCATGTGCTTTCACAAGATGGCACTGAGCTTGATTGCAGATTAAACATACACATCTACACAGCAGGCTGTAGGAATTCTACCACATGTTTTGACTATTCTGACTGTTATAATAGTACTTATCCCTTGCTGAGACATCTATGCCTGGCCTGTATAAGCAGATATAATCACTGTGGACAGTTCTTATCAGATAGCTTGAACTCACCAGACACCGTTTCTTCCCTCAGTGTGGGTTTTATTGCAAGCAGCAGGTATAGCAGACAACAAGAAGTGACACACGATTGAAAGAAGATATCTGCAGGTGAAAACATGGTAATGTGTTCCTGGATGCGAGCAGATGGCATGAGGACTATGCAGAAGTGGCCAAGTAGCCATCTCTTCCTCACAAGACAGAGTGAAGGAACAAGAAAAGGAAGTACATCATAATGTGGGAGGAGAAACAGAAACAGAAAAGGATGGTGCTATAAGAAAAATAGCCACATGATGGCAGTATAATAACCAATTAACCAATATAACAATTATATAAAATTAACATAACTATGCAAAGCATTACATTTCACACAAGTGTAAGAGCACAGTATTTTTTCACAAAAAATTGTGCTTGAAAAATCACTGCACAAATACTGTGCAACATAAAAAAATTGCATCGACCACCAGTTTACTCTCTAGGGCCTTTGCTAAAAGAAAATATATGTTAGAGGGTTCTTAGCAATAAAAGCAAAAAATAGATTTTTTTTTTAACTACTTCAAGATTGTAATACATACATATACATTGCAACTTTGAAGTGCTTTACCGGGATTATGGCTGAAGATATTTTTATAGCCAGCTTTTTCATGAAAGCCTTCGGAGTGGCTCATGAGCCGCTGGAACCCTTTAACCACTTCAATACAGGGCATTTTCACCCCCTTCCTGGCCGCTGTAACAATTTGAATGACAACTGCACGTTCATGCAACACTGTACCCAAATGAAATTTTTATAATTTTTTTTCTCACAAATAGAGCTTTTTTTGGTGGTATTTGAGAACCTCTGCGGTTTTTTTTTTTCCTCTAACAAAAAAAAAAAAAAAAGAGCGACAACTTTGAAAAAAAAAGAAAAAAAAAAACAACAATATTTTTTACTTTTTCCTATAATAAACATCCCACATTTAAAAAAAATAAAATAAAAATGGTTTCCTCAGTTTAGGTCGATATGTATTCTTCTACATAATTTTGGTAAAAAACGCAAAAAGCGTATATTGATTGGTTTGCGCAAACGTTTTAGTGCCTACAAGATAGGGGATAGATTTATGGCATTTTTTGGCAGGCGCGCGCCCCCTATACCGCCGGGAAGCCAAGGACGTCATATGACGCCCGCATGGAGGGATAGTGTTCCTGCGGACGTCATATGACAATGGGTGGTAGGGAAGTGGTTAAGAAGCTCGCTGGTGTTTCTTAGGCTTATCGTTTCTGACCAGCTCACCTGAGAAACGATCCAATGGTGCAGCCAGCTAGTCCCAGAGGCAATTAAAAAGAGTAGACCCTCCATGTTCACGCGCAGAAGCAAACGTATATGCAAGTCATGCATGCATATGTAAACGATATTTGCATTATACATGTGATGTATCACCGCAAACGATAGAGGAAGAGCAAATATTCTAGTGCTAGATCTCCTCTGTAAAGCTAAAACGGTAACCTGTAAAGGTGTTTAAAAGCATTGCCTATGGAGATTTCTTAACTATCGTAGTTTGACTGCATTCCACGAGCATGCACAAGTTTTAAAGCATGATATGTTAGGTATAAGGTGGGGGTCAGCAACCAGTAGATCACGAACATATGACTGGTACATCTCAGTCTGGGTGGCCAGAGCATCAAACAGAGTGCAATGCAGAGGGACTACTTCTAAAGTTGAAGCTGTAGTAGTAGGGATCAAGAGCCACATAAGCCGATGCCTCCTCTGTAGTGCTGGCTTCTGTCCCATGCGAAGTGATAGCAAATGCACTCCACCTCTTATCCCGCCAAGCGGTCTCCAGAGTGGTGGCAACAGCAGGAAAGAGTAGATCTTCAGGTCAGTGTGAAGCAATACACTGGACATAAATGGTATAGGGCTGCTTTAACATTGATGCACTGCAGTTCACCCACACCACGGGTGCAGTGAAACTGCAGCTTTCCTGTGGGTTTGCTGCACTTAGCCATAGACTTCTATTATATCCTGCAAGTGTGGTGCACTATCTGAAAGTGCACCAAAACTCCTGAATGCAGGCGCTTTAGTGCGCTTTCAGAAAGTGCACCACACTTGCAGAATATAGTAGAAGTCTATTACAAAGCGCAGCCAACGCAGGAAAGTTGCAGATGCACTGCGCTTGGGGTGTGGGTTAACCGCAGTGAATCAGTGTGAAAGCAGCCTTATAGGGGCTCATAACAGTAAGGGTTAATTTACAAGTGCAGCAGGCACTGCTGCTCTCCTGAAAAGTGATCAGAGTGTGTTTGACAGGTGCTGTAGAGTGGGGACGGAAAGTATTCAGACCCCCTTAAATTTTTCACTCTGTTATATTTCAGCCATTTGCTAAAATCATTTAAGTTAATTTTTTTTCCTCATTAATGTACACACAGCACCCCATATTGACAGAAAAACACAGAATTGTTGACATTTTTGCAGATTTATTAAAAAAGAAAAACAGAAATATCACATGGTCCTAAGTATTCAGACCCCTTACTCAGTATTTACTAGAAGTACCCTTTTGATCTAATACAGCCATGAGTCTTTTTGGGAAAGATGCAACAAGTTTTTCAGACCTGGATTTGGGTATCCTCTGCCATTCCTCCTTGCAGATTCTCTCCACTTCTGTCAGGTTGGATGGTAAATGTTGGTGGACAGCCATTTTTAGGTCTCTCCAGAGATGCTCAATTGGGTTTAAGTCAGGGCTCTGGCTGGGCCATTCAAGAACAGTCACAGAGTTGTTGTGAAGCCACTACTTCGTTATTTTAGCTGTGTGCTTAAGGTCATTGTCTTGTTGGAAGGTAAACCTTCGGCCTAGTCTGAGGTCCTGAGCACTCTGGAGAAGGTTTTCGTCCAGGATATCCCTGTACTTGGACGCATTTATCTTTCCCTCGATTGCAAACAGTCCTCCTGTCCCTGCAGCTGAAAACACCCCCACAGCATGATGCTGCCACCACCATGCTTCACTGTTGGGACTGTATTGGACAGGTGATGAGCAGTGCCTGGTTTTCTCCACACATACCTCTTAGAATTAAGGCCAAAAAGTTCTATCTTGGTCTCATCAGACCAGAGAATCTTATTTCTCACCATCTTGGAGTCCTTCAGGTGTTTTTTTTTTAGCAAACTCCATGCAGGCTTTCATGTGTCTTGCACTGAGAAGAGGCTTCAGTCGGGCCACTCTGCCATAAAGCCCTGACTGGTGGGGGGCTACAGTGATGGTTGACTTTCTAAAACTTTCTCCCATCTCCCGACCATCTCTGGAGCTCAGCCACAGTGATCTTTGGGTTCTTCTTTACCTCTCTCACCAAGGTTCTTCTCCCCCAATAGCTCAGTTTGGCCGGACGGCCAGCTCTAGTAAGGGTTCTGGTCGTCCCAAACATCTTCCATTTAAGGATTATGGAGGTCACTGTGCTCTTAGGAACCTTAAGTGCAGCAGGAATTTTTTTGTAACCTTGGCTAGATCTGTGCCTTGCCACAATTCTGTCTGAGCTCTTCAGGCAGTTCCTTTGACCTCATTATTCTCATTTGCTCTGACATGCACTGTGAGCTGTAAGGTCTTATATAGACAGGTGTGTGGCTTTCCTAATCAAGTCCAATCAGTATAATCAAACACAGCTGGACTCAAATGAAGGTGTAGAACCATGTCAAGGATGATCAGAAGAAATGGACAGCACTTTAGTTAAATATATGAGTGTCACAGCTAGGGCTGAAACAACTAATCGATTAATCGACAACTAATCGATTATGAAATTAATTGATTATTTTCATAATCGATTAATCGGCCAGTAACATAATGGGGTTAAAAAAAAAATAAAATGAGCCCTTTATAGTACAAAAAGAGCAAATAATCGCTACTGCAAATATTACTTTCACAGTTCTACACTAAAAAAAAATTAACCCCTTACAGTAGTGATTATCTGCTTTTTTTTGTACTATAAAGGGCTAATTTTATTTTTTTTCACCCCATTATGTTACTAAACGTCTTAGACCTGGTTCACATCTATGTGTTTTTTGGTGCTTTTTGCAGAAACGCACTACAGTTCATTCACATGGTTTCCTATGGGACACGTTCACGCAAAACGGTGCTTTTTTGGTTCAATATACTTCAATAGAGAAGCTGCAGAAAAGCATGTCACTTTTGCAGCAATTTGTGTTTTTTAATCTGCTCAAAAACAAATAGGCCAAAAAAATATAAAAACGCAAATCACAGCAAAACCACGTGTACAAAAATCAAAACGCACAGCAAAAAGCACTGCAGAAACAGATGAAAAGCAAACTGCACAGGTATGTACTGAGCCTTATGCTGGCCACACAGATCAATTTTCAGAAGAGAATATTCAGACGAAAAATCTTTGTACATTCACTGAATGAAAGAACAAACGTTCTTAAAATGACATTTTTTTTGAAGGAAGACATTGTTTTTAATAAAAAAAAATTTGATCACTGAGTGATGATATTTACCAGACTCACCCTTTAATAGTTTATACAGTATATATCCTCTAATAGTTTATACAGTATATATCTTCTCATAGTAGATACAGTATATCTCCTCTAATAGTATATACAGTATATCTCTTCTGTCTGTTATGCTCGGAGTGGATTCAATATTTTGCTCCCTAACCATATAGTTGGTTATTTATATTTACCACTGCAAAGAGATATTTAAGAATAAATGACCCTTTTTTTAAAACTTACACATTACCTAAATTATACACCACACTTTTTTTAAGGTTATTAACCGAATAATCGATAAATCGAAACAATAATCGTCCAACTAATCGATTATGAAAATAATCGTTGGTTGCAGCCCTAGTCACAGAAAAGGGTCTGAATACTTAGGACTAGGGATGAGCCGAACACCCCCCTGTTCGGTTCGCACCAGAACATGCGAACAGGAAAAAAGTTCGTTCGAACACGCGAACACCGTTAAAGTCTATGGGACACGAACATGAATAATCAAAAGTGCTAATTTTAAAGGCTAATATGCAAGTTATTGTCATAAAAAGTGTTTGGGACCCGGGTCCTGCCCCAGGGGACATGGATCAATGCAAAAAAAAGTTTTAAAAACGTCCGTTTTTTCAGGAGCAGTGATTTTAATAATGCTTAAAGTCAAATAAAAGTGTAATATCCCTTTAAATTTCGTACCTGGGGGGTGTCTATAGTATGCCTGTAAAGGGGCGCATGTTTCCTGTGTTCAGAACAGTCTGACAGCAAAATGACATTTTGAAGGAAAAAACTCATTTAAAACTACCCGCGGCTATTAATGAATTGCCGGTCCGACAATACACATAGAAGTTCATTGATAAAAACGGCATGGGAATTCCCCACAGGGGAACCCCGAACCAAAATTAAAAAAAAAAAATGACGTGGGAGTCCCCCTAAATTCCATACCAGGCCCTTCAGGTCTGGTATGGATATTAAGGGGAACCCCGGCCAAAATGTAAAAAAAAAAAATGACGTGGGGTTCCCCCTAAATTCCATACCAGACCCTTCAGGTCTGGTATGGATTTTAAGGGGAACCCCGCGCCAAAAAAAAAAAAACGGCGTGGGGTCCCCCCAAAAATCCATACCAGACCCTTATCCGAGCACGCAACCTGGCAGGCCGCAGGAAAAGAAGGGGGGACGAGAGTGCGCCCCCCCCCCTCCTGAACCGTACCAGGCCACATGCCCTCAACATTGGGAGGGTGCTTTGGGGTAGCCCCCCAAAACACCTTGTCCCCATGTTGATGAGGACAAGGGCCTCATCCCCACAACCCTGGCCGGTGGTTGTGGGGGTCTGCGGGCGGGGGGCTTATCGGAATCTGGAAGCCCCCTTTAACAAGGGGACCCCCAGATCCCGGCCCCCCCCTGTGTGAAATGATAAGGGGGTACAAAAGTACCCCTACCATTTCACTAAAAAAACTGTCAAAAATGTTAAAAATGACAAGAGACAGTTTTTGACAATTCCTTTATTTAAATACTTCTTCTTTCTTCTATCTTCCTTCATCTTCTGGTTCTTCCTCCGGCGTTCTCGTCCAGCATCTCCTCCGCGGCGTCTTCTATCTTCTTCTCCTCAGGCCGCTCCGCACCCATGGAATGGGGGGAGGCTCCCGCTCTTCTCTTCATCCTCTTCTCTTCTTCTCTTCTTCTCTTCTTCATTTTCTTCTCCGGACCGCTCCGCATCCATGCTGGCATGGAGGGAGGCTCCCGCTGTGTGACGGCGCTCCTCATCTGACAGTTCTTAAATAACGGGGGGCGGGGCCACCCGGCGACCCCGCCCCCCTCTGACGCACGGGACATGACGGGACTTCCCTGTGGCATTCCCCGTGACGTCACAGGGAAGTCCCGTCAAGTCACCGTGCGTCAGAGGGAGGCGGGGTCACCGGGTGGCCCCGCCCCCCGTTATTTAAGAACTGTCAGACGAGGAGCGCCGTCACACAGCGGGAGCCTCCCTCCATGTCAGCATGTGTACAGAGCGGCCCGGAGAAGAAAATGAAGAAGAGAAGAAGAGAAGAAAAGAAGAAGAGAAGAAGATGAAGAGAAGAGCGGGAGCCTCCCCCATGCCATGGGTGCGGAGCGGCCCGAGGAGAAGAAGATAGAAGACGCCGCGGAGGAGATGCTGGACGCCGGAGGAAGAACCAGAAGAGCCAGAAGATGAAGGAGGATAGAAGAAAGAAGTATTTAAATAAAGGAATTGTCAAAAACTGTCTCTTGTCATTTTTAACATTTTTGACAGTTTTTTAGTGAAATGGTAGGGGTACTTTTGTACCCCCTTACCATTTCACACAGGGGGGGGGCCGGGATCTGGGGGTCCCCTTGTTAAAGGGGGCTTCCAGATTCCGATAAGCCCCCCGCCCGCAGACCCCCACAACCACCGGCCAGGGTTGTGGGGATGAGGCCCTTGTCCTCATCAACATGGGGACAAGGTGTTTTGGGGGGCTACCCCAAAGCACCCTCCCAATGTTGAGGGCATGTGGCCTGGTACGGTTCAGGAGGGGGGGGCCGCACTCTCGTCCCCCCCTCTTTTCCTGCGGCCTGCCAGGTTGCATGCTCGGATAAGGGTCTGGTATGGATTTTTGGGGGGACCCCACGCCATTTTTTTTTTTTTTTGGCGCGGGGTTCCCCTTAAAATCCATACCAGACCTGAAGGGTCTGGTATGGAATTTAGGGGGAACCCCACGTCATTTTTTTTTTAATTTTGGCCGGGGTTCCCCTTAATATCCATATCAGACCTGAAGGGCCTGGTATGGAATTTAGGGGGACTCCCACGTCATTTTTTTTTTTTAATTTTGGTTCGGGGTTCCCCTGTGGGGAATTCCCATGTCGTTTTTATCAATAAACTTCTATGTGTATTGTCGGCAATGCAATAGCCGCGGGTAGTTTTAAATTAGTTTTTTCCTTCAAAATGTCATTTTGCTGTCAGACTGTTCTAAACACGGGAAACATGCGCCCTTTTACAGGCATACTATAGACACCCCCCAGGTACGAAATTTAAAGGGATATTACACTTTTATTGTTTGACTTTAAGCATTATTAAAATCACTGCTCCTGAAAAAACGGCCGTTTTTAAAACTTTTTTTTGCATTGATCCATGTCCCCTAGGGCAGGACCCGGGTCCCCAAACACTTTTTATGACAATAACTTGCATATAAGCCTTTAAAATTAGCACTTTTGATTTCTCCCATAGACTTTTAAAGGGTGTTCCGCGGCATTCGAATTTGCCGCGAACACCCCAAATTGTTCGCTGTTCGGCGAACTTGCGAACAGCCAATGTTCGAGTCGAACATGAGTTCGACTCGAACTCGAAGCTCATCCCTACTTAGGACCATGTAATATTTCAGTTTCTCTTTTTTAATAAATCTGCAAAAATGTCAATAATTCTGTGTTTTTCTGTCAATATGGGGTGCTGTGTGTACATTAATGAGGAAAAAAAATGAATGATTAAATGATTTTAGTAAATGGCTGCAATATAACAGAGTGAAAAATTTAAGGGGGTCTGAATACTTCCCATCCCCACTTTATGTTGCCTCCTCATCACCTGATTTAAACCCATAATTGCCGTGCAATGCACGCGATTGTTACAAGGTAGTTTGGCAATTAAAGGTTTAAATCAGGTTTGAGGAGGCGACACTGTGCCCGGTGATCTTTGACTTCTCCCATGTTGTTCAGGTAGATCTCCACCTCTTTAAGGTTGCCTACCCCTGGGCATATCATCTTCCAAATTTTATAAAAAAAGGGGAATATATTATGTTTTGTTTTTTAACTCATTAAAGGAGTATTTTTTCCAAAAAAATTGCGTTTGCTGCACAAATACAATGTGACATAAAAAATTGCAACCATCGCCATTTTATTCCCTAGGGTCTCTGCTAAAAAAAAAATGTATAATGTTTGGGGGTTATAAGTAGTTTTCTAGCAAAAAAATACTGATTTAAACTTGTAAACAAAAAGTGTCAGAATAGACCTGGTAATCAAGTGGTTAAGACAGAGTAGGGAATGGTCAGAATCATTAACAGGTCTTTACTGTTCTCTAAAGCTTCTTGGGAGGATATCTCTTAACTTTGTAGCCAGGCCATGTGTCAGCAGTATAGAAAGTAAAGGGGAAGCTCCAAAACGAATACACAGCAATATTTTTTTTCCCTAGTAGAGCAGGGGTAGTCTACAACCCCTAGCAGCTTTTTTTCTCACGGTCTATATTAGTATTTCTCAATTCCAGTCCTCAAGGCGCCCCAACACATCATGTTTTTCAGATTTCCCTCAGATGAAACGGCTGTGGTAATTACCAAGGCAATGAAACTGATCAAATCATCTGTGCAAAATAATGTAAAGCCTAAAAACATGACCTGTTGGAGCGCCTTGAGGACTAGCGTTGAGAAACACGGTCTATACCACAGCTGGAGATTTTCCCACACTTTTTGGGTGACAATGTTGTACTCAGGACAGGAAGTTATGGAGAAATCTATCCAACCTAGTCTCTAATAGCCATAATATTTGAAAACTTAAGAAAAATGGTTTAGCTTCTTTTCCTTTTTTGATAAAATATGAAAACAAAGTGAAAAAATACAAAAAAGAACAAAAACAAAAAAAACAAAAAACAAAAATGCGTCTGATCATGCATTCTGCATATGCCAACCATCTTTTGCTAGCAAAATGAAGCACACATCTGCAGACACCTCTAAGTAGAATCCATTATTTTTTTGTGCTCATGTCAACACACAAAAAAAAATTACATTTTCGGTGAAACAAAAGCCCTGCAGGAAAACAGATATTTTTAAGACCTTACTAAGCAATAGAGGTGCATCATCTAAGGATCTTTTTCACATTAAGAATCCTATTAGAAAGAAAACACTAAAAGGTAATTGAATTTCCCTCAGTTATCTTCATCTCTGTCAGCTTCTGCTACAATAACTTACTCTCTAGAGCAGAGATAACTCAATTCCATACGGCTAGCATATGTTATGAATCTCTAAAGCAAACTTGTCTAAATCATTCTGATCTTCTATCAAGGTTGGCTCTGGATATGAACTCTGACAGAGAGCAAGCATAAATTTATGTTTATCTTTTTAATAATTCACTTCTCCCTGTTTTGATGGCCAAATTGAATGGCACTCTCTGAAATTCTATATTCACAGGTAACAGGTGCAGATGACCAGATATGTGAGAATTATCTAGGACTGATGCTCACTATGACAAAAGAGATATGTTTGGCAAAATACTCATAGGACTGAAGCAAAAGCTGCCTGAACTTACACAAAAGACAGTCAGGTACCTTCCCTTCCTTTTTAGTGCAAATTGTTAAACAGTGTAATTATCTAATAGATCCCAGATCTCTCAGTTAAGAGTACCTGTCACTGCCCATGCTGTTCACCCCCTTTGATAGCAATAAAGTTGTCTCAAAAGAATACATTTCAAGAAACTATAAGAAGAAAAAAAAAAAAAAATCCCCAAAAAAAGATTAAAGCACCCCTATACCCCTGTGTTCATGCGCAATATGTAAACAGCGATCACACCACACATGTAAGGTATCACAGAGAATGTCAGAGTGAGAACAATAATTCTAGGACCAGACCACCTGTAACTTTAACTGGTAAGCTGTAAAGGCTTCTGAAGTGTCACCTATAGTGATTTTTAGGTACCATAGTTTGTTGCCAATTCTATGGGCATGCACAATTTTGAAGCGTGACGTGTTGGACATCTATTTACTTGGCATAACTTCATCTTTTATATTTTACAAAAAAATGGGTATTGTATTATCTTTATGTGCACTAAGATGTATTTTTTTTCCTGAAATTTTGCATTTGATAAAAGGTTGCGCAAAACTTGTGACAAATTACAGTAACCACCATTTAATTCTCCAAGGCCTTTGCTTTCAGAAAATATAGAATATAAAGTAATTTTGTGCAAAAAAATGCTGGTTTTTACATGAATGAGAGAAATGTCAGACTAAAGGCTCAAGGTTTTTTTTTTTACCTTCATGCATTTATGCATAAAGGTAAACCGTGTGCAGCATCTCACCAAATAACTGAAACCCCATCTCGATCCAACGATGTGCACGAAAGCCTCGGCTCTCTGGGGACTCTCACTCCTCATTAGCTGAGTCAATCACAACCAGTGAGCCAATCAGGAGAGGGAGGAGGTTTGGACAAGCCATGGAAGTGTGTGAATGGAGACGCAGAGCTTCAGCTTGGGAGCGAGCGTTTCCTTGGCAGGAGCGAGGGGCCTAGGAGCACAAGCAGAGGACCCAAGAAGAGGAGTATCTGGGCTGCTCTGTGCAAAACCACTAAACAGAGCAGGTAAGTATGACATGTTTGTTATAAAAAAAATAAAATAAAAAAACACAAGACTTTAACCACTTGCTGACCAGGCCTTTTTCTGACACTTGTTGTTTACAAGTAAAAATCTATATTTTTTGCTGGAAAATTACTTAGAACCCCCAAACATTATATATATTTTTTTGACGAGACCCTAGAGAATAAAATAGCGCTCGTTGCAATTCTTTATATCACCTTTTTTTTTTAGATAATTTTTAGGAAAAAATACACTTTAACCACTTCAATACCAGGCACTTAGACACCTTCCTGCCCAAACCAATTTTCACCTTTCAGCGCTGTCGCAATTTAAATGACAATTGCGCGGTCATGCTACACTGTACCCAAACAAATTTTTTATCATTTTGTTCCCACAAATAGAGCTTTCTTTTGGTGGTATTTGAACACCTCTGGGATTTTTATTTTTTGCGCAACAAATAAAAAAAAGACCGAAAATTTTGAAAAAAAAACACGTTTGTTTCTGTTAAAATTTTTTGTAAATAAGTAAGTTTTCTCCTTCAATGATGGGCACTGATATGGCTGCACTGTCAACCACTGATAAGGCGACACTGATGGGCGATGAGGTGGCACCAATGAGGTGGCACTGACGGGCACTGATGACAGCACTGATGGGCACTGGTATATGGCACTGATGGGCACTCATAGGCGGCACTGATGGGCACTTACGGGTGGCACTGATAGGTGGCATGGATGGGCACTGACAGGTGGCACTGATGGGTTGCACTGATGTCACTGATGATACTGATGGGTGGCATTGCTGGGCATCACTGATGTGTTAGTACATGCTATTGCCAACCAGTGCCCATTTGTGGGCACTGATTGGACATTCATTTGAACATGTGGATGGACATGAGGTACATACCTGGCCATCCACATGTTGCCCCCTTCCCTGGTGGTCCTAGTGGCGTCCCTGGTGGTCATCTGAGGGGGGGCTGCACTGATTGTCCCCCTCTGTCAGACGCGAGTGAGGAAAAGCCGATCAACGGCTCTTACATCCTGATCAGCCGTGATTGGAAATGGCTGATCAAGTTTCCAATCACGTGTCCAATCACACCGCTCCACCGATCGCCGCAATGCGCACCCCCACAGGCGTGCAGAGGCTGTTATACTGAAGGATGTCTTATGACGGCCAGTCAGGATAACTGAACCACCACCCGGCCGTCATTTTGCTATAGGCCGGGCGGGAAGTGGTTAATGAGCTAAAAACACAAAACATATACCCCAATTATTTTGTAAAGTATAAAAGATGATGTTACGCCGAGTAAATAAGATACCCAACATGTCATGCTTTAAAATGTATGCACATTGAAGTCACCCAACAACATCCCCACTACGAGTAACAACCTAATTCTGAATTTGGATGGGGATTTTTTAGTAGTAAGCCCCCCCACAGAACCTCACAAAAAGAAAACACGGAGGAGAGGACAGAGGAAGGAAGAATAGGAAAAATGCAGAAACTATAAAGATTTATAACTTCTCCCGTACTCCACTGACTCCATATGATATTTCCCTTCTCAGCGGAGAGCTCACTTTTGCCCCTACTATGCAACCGAATCCCTTTACACTGTTCAAAAACCTCAATAAATTTATTAGAGACCGCACGGTTCAGATGTACTTTAACATTCAATCTTCCAAAAATGCACCCATTCCAGAGGCTAATGG
The DNA here is from genome assembly GCF_042186555.1 of Aquarana catesbeiana. Taxonomy (NCBI): domain Eukaryota; kingdom Metazoa; phylum Chordata; class Amphibia; order Anura; family Ranidae; genus Aquarana; species Aquarana catesbeiana. The sequence continues at coordinate 737,213,671 of NC_133324.1, forward strand.
TCTAGCACATTCGCCCGTGGAAGCGGTCTCATTAGATGACACAGATTTACCTATACTCACTCAATTGGAGGAGTTATATGCTGAGAGTTGTTAGGCAGACAGACTGGCTTACTCAACATTACCCCACCTCGCCCCCTGTCAGACATACTACATTACGGCCAAAATCAATCCCACACAAAATAAAGGCACTTATCTTCAGACCTTTTACCAGGTGGTATATTCTGACCTAATTCAAATGTGTAAAACTGATCCCCTACACACCTACCCCAAATGTAAACCTTCAACCATTGGAACATAAGGCACTTGAGCAGTTGACTCAGAATGAGTCTATTGTTATTAAGCCTGTGGACAAAGGTGGTAGCATAGTGATTCAAGATGGGGTTGATTACACCCTGGAATCACGTAGGCTACTATCAGATACAAGTAATTATCAAATTCACCCTAGCGATCCCACTTCCCAGTTTTCTTTAAAAGCAACTACTTTTATCAACAAAGCTCTTTAAGATGAGATCATTTCTAACACAGAAGCCTCCTTTCTTAAGATTTTTTTTTATAAAGTCCCATATTCTTAGCACTTGCCTAAAATACATAAGGACCTTAACCACCCTCCAGGCCGCCCAATTGTAGCAGCCATGGATAGAGTCCCCAGCGGTTTTGTCAGTCTACATTGATCAATTCCTTCAGCCCCTTGCACAGCATCTTCCCTCGTATACACGTGATGGACCCCATCTACTAGGTATGCTCAAACCCTATACATGGGAACAGAGCTACTGGTGGCTCTCTTTAGACGTGTTATCTCTGTATACTTTAAACATTTTTTGGCCAATGACCCTCATACCAACCCACAGCAAGCCCATTTCATACTTGAGGCTTTACAGTTTTGCCTCAAGCACAAGATTTTTTTAGATTTTGCATCTAATGGAACCCATTTTTTGCAGATCAATGGCACAGCTATAGGGGCAAATTTTGCCCCCAGCTACGCCAATCTTACCATGGAATATTGGGAGCACATGTATCTTACTGCCAATTACCCCTTTGCTGCCCACATGATCTACTATGGTCGATACATCGACGATATAATGATCATATGGGACGGCTCTCTTGAAGATAATAATGCTTTTGTACAATATTGCAATCAAAACACCTTGGGCCTATCCTTTACCCATGTTGCTGATCCCAATACTCTAGCTTTCCAGGACCTGAAACTGTCATGAGAATGAAACTATATATGCAAAAAACTTCAAACCGACTGCAAGGAATTCCTTTATAAGCCATGATAGTTGCCACCATCCGTCGGCTTCGCAGAAATTGCACTAGAGACTCCGACTGATATCCACGGTAAACTTCTTTCACAGAAATTCCTGGATAAAGGCTACCCCACCACACTTGTAGATGAGAAGTATCGTAGCCTATCTACAGGCCCTCACACATGACCACCACCTGCCCAAAAGATTCATACACAATTTCACACTGAATACAAAAAAATGGAAAATATTCTTGCCGCACATTGGTCCATACTACTGGAAGATCCCCATAGTCGATACTAGATCTAAAATAGCATACAGAAAATCTAGAAACATAAAAAGTAAAATTGCCCCTAGCAATACTAAGTCTGCCCAGCCTACCTCAGCACCAGTGGTCCTAATCCCACCAAAGGGTATGTATCAGTGCAAAAAACCCCTTTCCTTGATGTGTCAGTTCATTCACCACGGCCAGAAAACATTTACAGTAAAAGGCAAGAATTACACTTTAAAAGAATTCTACAACCGTTCCATGGACTATGTCATAGATCATCTCACATGTCTGTGTGGATTGTTCTATGTTGGAAGAACCATTAGAGCCCTCAGGGCAGGCTTTGGTGAACACAGGCGCTTTATTGAAAAAGGCCGTGATCACCATAGTGTCACAAATCATTTATTGACACACCATAACCAATCCACAGTTGGTCTCAGGGTGTGGGATTGTTGAGTCCATTCCAGCAACGTTCCCTGCGGCTGAACAATACAAACGTTTGTGCCAGCAGGAAACGTTCTGGATGTATTCCTTGGGTACTTTAACACCAGGAGGGTTAAATGAGGATATCGAGGTACACACAGTGCTGCGAGCCCCCCCTTTTTCCTCACAAAGCCCTCTGAATGAATACATCCTCTTATTTAGTTATTGGCCTGTTTGTATCTTTAAACCCTGCTAATACATTAACATGACTAACATCCCAATGTCTCCCCCCACCTTTTTTTCTTTTATAGCAGACCCACCTAATCCATATTACAGCTATGAATACAGTAGTATTAAAGGCCCATAAGGCTTATAGTTATAATCATAGTCATACTTTATAAACCTCTGACCCCCCCTACACCTGTTCTTGTCCAAGCGTCAGGTGTGCTCTTCCGCTTGCACATGCGTGGGCTTGCACATTTGTGAGCACCCGCAATGCACATGCGTGGGTATGGCTGGGTGTGAACATGATTTCTTAAAATTTAAAACAAATTAAAATCTAATATTGAATAGACTTTTTTTAGGGGCTTCTCTGAGGAGTGTCTTTTTTATGTATGGGCGTATTCATTTTTCTATACATATATGATATAACATAACACATATAGTGTAATTTTTTGTGTACATGTATAAGAGTAATATACTTTGGTAGTTGTAATCAGGGGTGAGCCTTGGGAATATGTTAGAATGTATGTTTTTTCCTTTTATTTCTATTTATTTTCACTCATATTCATCGTTACTATTTTAGGTTTTATTTATGGCCGTCCGTCTCATTGTTCTTAATTATTGGTTTTATTGCTCCATCTTTATACTGTTATATTTGTCCATTAGCTAGTAGTTTTATATTTGTGTCCCCAAACATAACTTTTTAAAATTTGTGTCCACGCTGGGACCTGTTGTTCCACACCGCTGACACATAAATAGCACCATTAACCACTTCAGCCCCGGAAGGATTTACCCCCTACCTGACCAGAGCACTTTTTACAATTTGGCACTGCGTCGCTTTAACTGCTAATTGCGCGGTCATGCAATGCTGTACCCAAACGAAATTTGCGTCCTTTTCTTCCCACAAATAGAGCTTTCTTTTGATGTTATTTGATCACCTCTGCGGTTTTTATTTTTTGTGCTATAAACGGAAAAAGACCGAACATTTTGAGAAAAAAAATGACATTTTCTACTTTTTGTTATAAAAAAAAATCCAATAAACTCAATTTTAGTCGTACATTTAGGCCAAAATGTATTCTGTCACATGTCTTTGGTAAAAAAAATGTCAATAAGCGTATATTTATTGGTTTGCGCAAAAGTTATAGCGTCTACAAACTAGGGTACATTTTCTAGAATTTACACAGCTTTTAGTTTATGACTGCCTATGTCATTTCTTGAGGTACTAAAATGGCAGGGCAGTAACCCCCCCCCCCCCAAATGACCCCATTTTGGAAAGTAGACACCCCAAGGAAATTGCTAAGAGGCATGTTGAGCCCATTGAATATTAATTTTTTTTGTCCCAAGTGATTGAATGACAAAAAAAAAAAAAATTACAAAAAGTTGTCACTAAATGATATATTGCTCACACAGGCCATGGGCATATGTGGAATTGCACCCCAAAATACATTCGGCTGCTTCTCCTGAGTATGGGGATACCACATGTGTGGGACTTTTTGGGAGCCTAGCCGCGTACGGGGCCCCGAAAAACAATCACCGCCTTCAGGATTTCTAAGGGCGTAAATTTTTGATTTCACTCCTCACTACCTATCACAGTTTTGAAGGCCATAAAATGCCAAGATGGCACAAACACCCCCAAATGACCCCATTTTGGAAAGTAGACATCCCAAGCTATTTGCTGAGAGGCATGTTGAGTATTTTGCAGCTCTCATTTGCTTTTGAAAATGAAGACAGACAAGAAAAAAAAATGTTTTTCTTTTTTCAATTTTCAAAACTTTGTGACAAAAATTGAGGTCTGCAAAATACTCACTATACCTCTCAGCAAATAGCTAGGGGTGTCTACTTTCCAAAATGGGGTCATTTGGGGGGGGGGTTGTGCCACCTGGGCATTCCATGGCCTCCGAAACTGTGATAGGCAGTGAAGAGTGAAATTAAAAATTTACGCCCTTAGAAAGTCTGAAGGCGGTGCTTGGTTTTCAGGGTCCCGTACGCGGCTAGGCTCCCAAAAAGTCTCACAGATGTAGTATCCCCGTACTCAAGAGAAGCAACAGAATGTATTTTGGGGTGTAATTTCACATATTCCCATGGCATGTTTGAGCAATATATCATTTAGTGACAACTTTGTGCAAAAAAAATTGTCTTTTTTCCCGCAACTTGTGTCACAATATAAAATATTCCATGGACTCGACATGCCTCTCAGCAAATAGCTTGGGGTGTCTACTTTCCAAAATGGGGTCATTTGGGGGGGGGGGGGGGTTTGAACTGTCCTGGCATTTTATGCACAACATTTAGAAGCTTATGTCACACATCACCCACTCTTCTAACCACTTGAAGACAAAGCCCTTTCTGACACTTTTTGTTTACATGAAAAAATTATTTTTTTTTGCAAGAAAATTACTTTGAACCCCCAAACATTATATATTTTTTTAAAGCAAATGCCCTACAGATTACAATGGTGGGTGTTTCATTTTTTTTTTTTTTCACACAGTATTTGTGCAGCGATTTTTCAAACGCATTTTTTGGGGAAAAAACACACTTTTTTAAATTTTAATGCACTAAAACACACTATATTGCCCAAATGTTTGATGAAATAAAAAAGATGATCTTAGGCCGAGTACATGGATACCAAACATGACATGCTTTAAAATTGCGTGCAGTGGCAACAAAATAAATACATTTTTAAAAGCCTTTAAAAGCCTTTACAGGTTATCACTTTAGATTTACAGAGGAGGTCTACTGCTAAAATTACTGCCCTCGATCTGACCTTCGCGGTGATACCTCACATGCATGGTGCAATTGCTGTTTACATTTGATGTTTTTTTTTTTTTTTTCCTTTATTATTTTTTTGCTTTTTTAATCTTAATTTTAAACTGTTCCTTTCATTTTTTTTTAATCATTTTTATTGTTATCCCAGGGAATGTAAATATCCCCTATGATAGCAATAGGTAGTGACAGGTACTCTTTTTTGAAAAAATTGGGGTCTATTAGACCCTAGATCTCTCCTCTGCCCTCAAAGCATCTGACCACACCAAGATCGGTGTGATAAAATGCTTTCCCAATTTTCCAATGGCGCTGTTTACATCCGGCGAAATCGAAGTCATGAAATGCTCGTAGCTTCCGGTTTCTTAGGCCATAGAGATGTTTGGAGCCATTCTGGTCTCTGATCAGCTCTATGGTCAGCTGGCTGAATCACCGGCTGCATTCTCAGATTCCCTGTTGAGACAGGAGAGCCAGAGAAAAACACGGAAGACGGTGGGGGGGGGGGGGGGGGGGCATTCCCTCCCACTGCTTGTAAAAACAGTCTAGAGGCTAATTAGTCACTAGGATTGCTTTTACATGAAAGCCGACCGCTGGCTGAAAAGAATGATACCAAGATGATACCTAAACCTGCAGGCATCATTCTGGTATAACCAAAGTCGTGAATTGCGTACCTGAAGACAAAAAAATGGTTAACAATAAAACACAGTAAACGGTAAAGTATAAAAAATTGCATACCTGAAAAGCAAACATGATAAAACATAATAACAATAAAACATTGCAGAATAGAATACAGTAAAAAAGAGCAGAACAATAGAGAAAGAATAGAGATAGAGAGAACAATGAAACGACAACTATTTTTTTTTATTTTATATATTTTTTTGTGGTTTTTTTTACACTTTTTTTTGTAACTGTAACTTTTATAACTATAACCGGTTCCAGATTCGGGTCTCTCAAAATGCGATGGCATCTTGGGAGACCCTGTGAAAGTGTGCCTAGTTTGTGCAATGCTGTAGCCTACGCTAATACACAACTAGTGAATGGTAGCGTTTAAAACATTCACCAATGCAAAGACCAGGATTGTCAGGACAGGAGGGACAATAATAGCGGGTGTCACGCCTATATCTGCGCTTGCTGCAGACACGACATCTTTTTTGGGGGGGGGGTTCGTTGAGTAGGGGTACTCGGGAGGACATAAAAATGCCTCTCATGCAGCCGACTGCATTTCTTTGGGGATGTGAATGGGGGAAGTACGGGCGCTGCAGAAGTAGTGGGTTCCCAATTAGGATTGGCGAATGCAGCAGGAAGGGCATTATGGGCACAACGGGCCTGTGTTTGTCTTCTTCTTGGTGGCAGCGGGACACTACTTGTGCTTGCCACCTCACCAGCTTGAACTGCACTTATGGGACTCGCCACGTCACCAAGTGTTACTGCAGTGCTGGTTTGACTACGACCGGGGTGTATTAGGCCACTGGTGCTTGCCAGTTCACCAAAACGCTACCAAAAAAACGGTTAGCGATCGCAGGGATCAGGCCTGACTCTACGAACGCTGCAGTTATGCGTTTAGTGTTTTGTAAGTGTCAGTGATCGATCGATCGATACTGCACTTGGGTGGGCTGGGCTGGGTAGAGGGGCAAAACGCAGGTGCTAGCAGGTATCTGGGCTGATCCCGCTAACAGTGCGTTTTTGGGAACCTTAAACTGCTGGGGACGCTAGTATAGATCTGATCGGATCAGATATTGATCCGATCAGATACTATACCACTAAGGGAGGTGTACGGTGCACGCCTGGGTTGTTAGCGGTACTGGCGCTAACCTGACGCTGCCTGGGGCTGGTGCTTGCCAGTTCACCAAAATGCTACCAAAAAAACTGTTAGCGATCGCAGGGATCAGGCCTGACTCTGCGAACGCTGCAGTTATGCGTTTAGTGTTTTGTAAGTGACAGTGATCGATCGATACTGCACTTGAGTGGGCTGGGCTGGGCCGGGCGGAGGGGCAAAACACAGGTGCTAGCAGGTATCTGGACTGATCCCGCTAACACTGCGTTTTTGGGAACCCTAAACTGTTGGGAACGCTAGTATAGATCTGATCGGATCAGATATTGATCCATTCAGATACTATACCACTAAGGGAGGTGTACGCTGCGTGCGTGGGTGTTAGCGGTACTGGCGCTAATCTGATGCTGCCTGGGGCGACGCATATCACCGCCGGGCGATCAGGGGGCTAAACCTTTATTCGGTAATAAACGGTGGGTGCCCTGACACTATAAAAAATAAACGAACTAACCAGCGTCACCCGTAACGGTTATACGGTGATCAGTGGTGAAAGGGTTAACTAGGGGGCAATCAAGGGGTTAAAACATTAGATAGTATATGGGGGTCCCTGTCGCTATATAACGCTGACGGCGAACCTAAATATTTACCTCCCTAACTAGCGTCACCAGTGACACTAATACAGCGATCAGAAAAATGATCGCTTAGCGACACTGGCGACGGGGGGGGGGGGGGGGGTGATCAAGGGGTTAAAACTTTATTAGGGGGGGTTAGGGGGGTATCCTAGACCTACAGGGGGCCAACACTAACTGCCCCACCACACTAACTGTCACAAACTGACACCATGCAGTAATCAGAAAAAAAAAAACTGCTTGGTGTCAGTGTGACGGGGGGTGGGGGAGGGTTGATCGGGGGGGGGGGATCGGGGGTGTAAAGTGTGCCTGGCATGTTCTATTGTGTGTGTAGTGTTGTGCACTCACAGTGAAGTCTTCTCTCCTCGGCGCCGGAACGGAAAATACCAAGCCGAGGAGAGATGATATCATTTCTTTTGCTGCTGTTTAGCATACAGCAGCAGAGGAATGATTCTGATTGGCTGGGAGCGATCGCAAGGGGGGGCCACGAATGGATGGTCTCCCCCTCACCTCTCATCGCTCCCAGACCAAAGCCGACCTCCTCGGGCACCGGGGGGGGGGGGGGTCCGATCGAACCTGCCGCCCGCGGGGAGGCAATCACGTACCAGATACGTGATTTTGCCTGCCCATGCCATTCTGCCGCAGTATATCTGCGCGTGAGGCAGTTGGCAAGTGGTTAAGACACTCCCACTCCAGGCCAATATTAGGATAGTAGCTCAGAGCGCGTAGCCGGCAGGCCTCTTCTCTCCCTTTGTGGAAATTCCCCCAGATGTGTTCCTGTGACGTCATCTACGAGCATTCCACGCCGTTCCGGCCTCTTCCTGGTGGCCACAGGATGCGCTGTTCAACCCGACCATCACACAGCCTCGCACAGGGACCAGATCCGGACACAGGGACCTCTCCAGGGACTCCATATTTACCAATTAACCCTTTTATGATCTTACTTCTTGTAAGTGTACTCTGATACCTTACCATTAAAGCTGCACTCAGGTGGCGCTTCCTGTGTTCTCCCTTTTGTCTCCTTATACACAGAGCCAGCTCTCTCAGGACAGCAGCTGCCATTGCCTTGCCATTATTTTACTGTTCATTTTTGAACTACTGATTTTACCATGGACTAATGACACATTAGTTGTGATTACTCTGCATACACTGTATCTGCGATGACAGTTATTTTTACCTCTTTAAAATTGCACACGTTGGTGGAATGGTGCCAAACTACGGTACTTAAACTTTATAGGTGACGATTTAAACATTTCTACAGGTCACCAGTTTAGCGTTTAAGAGGTGGTCTAGTGCTAGAATTATTGCTCTCATGTGTACGCGGGATGCGTTCACCACTGGGCTCAAGCACGGGGGTGCATTCATTTTTATTTTTTATTTTTTTTTATTACTCTTTTTACACTGTCCCGTCAAAAAAAAAAAATAAAAAAAAAAAAAGAAGAAAAGAAAACATTTTTGATCACTTAATGCCAATGCAAAGAATGTAAACATCCCTTGCGATAATACAGCATAACAGGTCCTCTTTATGGAAAGATGTGGGGTCTAAAAGACCCCAAATCTCTTTTCTACCCTTAAAAGCAAAAAAAAAAAAATATATATATATATATATATATATATATATATATATATATATATATATATCTTTTGTGTAAAAAAAAATAAATAAATAAAAATGCTCTTGTTTACATGGGGACACAACCCCTCCCACCACTTCTAAAAGTGACCCAGCGGAGAAAGACCGGCGCCTGAGGGAAAAAGTAATAATGGGGTCATGGTATGTAGCTGCAGCCATATCCACACAGTATTAAATGTCAAAGTAATGACATATTTTCCCAGTTAGGTGGTCAGCTAGTCTCTAGTTACTACAAAGAATGGCTCTATGAAATATGGCTTAGACCTAAAAAAGTAATTAAAATTATGTGTGTCTATACCAAAATAAAAATGCTAATTCATTGTAAACATTACAATCAAAGTGATCCACAAATATAACTAGCAAAAAAATAAATAATCCCCATTTCTTAAAAAACAGGAATATGGAAAGGATGTCAAATCCAAAAGTATGTGATAACTAAAGTTCATTAGTTTGTTCCGAAACCTATAAGCACTGGGTAGACTTTACTTTGAGACATTGGGGTTTATTTACTAAAGCTGGAGAGTGCACAATCAGGCTCAGTTCTGCATAGAAACCAATCCGTTTCCAGGTTTTATTGCCAAAGCTTAATTGAACAAACTGAGATTAGGAGGCTGGTTGGTTTCTAAGCACAAGTGAGTCTGATTTTGCACTTTACAGCTTTAGTAAATCTACCCCAGTGTTCTCACAGCCTTTTCTTGGGTTTCTCCCAGATTCTCAAAACTTTGAAACACAATAGTACTAGGGTTAAAATATAAAACAATACCAACTAATGTACAAGTGGGAAGCCTGCGTGATGCTTTGGAGCTGGCATAGCATGCTGGAACATGCACTTCACCTTCTGAACTAGGAAAGCTCAACTTGGCCTAATAAGTCCTAGTCAGCAGTGACAGAAACATGCTGCTCGCTGCTTAATGCTTTATCTGCACATAATATACAAAATTCTGCAACAGGGGAAAAAAAAAAAAAAATCTCGGTCTGAAATATAATGGTAATAGATATACAATGTGTGTGTATATATATATATATATATATATATATATATATATATATATATATATATATATATATATATACATACACACACACACACACACACACACACACACATACGCTCACAAAAATGTATACACACTGCAACAGTTGAGTAGAGCAATGCAAAACCATTTTGAAGTGGCATTGTAAACTTGAAAATGTGTGTGAAGTTCAATGACAATGGCAACGTGAGTTTGAAACAGAACCACCACCAACACAACAATTGCACGAATTTGTGATCATTTTGAAACCGATGGCACGGTGTGTGACGTGCACAAGCAAAGATCAGGGAGGTGTCGCACAGCAACAAGTTCTGTTTCTTTGGATATGGTGTTGCAGTAGGTTATATGCTCACCGCAAAAGTGTGTCAATGCGCATGTAAATTCCCTCCACGTTCCCCAGATTTACCACCCCTTGATTTCTATCTGCGGGGAACGCTATAGGATGTAGTGTACGATAGAAAACCACCTACACTGATTGCATTACGGTAAGGAATTGAAACATCATGCAGAGCAGTTCCTGGGGACACTCTAGTCAATGTTGTTCATGTAGTAGTTTGCCGAAATCAATAGTGTCTGGATTCTAATGGTGACCACTTTGAGCACCTAATGTGATTACATAATTAAAACATGACTTACAGCTACCCTTGGATGTTTATATAAATCTAGTATTACAATTTTTTATGTTGAAGTGTGTATACATTTTTGGGCCCCTCTGCACACACACACACCCACCCCACTTACAGATGATTGTCAATTCCACAAGTAAAGAAAAAAAATGATGTATTTAATAAACAAAATATAAAAAGTAACAGGCAAACTTTTGTTTTCATGTACAGAATTGAATATTTTGGATCCTAAATTTACTATAGGAAGAAGTTACTGGAGCTCGTCAATATGAGGCTATATAGCCTGCGCCAGTATCATTACTGGAGTACATTCTACCCAAAATATCATGCAATCTAACAGAGGCATTTGCTTATCAGATCTTTACTAAAAGTAGGAACAAAAGTGTAGGTGGATTCAATGTTCATGAAACTAGTTGGGCTGTTTAGGATATACTTGTAATAGTATTATTTATAATCAATTTCAATCATACTTTAAATTAAAAATAAACTATAATAGATTTGGGTCAATTGTTTTTTAAACAGATTTTCTTTTAAACAAAATCAAAAACACTAGTTTTACAGAGCATACTGGGTTTGAAGAAAATGCACACAAGTAGCTTCTGCTTCTTTGATAGTGTGTCTCTATAATTGCCATATGGAGCTGTGGAAAGGTGGGTTGAGTGGTTCTTATGACTCACTGAGCTTTGCATGCAGAGAATTGGCTCTGTAAAAAGGAAAAAGTTGTCCACCCCTACCCGTGTTCAGTGATGGTTGTTCAATTGATGATTGACTAAGTTGGGCAAATGCTAAAGGTGATTTCCCTGCACATTGAAGGCACATTCTTTTGAGAACAAGGATAACTGGTTAACAAGAGGCCACAGAAGTGGCCATCTACATTAAACTGATATCTAATATCAAATCCGAAAAAGGAATTTCTGTGGGCATTTTAAAGATGATAGGCAGCTCTCACTATAACGTAAAGGAGATTCTCAATAATCTTTGGCAAAGCTGACATAGAATTTTAATAAGGGTTTTCTCTCAAAGGAAGAGCTACAGGACAGTAAACTGTACAAGTGCCTGCATGATTTCCCTTGAGAAAAAAAAAGCCTTATTAAAATCCATGGCAGCTTTGTTCAACCTGGAAACCTAACTAACTGACTTGTGCCTGCAACTTTACTCATATCTGCAGAGAGTTTGCACCTACCACCCTTCTCCAATCTTGCTTTTTTTATCAGAAAATAAATTTTTATTGAGCATAATGAAAAAGACATAGAAATACAGAGTGCAACAGGCATTGTGCATAAGGTGGATGCATTGACATGTTCATAGTGAATGTAAAAACATTTAAGATCAGAGTAACAGAAAGTACCCGATTTGAATATAACAATGTATTACACACAATGGGGGGGGTGTCATCGAACAGCCCAGCACATGTCCGCATAACCAGGGAGGATAACGTACACAACATTCTATGGGGGAAGTTTCCATTGTAGGGTGAGGGATTCAGTCCTCAGCAATGCAGGTGGAGGAATCAAACAACCACCCACCTGTCCCAAATATTGTGGTATTTATTCGGGCAGTCCCTATGCAAAGTAGATTACTGTTTTTTTTGTAGGGGAGGGTAACATTGATGGTCCTAATACATTTATGGATAGTTGGGGGCGATTCTTTGATCCAGGTCCTGGCTATTTGCATTCTAGCCAGAAACAAGGATTCTTGCAAAAAGGTATTTAAGTGTTTTCCCTCCTCAGAGATGGAGAGGAGGCCCAGTAGACACTGGTGGGGGCATAGAGTCAGGGAGATCCCATGCGGGCGTGGAAGCATTTTACCATTTGTGACCAGTATCCTTGGAGAGGGAAGGGACCATAGTAGGCGATAGAATGTGCCCCTTGGATCTCCACACTTGAAACATGCTGGACTGTGCTCTGGCCTATAGTTAGAGAGACAAATCCGTGTTGGATAGGACCTATGGATAATGTAGAGATGAGTGCGATGGTCAGACAACTTAGGGGACACTAATTTGCAAGAGGCTAGCACCTCCTCCCAGTCTTCATCCGTCATGTCTCCCAAATCCGTCTCCCATCAGGACTTCAATTGAAAAGCCAGAGAAGTGGCAGCGGGTAACATGAGGTGGTTGTAAAACAGGGAGATAAGTATCTTGGATCCCAACCCGTGACAACACCCACCAGATATAACAATTCAAGACTGGGGATAGAGTCACGGAATTGGGAGTTGAGCACATGACGGAGCTGGAGCTAACGAAAAAACATGTAGTTAGGCACACCGAAACCATCTGCAATTCAGGGACAGTATGCAGCGCTATTAATGTGGAGATGTCTCCCCCTAGTGTTGGCTTAGACTCCATGTGTCATTTCCTAAAAACATAACTTGGAGCAGAGCAAAACATTGTGGGATGTGTAGTTCAGAATGCTGGGGTTTCAATTTCAGCAGGACTGACCTGAACTACCACAACCAGATTGCTGAGGAGAGGAGAACAGAATGCTGGGAGAGAATATAAAAAGGCCGGCTCCAGCCTAGGTCACTCTCTTGGGACGTCGGCCTGGATCTGCCAGCAGAAGCTCTGTGCCAGTGTGAATGGTGGCCGAGTCGCGGCCTGCATAGGAGAGAGTTATCTACAGCTGCATACAGAGGGACATCTCAAGACAGCATCGCTTCCTAATTACAGCAGTCCGGAGGCTGTTCCTGATCCTTGAGCGTTACCTGCACTTCAGATCCGGGTAGGCCGCAGCATGGTGTGATGGAGGTCAGACACCATTCCCTGAGCCAGGACCCAAAGGGTGTTCCTGAAAGTCTTTATCATCATCTGCATTGCTACCAGCAACATCTGTTGTGCTGTGGGTGAGTGGGCACCTGTCTATTAATACCATAGACACTGCATAGAGACATCATTGTCCCTGCTCGCATTCCTGATACTTGCAGGGCTACTGATAAAAGTTCAGTCAATCCCATAGACACTGTATGCAGACATTTGTGCTTTGCTCACACCCCTGTCATCAGTAGTTCCACTGGATACAATACTAGTATAACAGCCAATATGATGACCCCACTTGTATTTAGGTCATGCAGAAGAATTCTACATTCTTAAAGGGGCCAATAACATCAGTTAACATATCAGTTAACCACTTAAGCCCCGGAAGGATTTGCCCCCTTAATGACAGAGCATCTTTTGCGATATGGCACTGCGTCGTTTTAACTGACAACTGCGTGGTCCTGTGACGTTGTACCCTAAACAAAATTGACGTCTTTTTTCCCCCACAAATAGAGCTTACTATTGGTGGTATTTGATCACCCCTGTGATTTTTATTTTATGCGCTATAAACAAAACAATAACAATTTAAACAAAAAATATATTTTTTTTTACTTTATGCTATAATACATATCCCCCAAAAAAATATAACAAATTTATTCATCAGGTTTAGACCGATGTATATTCTTCTACATATTTTTTTTTTTGGGGGGGGGGGGGGGATCGCAATAGGAGTATATTGATTGGTTTGTGCAAAACTTATCGCATCTACAAACTACGGGATAGATTTAGGGACTTTTATTTTTATTTATTGTTTTTACTGGTAAAGGCGGCGATCTGCGTTTTTTAGCGGGGACAAATCTGACCCCAAATTACACTATTTGGGGACCAGTCACATTATTACATTGATATAAGCTACAAAAATGCACTGATCAACGTAAAAATGACACTGGCAGGGAAGGGCTTAACACTAAGGGGCGATCAAGGTGTTAACTGTGTTCCCTCAGCGTATTTTAACTGTAGGGGGGATGGGCTAACTAAAACATGACAGACATCACTGCTCCCGATCACTGGGAGCAGTATATCCCTGTCATGTCACTAGGCAGAACGGGCAAATGCCTTGTTTACAAAGGCAGTTCCCCGTTCTGCCTCTCCTCGCAGCGATTGCAGGCCGCCAGCGGACGATTCCGCCGGACCCACGGGCACACTATCCTGCTTTTGCGGCCTGACATACAGGTATGTCAGTTCGCGCAAGAGAGCCAACCTGCCGCAGTATATCTGCGTGAGCAGGTCAGCAAGTGATTAAAGTTCCTTTGCTCTAACATCAAGGATTATTCCCTTTCATTATACTTTAAATGCTAGCTGAAGATTTGCAGGATTCTGCAGGGTTGCCATTAACCTCTTTTATTCTCTCCTTAGTGTCACAATTAAGTGTTGTCTAACACAAGGGAACCTGCACTCATCCTCTGGAACTCTACTTAAAGGAGCCAGCCAATTTAGCCACAATAGGTTGTGAATGTTTGTTAATTGTATGATGTTAAGTGCATGTGGGCTAAGGAGATAGAGGGGAGTGGCCTGACATAATTCTATTAAGTATCAGTCCTCTGCTTCTCTGTTGCCTGTTCAATTATACTTCTGTGATTAGACTAGGGTGTGAGTGAACTTTGTCGCACTGTGTTCTTTGCATTTTACCTTGTTAGCATAAATTTCTAAACTGCAAAACAGACTTTCATATTAGTGCTATATTGTTCAGATAAAATATCTTCATTACCTACAGTGTTATGTTGTGCACTTATATGTGTCATTCTTATCACAGTAAACAAATATGAACTGCTTCGCTAATACTGTGTAGGTTGCTTGATATTGGTGTCAACGGTAAAAACGACTGAACCCAGGGTGTCAGAGGTATCTGAGGACTTGCAGAGTCGGGGCAACCAGTGGGATACAGCTGTTATCAGCGGCCCTCACTAGGGTAGCACCACAGGTGTATAGGACAGCTTGTGCTACACGTAGAGAGTACCTTTTAAAGGATGGTTTGCGGGATAGAGGACAACAGGTAATCACAGTTTTCTCCATCAGGATAGTAGAAAGGTATGTTCCAGTACTATATAGGGATGAAATCTATGTCAAAGTACTATCTAAGTGGGTAAGAATGGTTTCTAAACAAGCTCTGTCTTTGAGTCAGTACCTTGCACCAAGTTATTTCTCATCCTCTGGGATATGCACCCATAACTGGTTGCAGTTCAGTGGGAACTATAGATGTGGGGAGAACAGTTGCCGCTGCTGCTCCAGAATTATTAGAAATTTGGATCTCCAGGGAATGGTAGGGAACACTATATCCCCATATGTATAAATTGTAATACCAGAAATGTGGTCTATTTAATCACATGGGTTATTTGTGCAATGCAGTATGTTGGAATGACGACAAAAAGGTTTGCGAGATCGCCTTCAAAACCATGTATATGATATAATCAATGGTATTAGTGTGGCTGTCATTTTAATGCATGCCATAGGGGTGATAGGGCAGCTGTATGGATACATTACCCTAGGTGGTGACAATTTAAGGTTACTATGTAGACAGGAATTATATTAGAATTTTTATTTGAAAAGTAGGATTCCAATAGAGCCTCAATTTTGAGTGGCATTTGACACACACAGAAATACACAATAGCTGGATTATGGTACTATCTTGATAAGACCATAATAATGGTGAAAGAATATCATGTATCTTTTGTATGGATGTCTACCTAAATCCCACAATACCCTGTGAGTTTTTTTGCCATTCATGGGTTGTTATGGTGCATGTCATAGAGCCAGTCATTTAATAGATTCCCGCCACACTGACCTGGCTAGGTAAAGAAAGGGTCATTTTACTTTACACGTTGAGGATAAGGGGGCCTTTAGACCAACTAGAAGATTTGATATGTGTAATACCAAGAGGAGATTTGCCCCTGATGGCAAATCTCTGAATACACAGGGTTAAAGGTTTTTCAACTGACCCCGCGGATAATACAAATAGATATCAGGTAAAGCAATGCCAGCATCAGTCTTAGGCCTCTGTAAAGTAGACAATTTTAATGTACATCTGGAGTTTGCCCAAATAAACATGGTAAATAAGGAATTCAATGTTTTGAAAAATGTCTTGGGGACAATTACAGGTGAGTGCATAAGTATATACAGACACTTAGGCAAGAACACTATTTTAAAAGAGAAGTATGTGAATCACAGTTATTGCAGATTTATACTTACCTAGGTGGATGCAGCATCGGTCCAATGCTGCATCTGTCCCCTGGCGCCTCTACACTGAGAAGCGAGCAATCGAACACTGGTGATTGCTCGGTTCTCACAGCTCCCCGAACAAACAGCTGGTGACTGTCAGTCACAACGCTCTGCTCCCTCCTCACTCACTGGAGCGCTAAGCTGGGGAGGAGCAGCCAGCTTAGGCTCTCAGTGCCTCGCTGAGAGGCTGAGCCAAGTGTCAGTCCAGGGATCTAGGCGAATCCTGACTCTGTGGTTTTGATGACGCGGTGCCTGGACCGACTGACGTCAGCAGACAGTGGGTCACAGGAGTGCAGAACGAGTTGCAGTACTTTGATCCACAGGAGAAGTACAGCCAAACAAGCTTTGGCTGTACTTATTCCTTTTTTAAGGTTATATAATATAATATCTGTTTGAAATTAATATAAGAAACTAAAATAGAACATTGTACCATGTTTCACATTGCACCATGTTTCTCATTGCTATGCTTAGTGTCTGAATAGGAACTTTGAATATTTACCATATGCATGCATTTGATATTGTAAATTGAAAACGGTCCTCCATAAATCAGTCATGTCTCTCTGCAAGACTTAGATTTCTATTTGCTGTTATCCTTTTCGCCATGAAGCCTGATACCTTTTGTCTTATCTATGTGGTCATCTGGATGCATAATTTTTAAAAGCTGGTTGTATTTTCTAGGGATACACAAGCTTAGAAGAACACACTTATGCATACAGAGCACATCCTCTGCACAAGGAAGGTATATTTATAAGGAATAGCTCGGTGTCCTCTGATATTCCTTCGTACAAATGTGCATTTTTATAGGCTTAAAAGGTTACTGGATGTTTTATTTTTGATTTATTGTTTCCAAAGACAAAGCTGAATTCATGAAAAAACAAAGTAACCTAAGGTCCATAGATCAGCATGAAAAGAATCTAGCCTGTATTTACCACATTGCAAGAACAGAATATAAAGCAGAATGGAATAAGATTAACATTGAGGAGAATCCTTGAATTTTACGCATGACAAAACTTAACTGCAGAGAAAAAAGGGCAAATTTCACGCACCTTGCAAATGTTACATTTAATTATGGTAGAGAAATCATGCATAGAACTTTTCTGCTCACCACGATTTATAACAAATGGGGATAAGATATGAGGCATTTTTAAATCATACGTTGATAAAATAAAATATGCACGGCAGCTTCCAAACGGAACTTCAGACAGAAGTGGAAAACAATGGTATTTACATAATTACTGCTAAGGGAAAATATATTAAAATCAAAACCAGGTGATACCTTACGACCATGCTTAAAAAAACCCCTAGTTTTTCTAAAATATTTTCAAAAGTAACTATGTGTGGCGCTCAATTGCAATCTCTTTAAAGGCTTCTGTGCAACCCTACTAGACCTGCGGTGAGTAGTATTCATTTAATTGACTCAGTTCATTCAGGGGACCTCTGCAAGCATGCAGATGAGAACAAAGGCTGAGTCTAAAACAGTGCTGCACTGACACGTTATTTAGCATTACTTGTGCACACTAGGCATTTCCTCCCCCTTAGTGTCAAGACGTCAAACTGTTTTTTTGGTGGTTAAAACATACTGAGAAGAATTTATTAAAACTGGAGCAGGCAATCTGCAGCTGGTGTGTATAGCAACCACTCTTCATAATGGCCATATGCAACGCCGATAAGCCGCATATATGCGGCCCTGTGTAAACCACTTATGACGTCGAGAGCCCGCTCCCAGCATGGTAGCCAGTGGGGATCGGTAAGCTCCTGTTGCATATTCGGAAGCTTTACGATCACGTGACTGCTGTGACAGCCGATTATAGCAGTCACATAAATGCTCGCCTCTGAGCGTTAAGAATTCTTAAAGGGCCAAGAGGCGATCAGTGTGAAGTGGTTAATGATCTGAATTTAGCCAATTACTTTCAGTGGGCCTGTATACACAAACGCATACATTTCAGTAAACTAGCACCGCATTTAAAATCAGTAAAAAAAATCCAAACCCCCCCTGTATTATTTAGCATTCTGGGAGCTAAACGGTTTTTAATGTGCACATGTATACATTTATACATGCACATTATACAGACCATACTCTGTATACTGTGTTTTTTGGGCAGGATCTTTCTACCAGAAAGATGCTACATCTAAATATCAGTATTACGTGTAAGGACCCTTCATTTTTAGCCATAATTATCCCCATATTTTTAAGTCTAATATCTGAAATGAATGAAGACTAAATATAAATTTAAAAAAAGGATTGTCAAAAGGTCTCCTGCACTGCTGGCAAATCTAATCTAAGAGTTAAAAAGAAAGTGTAGGTCAGGGTTTTAAGATTTGCCCATATCAGCAATTAAGCAAGGAATAAAGAGAACAGGATGTTTTATCTCTGCTGGACTGTCATCAAACCACTTGATGTAGCAAGTAAAACAAGCAGCCCATTTCTTTATAACAAAGCTAGACACTGGAAACATTTCACCACATTTGTGTCTGGCAATGGAAAAAAACTTACAGGGGGTTTCACTATACAATACACAGTATGAAAACTCTGCATGCACTGGCTATGAAACCTGGGGCTCTTTTCTTCCTTTCTTCTAAAATGCAGTTAGAAGTACATCTAAAGCAAATGCAGATAAAAGGTAACAGAAAAAATTAGCTGCATTCTTGGAAAACCTAACATCATCCAAAATAAAGGGACTGTCGGTTCATCACAAGCACAACTTTCAAACATTCATGGGATACCGTATATCTTTTTTTTTTTTTTTTTTTTTTAGTAGGATGACAGGGTTACTTAAAGTGATATTAAAGTCTCGTGTTTTTTTTGGTTAAAAATAACAAACATGTTATACTTACCTGCTCTGTGTAATGGTTTTGAAAGAGCAGCCCAGATCCTCATCTGGGGTCTCCCGCCAGCGCTCCTGGCCCCACCCCCCCTGCCAAGTACCCCCACAGCAAGCAGCTTGTTATGGGGGCACTGAAGCCGAGGCTCTGTTTCCATTCAGACACAGCGCCGCAGCTTAGCCCCACCCCTTCTCTCTCCTCATTGGTTCACCGACTTTGATTGTGTCTCAGACAATCAGGAGGGAGAGTCTCGGGCAGTGGCAATTTCCTTTACTAAATTAATACTATTTTAGTCTACTAAAATACGACTAAAACTAAAACAATTCAGATGACTAAAATACAACTTAAACAACATTTTAGTCAAAAGACTGGCTAAAACTAAACTGAATTTATATCACAACTGCTAAATCTGTGTCTGTAGTGCATATTCAAACCTTAATACCATAAATAATGTTTGGCAGGTCTAAAGAAATAATGCATTAAAATTTAACTAAACCCATTCGATTTTACTTAACTAAAATGTACTGGAGATTTTAGTCGACTAAAACAACTCTCAAAAGACTGACTAAAACTAATTCAAAATTTAATGTCAAAATTAACACTGGTCCCGGACAGCTGAGTCTCTCGTGCAACATCGCTGCATCGACATGGGGCTCAGGTAAGTATAAGGGGGGCTGCACACATAAGGTTATCTTAATGCATAGAATTTAAAAAAAAAAAAAAAAAAAAAAGAACCACTGAGCTGTCACACAACTGTAATTTTCTAATGAAGAGGTCAGCTATTACAAAAAACAAATTTCTCTCAGTACAGTTTTTAATATACAAATAGAAAAAAAAGTACATTGCAATTTTTTTTTTCTATACAGTCATCAATTAGGTAGGGGTGAAAATAATGTAGAACAGGTGCATCCAATAAAATTGGCACAGTTCCAGCTCGGCAGCTGCTTTCATTTTCATCAGCCTGCAAAATATGTTCGTAATCACACAAAAGTTTCACCTTGATTTATTAAATTTAGTGGAGGAAGACAGAGCCTGGGTTTACACTAGATACGGTGCAAATTCACAACGAATTTGCCCCGTATCTAAATCGCAACCTGTCCATGCAAACCGATTGCGGAGTGTATGGTAAGTTAACGACACCCCACAATCGGTTTGCAAAACACAGTGCAATTTGCGGAATCTAACACCTATGTGATCCAATTCTGGTGCGGACAAAATAAAATTTGAGCCATAAAAACCCAATTAAAAATGCATTGATTACTGTGTAAATGTGACTGGCAGTGAAGGGGTTAACCACTAGGTGGCGCTGTAGGGGTTAAGTGTGTCCTACTGAGTGATTCTAACTGTGGGGAGGAGGGGCTATGTGTGACACGACACTGATCGCAGCTCCCAATTACAGGGAGCTGTGATCAGTGTCCTGTCACTAGGCAGAACGGGGAAATGCTTGTTTACATCAGCATTTCCCCGTTCTTCCTCTCCGTGAGATGATTGCGGGTATCCCTGCGGACACTGAGTCCGCGATCACCCTCACGGAGGTCACGGAGCGCAAACCACTTCCTAAAGAGCAACGTACAGGTACATTAATCTGCCTGCATGTGCCCTTCTGCCGACGTATATCGGCGTGAGCCGGTCGGCAAGCGGTTAAAAACTATCCTGGTCTCTTTGTTAAAGCACTCTTCGTGTGATATACCTGGTGATCCAGACAGTCCAACTTTCTTTCATATTTCAAACTGACCACACCAGGGCATGGAAGCACATCCATCCCAGTGTGGTCAGTTTGCTTCTTTGCATTATACGTGGGAGCACAGCTCTTCACTGCCAAGATCAGCGTACCTGCCGTTTCTTCTGCTCTGCTGCCACCACGCCCTCCTCCCACTTCCTGCAATCTCCACCGCTCCTATGTTCTGCCTTGCTTTTCTATTTAAACTAAATGGATTGTTTTACAAGGTAAGGGTTCACATATAAATTAAGATGAGGCTCATATGCACAGGCAGAGTGTACAACTTTATTAACTTTCTGCTCCACTAACAACCACAATGGAGATTTTCAGGGAGCTACCCTTTAACCCCTTCCCAACCGCCACATGCCGCTATACGTCGGCAAAATGGCACGGGTGGGCAAAAGGGTGTATGGTACGTCCCTCCGTGTAAGCCGCATAGTGCCGCTGGAGCTCAATGTCTGCCTCGTGACCCGCGATCGCGGCGAGTAGAGGAGAGGCAGAACAGGGAACTGCCCATGTAAAAGAAGGGATTTCCCTGTTCTGCCAAGTGACACGACAGGGATCTACTGCTCCCTGTCATCGGGAGCAGTGATCATTTCTGGTCATCGGCCTAAACTGAGGAAGAAATTAGTTTTTTTATATATATTTTTTGGGGATATTTATTATAGCAAAAAGTAAAAAAATATTGCTTTTTTCCAATATTGTCAGTCTTTTTTTGTTTATAGTGCAAAAAATTAAAATTGCAGAGGTGATCAAATTTTGTCTGGGAACAGTGTAGCATGACCGTGCAATTGTCAAAGCGACGCAGTGCCAAATCTCAAAAAAATGCTCTGGTCATTAAGGGGTTAAAATCTTCCGGGGCTGAAGTGGTTAATAGCCAGCTATTTTTTTGCCTTCATACCATTTTTAAAAATGTATCCGCTGTAAATTATGCAAGATTATTACTACCACTACAATAAATCTACCTACTTTACAACAGGAAAAGTAAGGCACAGCATGATCAGTTATTTGCCCTAATAGATGCATATGTTAAACAAATACACTAAAAACTAGGCCACTTGTATTGTTAAAATACACCTGTTTGGACAGAGCAAATGTAGTCAAAGACAGTTCCTTCTCCTTATACTTGTTTCAGGTCAATGACTAGGGGAGGGTCATTCACGTTGGCTCCATGCACACTGGAGCTCAAAAAAGATTTTTCGGGACACCAGATTGCTGGCAGAAAACGCTGGTTGAAAAACGCGCTTTTAACAGCGTTTTGTACTAGCGTTTATGAGCATTTTTTAGCGTTAGCGTTTATGGGCGTTTTTAATAAAAATACACAGAGGACACTCCAAAAATCCCACAATACATTCCCAAACTCCCACAATGCATTGAAAAAATAGAATGCCGAATGCTAATTAACATGCGTTTATCGGCGTTTATCTTTTTTAGCTTTTTTGTGGTCAGAAAAACGGCACTTTGAATGCGATTTTATGGTGTTCAGAGAACAGCCCATAAATTCCACTGCTGATAAAAGCTAAAAAACGTCCATGTGTGCATGGACACATAGGATAACATAGAGTGGAGTTTATGGGCTGTTAAAAAAAAAAACGCCAAAAAACGGCCGTTTATGAGCTCCAGTGTGCATGCAGCCTAAGAAGAAGGCGCAGCACCAGTTCGTACAGATTAGGGACACTGCTGAAACCATTTTTATGCCTCCAGAATTGGTAGTGTGGCATCTACCCCACTTCTCTCTGCTGGTGGACACAAGAAAAACCTACATCTATAGAGAAAATATAATATATATCACACACACACACAATACCCACACAAACACCCAATAAAATATGATCTTAATTTGCAAATGAGGATTATCTCTTCCTCAGAAAACAGTGAGCGGGGCATGGTGGTGGGAAGAAATTAGCAGCAGTACAAGCAACTTCCTGGAGGGGCGTTATGTCATTCCTGTGTGCTGGCCACCGCTTCCGGAAACCAGATATGCACCACGGGAACATACATATGCGCACACAGCGGTCGCGCATCTAGCTGCAGGCCTATAACTTAATTGGCGAATAATAGGAAAGCAGATCCAGAGTTCCAGGACTGGACTAACAAATGTTTCTAGTGAAAGGTAACTGGTGTTTTCTATTAAACAAGGTCTAAATGGGCCATTGACATGCATCACAGTTGAACTTAGGAATGTGTCTTTGCAAAGGTAAACTAAATGAAATCCTTTCTTATTTTTGCTTGGGGATAGAGTGCAGAGGGATTTGAAGTCTTGTCAGTTTTTGGGGATGTCTGCACCCCTGAGGGTGAAGACAACTCCCAAATTTTGCGGGTTTCTCCTTCAAATTTATTCACTTACTGTCACATAGCCAAACAGGAAATTAGTTTTACCCTACCAATGTCTTTCCTTGGGGACACACAGGTCACTAACTAGTGTCCTCATTAGGCAAATTGCACTCTAGCACTTTGTTGTGGACACCCCAAATTATTATGCATCTTGGACTTTGGGGTTTATTTACTAAACTTGGAAGTACGGTCGCTGGAGATTCGAGGGGGACGTGCAAGGAAAATTAAAAACAGCATTTTTGCTTCTACATGATTGCATGGTAAAATCAGCAGAGCTTCCCCTCATTTCAGATCTTCCCCTCAGATTTACAGCCAGTGCACTTGCAGTGCAGACTGTATTTGCCGTTTGTAAATAGATGACGAAGTCCAATTTACCTAATAATTTGGGGTGTCCACAGCCAAGTGCTAGAGTGCAATTTGCCTAATGGGGACACTAGTTAGATTGACCTGTGTGTCCCCAAGGAAAGACATTGGTAGGGTTTTACCCTCACTTCCTGTTTGGCTATGTGACAGGTAGTAAAGCTAATTTTCAGAAAAGGGACACAAAGCCCAACCTAAAAAAGACAAGCAGGGGTTTCTAACACTCACTTGGTTTCCCTTAAATGCCCACAATTAGAATAATAGCATTGTCTTGAGCTAGATTTTATTTAGCTCAATGCTCTAAAGCAGTGGTTCTCAACCCTGTCCTCAAGTACCCCCAACAAGCCAGGTTTTCAGATTTTCCTTTATCTTGCACAGGTGCTTTAAATCAGAGTCAATGGCTTGTTTTTTTTTTTTGGCCCAGGTATTTTAGCTAAGATAAACTACCAAAACATGGTCTGTTGGAGCTAATTGACTGAGGTTGAGAACCACTGCTCTAATGTAGCTTTTAGACAAATCACATTTTTTTTTTTATTTTGCCATGACAATCGGCCTATTTAAGCTGCCTCTGGGAAATCTGTTCCTGGCAAATTGTTTAGGAGGGAGTGTAAAATGCATTACTTGGGGGGGACGGGATGACATGAGACGTCAGTTAGGAAGGGAGGAGCTGGAGGTGTGGCGGTGAACTGGCATCCTGGCAGCCTCGCTTCTATGGCAGCCTAAGCGGACAGGGCAGACGGCGTGGCGTGGTGGGGGAATTGAGAGCGGTGTCTCAACACCGCAACCAAGTGCCTGGAGCCTGATGTCCGGAGAGAACCGGGATTAGCGGTACAGCGGAATGAAGTTCCTCGCATCACTAGGAGACTTCCGCGCCTCTCTCTCTCCTCCCCCCTCCTCTCACTGGTGCCGTGTACGGGGATCGGAGCGGCTCGGTTACAAAGAGACCAGCTGACCGGGATCTCCTAAACCCGTAGCGTTCATCAAAGGACCTCCCCAATGGAGAACACACGCAGCTGACACCAGCCCGCTATCCTGGCAAGTAAAGACGCTGGCTCGGAAGGGTGATGGTAAGAGGTACTCGTTCCTTCCTGAATTCCAAAGGTAAGAAGAGTACTGAATATTGGTCTTCAACCTCAGAGGAGGGAAAAGGTATGAAAATTGCTGAATAAGATCATAAGGGACCTTACATACAGCCAGACAAACTGGAGAAGGTTATTGGCAACATAGTTTGTGTAAGAAACCTGGTTAAAGTAACAAAGGGCAACAAATATTTCCTATATTGCTGATGAAATGTAAGAACCATAATAACAGAACTTTAGACAAAATATTATAGCACTGTTAAAACATCTGGAGGTTTATCTTGGTTCCTGAGTTTCTGCAGCAACTGGCTGGTTTCTCCTGTATAGGCTCAAATATAAGAGACGAGCAATGGGACTATATCCTACCCTGTAACAGGCATAAACAAGAGAGATGAATAGTGGGCCTATTAACTGGACAACTGGACAATATCCGACAAGGTATCATTATACACCCGCATACCCGTAGTAACACTGCTATACTTGCTCTGGGTCAGTGCACAGCTGTAATCTCAATAAAATCTGGGAGGAGAGAGGCTGGTGTTTATAGACGTGTCAGGGCACTAAGCAACTAATGCACTCTCTGGTCTGTCTATTTCCCAATTATATAGGATATTTTCAAGGTGGGACATATGCGGTATTAAGGGATAAGGACTAACATAATCAGTATAAACCAATTATTACGGACAGGGTCTCATAACCCCTGTATGAGAAATAGAGGCCCCTGGAATATTAACTTCGACAAGCGAGGACCCTGGTGGCATTAAGGGACAGAGAGATATTCTGGAACACCAGCTTTAAATAAATTAAAAAATACTATAACAAATATCGAGAGCACCATAGTAGTTTATTGCCTCAAATCCCCCTTGATGACCATCAGTATTTACACCATCATCTGTCTGGCCTCTTGGTGCAAGATGGGACAGGTGATATAGGCTAATGAGTATAGGATTAAAATACATTGATGCAACTCACTGTTAATCTGAGTAGCTCTGCCATATTTGCACTAGAGGGGTAGCTGCATATGTTATACTAGACACTAAGGTCTCTAGCTATGTCGTTAAAAGTATATCATCCTCTCAATTTCTGCTACCACACATTAGAACAACAGAAATATAGGCACCACTTTTAGTAATCTGCTATGCCAGTATCTATTGGAAACGGAAAATAAAAGCATTACAAATTTTTCCTAAGAAAAAGGTGGTGAGGTGAAGACAGAGATAATTACTACCTCCATAAGAGACTCTATTCATAGAAAATAGATCAACCACTCCGTTCCTAACCAGAAACAGAACATTGGAGAGAAGATAGGTGCAAGAGTAAAAAACTGTCTTATTGTTGGATTAACAAAGATTTATTTGCACTATCAAGATAAAGGCGACTAAAACCCCTCTTATAAAACCCAGTGGAATAAATAATGAGCAGAAATACATCCAAAACAGGAAAAGGGGGCCCTCCGAAGACACCCAAGGACAACTTATCCGGAGGTGCTGCTGGGAGCTCAATCAAGCAGTACCTAGCCAGAGGGGGGAGCCCTGGAAGTGCTCAACAAGAAGCCCAAACGTCAACTATGGTGGATAAGAGGAAAAAGGGCCAAAATGGGAAGGGAGACCAGACCCCCACTCAATCCAGAGAGTCATCATTAATTGAAAGTATCAACCAGAATGATGGAACACAGGCACGATCCAGATCTCCCCTCTAAAAATGAAATCGCAGAGATGTTTAAAGCACTGGAAACCTCAATTAAAACAGAGATAAATATGCTAAGGACAGACCTAGGTAACCTTTTGGCCAGAGTCGAGAGAGCGGAAGACATAATGGACCAACAGGAGCGGGAAATCTCTGATTTAAAAGAACAAATTAAAACAACTCAACAAAACCAGATAAAAATTTGTTATAGATTGGAGGACCAGGAGAATAGAAGCCGCAGACAGAACCTGAGAATCCGAGGCATTCCAGAAAAGAGGGGTGAGGACCTAAGGGTGACCGTGGCGGCTATCTTCTCCCCCCTTCTGAAGTTGGGAGGGGAGGACTTCCCAAAAATTGAGCGAGTGCATCGTATAGGAAGGGTGGACATTTGCCGAACAGAAAGAAGTCGCGACATAATCGTGAGGTTCAGACACTACATTGATAAGGAAAAAATATGGACAAAATTGAGGGGCAAACTCCACTTTTATACGAGGAGGCTAGGATTCAAGTGTTCGCAGATTTAGCCAAAGACACACTAACAAGAAGACGTCTCCTGAAGCCACTTTTGGAACAAATGATAAATCAAAATATAAAATACACATGGGGATTCCCCGCATGTCCATTGGGCTATAAAGACGGTAGAACAGCTAGGCTGAGATTCCCGGAAGAGTTAGACGAATTTTGTAGGAAACTGGACCTTCAGGTGCCCACGACAATAGATTGGTTCAATGAACGGTGGATAGAAATGGGAATAGGATCGCTGTAAAAAGAAAGGGAGAAGGAGGGGGAATCTGGGGAGGGGGAGGGAAGGGGGGAAACTAGTAAGATATTAGGAAAGGCAGGTGCCATAAGGAGCTGATAAGTACATCTGGTAGCCAGGATAATATCGACCGGTGAGCCGGCACACCAACAGATCCACCTTTAGAGGTGGAGACCAATGGAGGGTTAAGATCTAAGTGATCCACATTGGCCTGAGGGTCTAGTTAAGACCAAAGGGGGGAAAGGAGGGAGGGAGTGGTGGAGGGTGTGGGAAAGAGGGAGGAGTGGGCAGGGGTGTGGGGGAAGGGAAGGGGTTGCACTTTAATTTTAACAATTAAAACAAGGGATATCTCTCCAGGGTCCAAGATAGATAGGCGTGTAGAATTTCTCCAGGGTCTAATGACAGAGTGTGATGGAAGGGAGGTAGAAAAATGACACTAACCACAATAAAATGCATTACATACAATGTTAAAGGTCTAAATACAGTCCACAAAAGACGAAGTATATTTAACAAGCTTAGACTGCTTGGACCAGAGGTGGTATTCCTTCAAGAAACACATATCACATCAATCAAGATTAAGACTATTCTCGGGGGAATACCCGACCTGGTACCAAGGAGATACTATTTCAAGTAGAACACGGGGAGTTGCCATTGGATTTTCAAAAAAAATTAAAAAATAATAAAAGAGTATGGGACTTTAAATGAGGCAGGTTCAAACACAAATTTGAGAGTAAAAATAAATACTTTTAATGTACATGAGTATCAAGTTGCGTAACGTTAAAAAATTGCTCAGTGCATATGCAGACATCTTGGGAAGTAAATTGCATACATATAAACAGAGTGTAAAACATAATTGCCATAACAAGGGGACAATAATACATATTTCATGAGTATAACTTGTAATATACAGTAAAATTCATAAAAATCTTGGTGGAAATGTGAGGGGTTACATCCTCAACAGCTCGACGCGTTTCGTCGGTTAGCCGACTCATCAGGAGCGGATATTGAATATCTGTAAATAATGGAGATGTTCTAAATCAAAAAATGGGGCCCATGATATGGAAAGTATTATATGTAAAAAGATATATATAGAGCATAGAGATGGTCAAATCCACAAACTTACATCCCATTGGAACACTGAACTCCGAATAATCCCGGTGTGCAGTGGTCACCATATCAAGCCCCCCCGGGAGCTTGTCTGCATATGCACTGAGCAATTTTTTGTTATATATAACGTTACGCAACTTGATACTCATGTACATTAAAAGTATTTATTTTTACTCTCAAATTTGTGTTTGAACCTGCCTCATTTAAAGTCCCATACTCTTTTATTATTTTTTGAATTTATAATTAGGGATGGAGGCGCACTACCCCCCTTTCCTTGTGCGCTTCATTTAAAGTCCCAGTATATGGAGATATACATTCCCCCCTCTGTTGTATGTTGAAACCGGGATGGAGGCAGAGTTCCTACACAATGGGTAGCATGTAGCTACCCCTTTTATACTCATATATCTACCCGAAGGTTTGATGGGACCTTATAATCCCCAACCTCTGGATGTTATGTACTATTTTTTATGCACTTGCGATACGTGGGGTTTTAGATATTTCCCCCCCTTTTTTGTACCGACTTATGCTCCACAGTTTTTTCATCCCTAGTGGATATTGTTCATCGTGCCTGCTTTGCTTTGGTTGCTTTTGTCTTCCATTTCCCGGGAGCTGCGATTCGCATCAGGCGCCGCCCTTGCTATTCACGGGTGTCATGGGGACGGCTAGCCTCGTGCGTATCGACGCCACGCATTCCGCACCAGTGACGTCCTTAGTTGGCGCCGTCTGGTTTTGCGGTTTCTCCATCTGGCTGATACATTGGCGGGATTGGGTCTGGCGCCATTGGCGGGCAGACGCTTCCCGCCCGTCATCACGCTTGCGTGACGTTAGTATTATCTGCCCTATTTGACCGGCTCACCTGGGAGTCCCCATTTACAACTGACCAGATGACCGGCTTGCACTGCTTGATTTACTGCACACGTACAACCTATACCTGGTACTACAGGGTAATTCTATATGTCACGGCTTGTTTATATTCTACTTTTTCACCTTTTTTTCACTCTACACTTGTATCATTGTCTCATGAACATCACCTAATAGGTTTCTTCTCTGTAAGCATGCTTCCAGTGTTTGCTTACTTATTCTTTCAGAATTCTCACTGGTCCCTTTTACATCCCACCTTTATCTCTGCTTTGCACACTATCCAGCAGGTATATCACTACCTACACCCCATCCTGCACTTTTGTCACCCTATTTTTACCTTTTTTCCTCCATGTATCCCTATTTTCTCTGTGCTTGACAGTGCTGCCGGGTGTATCATATACAATATTTTTAATTATCTTACAGATTTACTGGCCACTATTGGCACAATACCCAATATACTACATTTGTTCCCTGGTTGGGGACGTTTTCAGTGTGGGCCTGTTACTTATGGGCGGACTTCTATACCTCAGCTCCCGGGGGGGCTTGATATGGTGACCACTGCACACCGGGATTATTCGGAGTTCAGTGTTCCAATGGGATGTAAGTTTGTGGATTTGACCATGTCTATGCTCTATATATATCTTTTTACATATAATACTTTCCATATCATGGGCCCCATTTTTTGATTTAGAACATCTCCATTATTTACAGATATTCAATATCCGCTCCTGATGAGTCGGCTAACCGACGAAACGCGTCGAGCTGTTGAGGATGTAACCCCTCACATTTCCACCAAGATTTTTATGAATTTTACTGTATATTACAAGTTATGCTCATGAAATATGTATTATTGTCCCCTTGTTATGGCAATTATGTTTTACACTCTGTTTATATGTATGCAATTTACTTCCCAAGATGTCTGCATATGCACTGAGCAATTTTTTGTTATATATAACGTTACGCAACTTGATACTCATGTACATTAAAAGTATTTATTTTTACTCTCAAATTTGTGTTTGAACCTGCCTCATTTAAAGTCCCATACTCTTTTATTATTTTTTGAATTTATAATTAGGGATGGAGGCGCACTACCCCCCTTTCCTTGTGCGCTTCATTTAAAGTCCCAGTATATGGAGATATACATTCCCCCCTCTGTTGTATATTCAAAAAGAATTAGGTTCACGTTGGAAGAAAGATCAGTGGATACAGAAGGTAGATACTTATTCCTAAGAGGTAGACTAAACGAAAAAGAGTATACACTAGCTAATATGTATGCACCAAATAAAAACCCGATAGAATATGTGGCAAAAACTTTGGAGAAGTTGACAGAGTTTAGAAAAGGGCACTTGATAATAATGGGGGACCTTAATTTTTGTTTAGATCCGGGCTTGGATAGTACGGCCCGAGCACAGGGGAAGAACAGTGGGCAATTAAGAAAGATCAGGCAAAAACTTGCCAGCCTTCAATTAGTGGACATATGGAGAGTACAACATCCAAGGAAAAGAGACTACACGTTTTATTTCCCTGTGCACGGGACATACTCCCGGATTGATTATGGTCTGATTGACCATAAGGTAATTGAGAAGGTGGTAGATTCCTGGATAGGAAATATAACTTACTCAGACCATGCACCCATGACCATGGAAATAAAAATAGGTGAAGAAAACAGACATTCAGGGCAATGGCGCCTAAATGAAGAACTGATAAGGGGGGAGGAAGGGTTCAATAGAATTAATAGGGAATTGAAGAATTATTTCGTGCAAAATGACACAGGAGAAGTATCTGGGTCCAACTTATGGCAGGCCCATAAAGCTTATATAAGAGGAGTACTAATTGAGTTAGGGTCAAGGCAGAAAAAAGAGAGAGGTAAGAAAATTCAAAAATTAACAGAAGAGCTAGCCAGCTTAGAACAGAAACATAAGACACAAGCAGGACAACTGTCCCAAGCGACGTATAAACATATAATAATCAAAAGGACAGAGTTGAAAAATTTAATGGAACAAGAAGTTAGAGCGAAACATAGGAAGATCACAGGAGATAGGTATTGTTGGGCTAATAAACCGAGTAAACACCTAGCAAAAACAGTGCAAAAACGGAAAGCCAGGAACTTTATAGAAAAAATCCAGACCAAAGAGGGCCATATAGAGTACTACTCCAGGAAAGTAGCGGAGGTATTTAAAAACTATTATCAGGAGTTATATTCAATTCCAAAACAGGGTACTCAGCTTAACAATAGAAGAGAGAGAAACAATAAGTATTTAAGGAAGGCAATGCTGCCCAAAATTACAGAAGTGGAAAGAGAATGTATGGAAACACCAATTTCTGAAGAAGAAGTGAGAAAAGCAATAGTAGGAATGGCTTTGGGGAAAAGTCCAGGTCTGGATGGATTTACACTAACCTATTATAGAACATTTAAAGAAGTTTTGATCCCCAGGTTGTGTCAGTATTTTAATGGGTTAGGTGAAGGATATGAGATGAGCAAAGAGGCCTTAAAGGCTTCCATTACGATCATACTCAAAGAAGGAAAAGAAAAAACATTATGTTCAAGTTATCGTCCCATCTCTCTCCTTAATACTGACACAAAACTCTACGCAAAGATTCTCGCTGAGAGGTTAAAGGGATCAATGAATGCTCTGGTTAGCCCAGACCAGGTGGGTTTCGTTCCTAAAAGAGAGGGGAAGGATAATGGGGTTAGGACATTGCTCTTGCTGCAAAAAACAGGCGAGAGTGGACCCCCAGGACTACTGCTGTCGATTGACGCCGAGAAGGCTTTCGACAGGGTAGACTGGGGGTTCATGTTTCTGACCTTGGAGACCATGGGACTCAGACCCAAAATGATCCAGCGGATCAAAACTCTGTACCAACATCCCATGGCAGAGGTGGGAGTGAACGGAGTAATGTCTCAGCCATTTGAGATGGCAAATGGAACGAGACAAGGGTGTCCCCTGTCCCCGCTACTCTTTGTTCTTACTATGGAACCTTTCTTAGCAACAATACGGGCAGATCCAGAAATAAGAGGTTTTAAGATCGGTGAAGACGAACACAAGGTCGCAGCTTATGCTGACGACGTGTTATTCTATATTTCGGACCCTATGATCACTATGCCCAAGTTAGTGAAAGCCTTAAAAGGAATATGGAGAGGTGTCTAACTTTCAAATAAATTTGGCAAAATCAGAAATATTAAACATAAATTTAAATAAAATAGAAATAGACACATTGAAAAAAGAATATAGCTTTAGATGGACTAAAGAACTAAAGTACTTAGGAATAAAGCTGGCTAGCGCAATCAAGAAAACATTTACAATAAACTATTTACCTCTGTTAGATACAGTCAGAACTGACTGTAAAAATCATGCCCGTAAAGCCCTCTCATGGATAGGCAGTATAAATGTCATTAAGATGTTCCTACTCCCCAAGATCACATATCTGTTCCAGATGGTACTGCTTCCACTCCCCCTATATTATTTGAGAAAGTTAAAAAAAATTATAATGAGTTTTATATGGAAAAATAAAAAACCGAGGGTTCCCTTCAGGATCTTAAAACAAAAGAAAACACACGGAGGTCTAGCAGTTCCAGATATCCAGAATTATTATAAAGCCGTAGTACTGTCTAGAATGGCCGAATGGGCAAAGCGAGATAATGAAAACGTTGGGTTAGAATAGAGGAATTTTTAAGTAAAGCACCACTGGGAAGTGTTATTTGGAATCCTCCACACGCTAGAATTTTAGATAAAGACACACATGTAATAACACATAATGTATTCAAAATTTGGGACAGGGTATATAAGAAAGTGAATGGAAACCACAACTCACCATTAATTTCACTAACGGATAACAATTTTTTTCCACCAGGATTAGAAACTATAGGAGGAAAAGATGCACTTTGGGGAAAGACACAATTAAGACACATTATTAGGGGGGTAAAATCATGACATTGCAGGAAATTAGAGCTGGGAGGGAGACACGAGGGTTAGATGAATGGCGGTACCTCCAGCTGTGTCATTTTGTGAGTAAACTGCCAGGTCCGATTAGGGCGGGGGATAAACTTACGGACTTTGAGAGGTTATGTGATACAGAAGATCCAAGAAATACAGTCTCAAAAATGTACAAAGTCCTGATGAAGATGGATCAGCTGGAGATACCCCCATTTATAAATAAATGGGAGAGGGAACTAGGCACAAAGAAAGATGATAATACAATTAAGAGAATTTTGGAATTGATTTGCAATTCAGCATTAGACGTACAGACGGCAGAAATGAACTATAAATGCATAAGTAGAAGCTATCTCACCCCAGAGATAACAAGCAAATATCAAAATGGATCGGCATGCCAGGAGATAGGAACAATGGCGCACCTATGGTGGACATGCCCTAAAATAAAAAATTTCTGGGGGAAGATACGCGTGTTAATTAAGGAAATAACCGGAAAAGAAGTGGCAGAAGATCCTTGGGAGGTTTTGTTCCATGGGGGAGGCGGAGACATTAAAAAGTACAAGCAATCATTAGTACCTCACCTCCTGAATGCTGCGAAGCGAATAATTCCGAAGAATTGGCAGAGGAAGGAGAGTCCTGAGATATGGGAATGGATAGATGCTGTGGAGGAAACATACAATATGGAGAGCAAGGCTCACGCAATAGAGGAAATAGGAACTACGGGCTCAGCGGAGTGGGAACGCTGGGTAAAATTTTAAAAAACGTGGTGTAGAATACAGAACTGAAGTCTAGAACAGTGAAGGAGAGATGGGAGAATTAGACCCTGGAGAGATTGGGCCCGGGAGGGATGGTGGGTTGGGAGGGGTGAGGGAGGTGGGATGGGGACCATCGAGAAGAAGCTGATACTGTCTATTCGGTCACGTTAGACCCCTGGGGGGGATAAGCTAAGATGTTAGATTTATTAATATCTGGTTGTAATTACTTTTGATATGGCAAAGTGTCACAATGATGAGACAAAGGAGAGGAGATGGAAGACAAATGAGCAGCAAAGCTGATTCACACCTCTCAAAATGGTCGACTGAAGTGACAAAAAAAAAAGAAAAAAAAAAAAAAAATGCATTACTTGGGTTGAGCATGCATCTGCAAAACAAAAATACAAAACAAACAAAACACGTAAAACAAAAAAAAATTGCTTCACATTTTATTGGTCAACAAAACAGGACTTGGAAATGAGCAAGGAAAGCAAAAAACACATGTATGTTCATTTGAGTGACTAACTAGGGTTTTGAGGTTTGACCAGAGTTAAAAGGATTGCTACCACAAGCGGACAGTCTCTTAAGGACTTAAACATTTATTAGTCATAACATCTTGAGGAAGATTTTGCAAAATAATTCAGCACAGACAATTAAATCAAAGTGAAACCAACAACACACAATGACATCAAAAATATTTCATGGAAAAATTACCTCCCCCCCCCCCCAAAAAAAAAATTACAAACATGAGTAAAAAATACTTGCTTTAAAACACATCTGTTTTGCAAATACATGAACAAAATACAAGCGTTACAAACTTTATAAGGTCGCCCAAATGTACTCTCTTGGCACACACACCATCAAGCAATCTGGCCTATTTTCAGGGCAAAGTAAAGAATGCTATTTGCAAGCTTAGCACAATCTAGGCTTGTGTGCTAATGAGGCAACTCAAAACACATGCACAGTCCAGGGAACACACAAAATGCAAGTTCACCCAGATTTGAGACATTACTTCAAAGGGGCTACACCTGTTAAGAATGCCCTTAAATTACTAACCCAAAAAACACACTCTCTGAGCATGCCCATAAAAATCCTAGTGCTGTTCACACACCAATCTGACATCCGTGCGGGTGTGTGTACATGACCCGGAATGCAGACAGAGTGTGCTCAGCGACATGCATGCGGACCTACATGGATGTAAAATTAGGAGCAACGGTTCTGTTCGTGCAAGTGCTACATCCCAAATGACATCAATAGGACTGTCAGCACAGAGATGCACGGAACACCCATGTATCCCTGTAAAGGTATGCTGTGTATGCCCTGTGTGAACAAGGCCTTAGGCCCCTTTCACACAAGCACACCGATCAGGTCTGCCTGTCCATTTTTCAGGCGGGCCCAATCGGACCACCCATTGTTCTCTATGGAGAGACTGATGTAAATGGACATGTGTCCGTTTACACTCGCCTGCATCTGATCCAGTCCGCTAAAAACAGACGGATGGGGATTCCATTCTCCATCCATTGAGCAGATTGGATCGGCTGGCATCTGATGGAAATGGACAGGCGGTCCATTTCGATCCGGCCGTCCCATAGAGAATAAAGAGCTGTGTCGGTGTACGCTCTGCATCAGTGGAGCAGACACGGACCTGTCATCCGCCTGCTCAGCAGGGATCAACAGACAGATCCCCCACTGAGCAGGCGGATTTGCTTGACAGAGTTACCTCCATGTGAAAGGGGTCTTTACCAGGAGCGGCTGGTCCATTAGGGGCGCTACTCCCCTGCAGGGCGCCGGACTTAAACATTTGTAAGAGTTTTTTTTTCAAGCCACATGATTAGAGCCTGAGGCTCTAATTGGGGACCGTCACCGTGGGCGGACCTGGGGGGTCTTACTACTTTTTTTTTACTAAATTACAATTTCTTTTACAGTCAATTTATTTATTTATTTTGGGGTTGGGGGGTCTTTGGTGAGATATCAGAGGTCTAAACAGACCCCCGTATCTCTTTTTTTGAGACAGAGAAAGGGACTGCAGATAGTCCCTTTTCTCTGCCGCACTTTACTTGAATGAATGAGAATCTGTATAGAGATTACATTCATTCAGAAAATGACAGTCTGATACATTGTAACACTCCCAGTTAGAATATATTAGCTGCCAGTGGGACATAGCAGCGATCAGTAGTGATCGCTGCATGTCCCCTCTCTTCTACAGGGGGGATCTTAGTAAACACATGACCCAACTTCACCTCCCCGCCGTAATCAACAGCCTGACAGATCACGGAGACACATCTGGACCCCCCCCTCCATGCAGCACCTGAAGCCGGCGGAAGAGGAGGGATGCCGGCTAATGATGGTGGCTGCAGGGAGCGGGGTAATCAATGCTGGGGGTGAAGCAGATAGGAGAGGAGCATGGGGGGGAGGGAGTTTTAGATGGAAGAGGGTGGAGAGGCAGGGGACAGGGCGGCAGCGGCGTGGGGGATGGACGGGCGGTAACATTAGGGGTTAACAACTCTGATCAGCGGGTTGTTATCCGCTGATCAGAGTTATAGAATTGTTCAGCAGAGTTTGCTGAACAATTCTAATACAAGCTTATGGTCATTGAAGTGACCATAAGCTTATAGGAGAGGGAGAAATTAGGTCCATACGCCGTACTGACCTGGCCACCTGCAGGCACTTCTGTACGTCCGTATGGACCTGGCAGAAGCAAAAGCTAGCCAAAGGAAATCAAAGGGATTAGAGGGGGGAGACAAGAGCATTGGAGAGTGGCGTTCCCCTTTAAAAGTAAAAGCTAGCCAAAGGAAAGCATATGCATTAGAGGCGGGAGCTCATGCCCTTTTAGGCCTTAAAAAAGGAGCTAGAGGAGCGAGGCTCTTTTTACATAATTTTAACAAGGTACATGTCACATGTTGGCAACGTAACATGCTCATATGACCTGTGTGCACATCTCCTAAAAAAAAAAAATACATAAAGATGAACCAGCTTAAAAAAAAATTAGTCATGAGTTACGTACTTCCACTAAGATTATAGGTGCGCCCTTACAACACATGCGACTGCATGTACATTGCTTAACATTTACTAAGATTTTCGGCACGCAATGTAAAAACTCATGTGAAGGGGCGCAAGACCCGCTTGCGCATGCGCAATGCTTACATGGATCTCACACAGTTCTAAACGTACTTGCAGACGCAGCAGGTTATCTCAGAAAAAGTTACATTCTCCTTCTATTTTGAGCATGTCTGTTACTTGGGCAGTTGTTGATCTGTCTCCCATCACCCCATAAAATTGGCCTCTCCATCTCCTGTTAACTGTATGCCGACCTGCCGCCATAGTTTTACTGAGGCAGAATGGCACGGCTGGGCGTAATGACGTTACCTTAAGTCACTTTGCCTTTTGGCCACTAGGAGCACCCACTGTGTGTGCCCGGAGCCAATGCGAGTGCCCAGCAACTGCTCGTGACAGAGCGAGAACCTGGATCTGTGTGTGTAAACACACAAATCACGGTTCTTTCAGGGGAGAGGAGACAGATCATGTGTTCATACCAAGTATGAACACCAATCTCTCTCTTCCCCTAGTCAGTCCCACCCCCCACAGTTAGACACCTAGGGAACACAGTTAACCCCTTCACTGCCCCCTAGTGTTAACCCCTTCCCTGCCAGTGACATTTATACAGTAATCAATGCATATTTATAGCACTGATCGCTGCATAATTGTCAATGGTCCCAAAAATGTGTCAAAAGTTTATTGGCCGCAATATCGCAGTCCCGATAAAAAAAAAAAAAAAAAAAAAAAATCACAGATCGCCGCCATTACTAGTAAAAAAAAAAAAAAATAATAAAAATGCCATAAAGCTATCCTCTATTTTGTAAAAGCTATAACTTTTGCGCAAACCAGTCAATATACGCTTATTTCAATTTTTTTTTTTTTACCAAAAATATGTAGAAGAATACACATCGGCCTAAACTGAGCAAAAAATTTGTTTTTGAAAAAAAAAGAGGGATATTTATTATAGCAAAAAGTCAAAAAAATTGTCACTCTTGTTTATAGCACAAAAAAAAAAAAAAAAAAAAAACGCAGAGGTGATCAAATACCACCAAAAGAAAGCTATATTTGCAGGGAAAAAAGGGCGTCAATTTTGTTTGGGTGCAGCAAGGGCACGACCGTGCAATTGTCAAAGCGACAGTGCTGTAATGCAAAAAATGGCCTAGTCATTGAGCAGCCAAATCTTCCGGGGCTGAAGTGGTTAATATTGAATTGGAGATGCCGTGCGCCATGTCCATATAGGCGTACAGATTGCATTCTCTCGTGCGATGAGACTGATAAAGTAAATTGGTGGGTTCGAGCGCAGTCACTGAAGCACGATGTCGTAAATATGGAAATGTGCATTGCGCTTCGCTGTGCGCCTTTACTGACGGTGCACTGCTTTAGTAAATCAACCCCAAAACATTGCAACTAAATCATCATCCCCCCAGCCAAGGAATTTGCATTTTTCCCAAAGAGGTCAGCAATAACAGCCCATCTCTTTCTGACAAAGGTAAGTTAATGCAAAAATTCTTATCTCTAAGTGCATTCTGAAGTGAAAATAAGTAACCAAAATTTTACAGCCACCATTGCTGGCTCATTTGTTGTTTAAAGGTAACAGCTCTTGTTATTCTGATCATGGCTTGCGCACCTAATGGATCAATTATGCAGCCAGTTTGAAAGTCTGAACTAATGCCATGTGAAATGAACAAAAGTAAGGCGCTACTATGTGCTCAATAACGAATCATAAATTTGCCCTTGCAGAAAAAAGGAAAGATACAACAAATACATAAAATACATATAACTGTGAAGTTCCATTAAATCACAACAAAAAGAATCTTAAAAAAGTTCCAGTCACCGTGATGAAAGTGCACTAATCATCAATTCCTTCTTATAGTGCTCCACCAATCGTGTGTATAAAATGCACACTTACCAACCATCTATATAAAACCCGCCTTTAGATAATTATCAGCTCATGCTTCTCTAATACCCTGGGACCAGTAGATCTCAAAGGTAGAGAGGGGTTACCAACCCTGATAAATTTCTCTTATAGAAGTACCACAGAAAACATCCTGAGAGAGTGATAAAAAGTGATAAACTACTGCCATGCATGTTGTTTTTGGTCGGTGTATTAAAATACGTAGTAACCAAGATAAAGATGACAGTGCCAGAGCCTACACTTTTAAAAACCAAGCTAGCAATGACTGCTTTCATATAGAACTATCCAGACAATTTCTTAATTAGACCCCAGAAAAGCAAGTATCCATCATAGCATAGTCATATAATAAGGCATACTTATGTCAATCACATGCATAGGACTCTTATCACAGCAGAAAGGGTTGAAATCACCACCTTATTCTTTTCCCTACTACCTTTGCCTTGACCCTGTTCCTTCAAAGCCTTTGTAGTCCCTCTGATCATTATCTAGTACTCATGTTCTTCCACTGTGTAGAAAGAGGATTTGTACTCACACCTGGCCAAACTCCTAATAACTTCTGACCCCAAACTATTACATTCATCATTGAAACTACCATCTGTTAACCATGTTGCTAGTTCACAATCCATCCAGGTTTATTTTTTTTTGTTTTTTGTTTTTTTTTACTTGGTCATTTGTGGTGAATGGCTCTTACATTACAATAGGAGGGGAGAATCAATCATCTTTTATAACTTTGGCCTGTGTCCATTTGACCATTCCTCCCCCGAATTCACGTATTCCTTATCAGTCCCTAATTGGGGCAGGGAAGGATACCTCATTTGATCATCTCACTATAAATTTAGTAAAGCTTATGGGGGAAGTCATAGACAGAGGATCAGTCAGTCAGAGCAATTGTTCCTGCTGGAGTAATTTTTTCTGAGTAATCAGCAATTGAATACAGCCGTTTAACTATAGCAGCAAAAAAATACCACAAAGGACTCTGCTCCACTCTGGATCGACCATAAACCACCACTTGGTAAAGCATCTTACAAGTCTGCTTCCTATCCCCTCTATCCTTGATTTTTGCCCCCTCTACTATGCCTTCTCATGCTAGCATCCTCCGCTTTCAAATTCTCACTTTTCCCCTCTGCTCCACCCCAAAATTTGAACACATCACCCTCACTCCTACCCTCTCCCTACTACTGCTCTCATCACCTCCTGCTAATACTTAACCCAACTGCTGACCCAAACACCAGGACAGGAAAGTATGTGCACTCATAAACATCCCAGTCCCATCTTGCTTTCCTCACCCTCCTTCTCCTAACCTATATCTCCCCTAATCCTGGTCATCCACTATCTTTCCCTCACACCTGGCACCCTCCTTCCTCCAGAATTAGCCACAATCTTCTGAGTCCCCTGCTCCCAAAAACCACCCCTTATGTGCCCTCTGGAATGCCTGCTCTGTCTGTAACAAGCTCACTTCTGTCCATGACCTTTTGGTCTCCCGCTCTCTTAACCTGGCTTCAATCATCAGACTGCCTCACACGCGGCCCTCTCCCATGGAGGCTTCCACTGGACTCACCCAGACCCAGTGGATGGAAACTAGGTGGAGTTGGTTTGCTTCTATCCCCACTGAGCACCTTTCAAGTCCTTCCTACCCACCATTCTCTATCCTCTTTTGAGACACACTGTATTTGTCTGTTTTCTCCCATTTCTCTAAGAACAAAACCAAAACAAACAAAAAACAAAAAGACACCCTTCCCTATCTGCACTCAAACCATATTTCAATTATTACTCAGACCCCTCCTTCATATTATAACCAGATGGTACATGTATAATTATTTCTCTCCAAGATTCTCTCTCATTATTTATTTTCCATATCATCATTGATATACTCAACTGATTGCTCAGTCAGATTGGAGACTAACCACCAATGCAAGACTTTCACAAATTTTTTAGGACACCTCCTATGTTTATATGTCAGTTCCTCTCATCCTAAATAAAGATTAATTGCTTTGATCCATTGATCTATCATTGGATAATAGCTTGAAATCCATTTTTTGTAATATAAGTTTACGAGTCATGTACAGTCAGGTCCATAAATATTGGGACATCGACACAATTCTAATATTTTTGGTTCTCTACACCACCACAATGGATTTGAAATGAAACGAACAAGATGTGCTTTGACTGCAGACTTTCAGCTTTAATTTGAGGGTATTTACATCCAAATCTGGTGAACAGTGTAGGGATTACAACAGTTTGTATATGTGCCTCCCACTTTTTAAGG
Source organism: Aquarana catesbeiana (assembly GCF_042186555.1). Lineage (NCBI taxonomy): Eukaryota > Metazoa > Chordata > Amphibia > Anura > Ranidae > Aquarana > Aquarana catesbeiana. The sequence goes on from NC_133324.1 coordinate 737,254,934, forward strand.
GACCAAAAGTAATGGGACAGATTAACAATCATCCAAACTTTCACTTTTTAATACTTGGTTGCAAATCCTTTGCAGCCAATTACAGCCTGAAGTCTGGAACGCATAGACATCACCAGACACTGGGTTTCATCCCTGATGATGCTCTGCCAGGCCTCTACTGCAACTGTCTTCAGTTCCTGCTTGTTCTTGTGGCATTTTCCTTTCAGTTTTGTCTTCAGCAAGTGAAATGCATGCTCAATCGGATTCAGGTCAGGTGATTGACTTGGCCATTGCATAACATTCCACTTCTTTCCCTTAAAAAACTCTTTTGTTGCTTTCGAAGTATGCTTTGAGTCATTGTCCATCTGCACTGTGAAGCGCCGTCCAATGAGTTCAGAAGCATTTTGCTCAATATGAGCAGATAATATTGCCCGAAACACTTCAGAATTCATCCTGCTGCTTTTGTCAGTAGTCACATCATCAATAAATACAAGAGAACCGATTCCATTGGCAGACATACATGCCCACGCCATGACATTACCACCACCATGCTTCACTGATGAGGTGGTATGCTTTGGATCATGAGCAGTTCCTTTCTTTCTCCATACTCTTCTCTTCCCATCACTCTGGTACAAGTTGATCTTGGTCTCATCTGTCCATAAGATGTTGTTCCAGAACTGTGAAGGCTTTTTAGATGTTGTTTGGCAAACTCTAAACTGGCCCTCCTGTTTTTGAGGCTCACCAATGGTTTACATCTTGTGGTGAACCCTCTGTATTCACTCTGGTGAAGTCTTCTCTTGATTGTTGACTTTGACACACATACACCTAACTCCTGGAGAGTGTTCTTGATCTGGCCAACTGTTGTGAAGGGTGTTTTCTTCACCAGGGAAAGAATTCTTCGGTCATCCACCACAGTTGTTTTCCGTGGTCTTCCGGGTCTTTTGGTGTTGCTGAGCTTACTGGTGCGTTCTTTCTTTTTAAGGATGTTCCAAACAGTTGATTTGGCCACACAATGTTTTTGCTGTCTCTCTGATGGGTTTGTTTTGTTTTTTCAGCCTAATGATGGCTTTCTTCACTGATGGTGACAGTTCTTTGGATCTCATATTGAGAGTTGACAGCAACAGATTCCAAATGCAAATAGCACACTTGAAATTAACTCTGGACCTTTTATCTGCTCATTGTAAATGGGATAATGAGGGAATAACACACACCTGGCCATGGAACAGCTGAGCAGCCAATTGTCCCATTACTTTTGGTCCCTTAAAAATTGGGAGGCACATATACAAACTGTTGTAATTCCTATACTGTTCACCTGATTTGGATGTAAATACCCTCAAATTAAAGCTTAAAATCTGCAGTTAAAGCACATCTTGTTTGTTTCATTTCAAATCCATTGTGGTGGTGTATAGAGCCAAAAAGATTAGAATTGTGTCGATGTCCCAATATTTATGGACCTGACTGTACATAGTTTTCAACCACATCACATGCACTTCAACTGGGAGAATATCTTCCGGTATAATCCCTAGCAATGCTATTTTTGGGTCAGGCTGAACATAAGGAATTTAAAGTATCAAATACAGACTTTCTACCTTCTGAAATACCCACTATCATTCTTGGTGATTTTAACATCACCACTAAAGTTAACAGCCCAGCTACATCCCAACTTTTCAACTTAACCTCGTCCTTTGAGTAGAGGACTGAGTCATTGTGTTAGATCACTGCAATGGTAATCAAATCCAGTAAGCGAGCTGGCAACTCCAAATCTGTATAGAAGATTTATTCGTTACATAAAGAGTATACAAAAAGGCTTAACCAATGACACTGCATGATTACCACTCTGATGGTAATACCCTTGATCTTATTTTCTCCCATCTTTGCACACCCTGCAACCTCACCAACACCCCCTTTCCTCTCTCTGGCCACAACCTCATGACTTTAACAACTTCCTTGCCTCCAACCACCTGTCCCTCTAAGCAGAAAACAATTACCTGCAGAAACTTTTGCCACTTTAATCCTTCCCATTTCTACTCTGCAATTGACCACCTCCATAACAAAATCTCACCCGTCTTGCCCTGACCATGTCTGTCTACAACAGTTCACTTTCATTCACACTGGATTCTCTTGCTCCTCTCACTACACAAAGTAGCAGGCCCCAACCATTACAACATTGGCAGAATGACGACATCAGAAATCTTAAGAAACAAAGCCGCGCACTGAAGTTAATGTGGCGTAAAACCAATCCCAGCGTGCATTCACCCAATCTAAATATGCCTTCTTAAAATACAAATCCTCACTCCATGCTGCCAAACAAGCCTACTTTGTCACGCTCATTAATACTCAGTCCCCATCATCTCTTCTCTACTTTTAACTCTCTACTTTCTCCATCATCTCTACCCAGTAACTTGATCACTGCTCACAAGATTGCCAATCACTTCAAAAACAAGATTGGGGCCATCGCCACTGCACAGACATCTATCCCACTTAACATATCCTGTACAAAAACCACTCTCAACACTTTCCTCTTTTGACCTCGCTACTACCGCAAGAGGTCGCTAAAGTTTACTCAGGAGCCTGCCTTACTGCCTGTCCCCTGGTTTCCGTTCCCTCACAACTACTACGGTGATCCTCTTCTTCTATCCTATGCTCCCTCACATCTTCAATCTCTCCCTCTCTACTGGCACCTTCCCCTCCCCTCTAAAACATGCACTGATTACCCCCATACTTAAAAAGCCCTCACTGGACCCCACCAGCCTGAACAACGTAAGACCTGTCTCCTTGCTTCCGTTTGCATCAAAACTTTTAGAAAACTTAGTCTACAACCGTCTGAGCTCCTACGTCACTGACAACCACCTTCTTGACCCCTTACAGTTGAGCTTTCGCTTACTACACACTCGCTAATACTAGACCTCTCTCCAGCCTTTGATACTGTTGACATGCCACTCCTCCTCAAAAAACTCTACTCTTGGCCTTCCAAGACTCTGCCCTCTACTAGTTCTCCTACCTATCACAGTGTTCCTTCGGTGTTACCTATAACACCGTTTCCTTCTCTCCACTTTCTCTTTCTGTAGGGGTAACCCAAGGTTTTGTTCTCTGACCCCTCCTCTTCTCCATTTACACCTCCTCCCTTGGTCAATTAATAAACTCCCATGGCTACCAGTACCATCTCTATGCTGACGACACAAATCTTTCTCTCTACTCCTTACCTCACTTCAGTCTCCTTTCGCATTACTAACTTATTAACTGACATAACAACATGGATTAACAACTTCCACAAACTCAATCTTTTTAAAACTGAGCTCATAAGTTTTCCTCCGGCCCGTGCCCCACCCCCCTCACCTCCACATCAAGATTAATAATAAAACCATCAGTCTCTCCCCTCATGCCAGGGTGCTAGGTGTAAACCTGGACTCTGACCTGTCCTTTTAGCCTTAAATCCAATTGCTGTCCAAATCTTGCAGACTTCACCTCCGTAACATCTCCAAAATTAGACCCCTTTTTAATTGTTGAAAACACTAAGCAACTTATTCGCTTCCTTGTTATCTCTCGCCTTAACTATTGTAACACCCTCCTCATTGGCCTACCTCTCTGCAAGCTATTCCCTCTTTAGTCTATCATGAATGCAGCTGCCAGACACATCCACCTTACCAACCTATCGGTGTCCACCTCTCCTTTCTGCCAATCTCTCCACTGACTTCCCATTGCCCAACAAATAAAACACCAACAATAACATACAAAGCCATCTACATCACCAATCTTCTCTCCAAATATCACCCAAACTGTCCTCTTCGCTTCTCCCAAGACCTCCTTCTCGTCAACTCATCTCCTCTTTCCATGCTCATCCCCAGGACTTCTCCAGCACCACTCCCATCCTCTGGAACTCACTACCCCAATCTGTCGGTTATCTCCTAGTCAGTCCACTTTTAGGCAATCCCTGAAAATTCATCTCTTTAGGGAGGCCTATCCTGCCTTCAGCTAACAACCAAATCTTCTACTTCACTCATCAGTTCATCCTTAGATTGTAAGCTTGCAGTAGCAGGGCCCTCCTAACCCTCTTTTAATGAATTGTATTGTTGCTCTATTGTCTATCTTTATATTGTAAAGTGCTGCGCTAACTGTTGGCGCTATATAAATCCTATATAATTCCTCACAAAATAAAAAATAGTGTCAAGGACCAATGTATCTTTTTGAACAAGGTGCTTTTGGAACGTCCAGTTGAAGCTACGTAACAATGACGTTGCGAAACGCGTCGACGTAACCACGGTGTGCAGACGCCTACTCAGCCATCTCCCCCACCCGAATGGGAGACGGGGATATTCTAACAGGAGCCACTGTATCGCTCCAGAGGAACCGCAATTACTAGCCTACATGGTACGAACTACAGCGGCAGCCTAAACTTCTAAAGAGTGGGATTGCCATATACCACGTTCCCGTGAGATACAGCGAGATATAGCAAGCCAAAGACGGCATCTTACATACAGGCGGAGGAACCATGGTGAAGTAGAGTTGCTATGGAAACCTAGGAGACGCCGTCCGATCTTCATACTCCAAGAGGCGGTAACGTAACCAATTAGTCTCTGGTTTCATCCCTGCATCGCTATTAGTGTGGTTGTGCCTAGACAAATACATACCTCGGGACAATATGCTGTGATGGTAAAGCATTTACCAATTTAAATGACTGCTTCTGAAACAGAACTATTAAGCTTTACCGGGAAACTTCCAGCAAGTCTGGGATACCTTGTGATTAGATACCTTGTGACCAGAACCTAGCGGTGATCGCAACTACTTCCTATGGCCTTAATTGTCCTCTAATACCCCATAGAGATTCCTCATATGTCTCAATGACTTTTACTGCAGGAATGGATTCCCCCTTTTTTTTGATATGCTTTGAACATTTGCATGTTATTTACCAATTTTTGTCAATTTATTTAGCTCATTCCCTTTGCCACCTACAGCAGCTGATGACATACTTAATGGGGTCCAATTAGAGAGGTTTTTGAACCACCCTTTTTTCCTCCCCCCGGGGGACCACGCATGCACAATGCTCCTTGTATATTAGAGATTGGTTTCTTATATTTTTGTACTTGGCAGTTTGCCATAGGAGGCTTGTGCATCCGTGGGAATTTAGGCGCCTGCACTTTATCTGTTATATGTGTATATGTTTGTTACTGTTTGTTATTTTTGTGTGTTTTTGGCCAACGAGCACGTCATGTGTAACTAGCACTTGATGGGCATGTACATACGTGAACGGTGGATCTTTTCTATTTGTATATTTGCTGGTTTAATTATTGCCAAATTTTATATGCTACCTTAATAAACTTTATTTTTAACAACCTTTTTTCCCATCATTGCCCACTATATCCATAGTAACTGTCTTTGGGCTTAGGAGAGTCACTTCCTTGTGTATCTCCTCTGTTCCCCCCTTTTTTTCTAAGCATGGTTTTGGAACTTCCAGTAACCTTTAGAAAAATGGAGTCCAATTATACCTACATAAAACCTTTTTCAACTAATACAACCTCATCCCTTGCATTTTGTTATTACTTCGGTTGTTGATTTTTGCTATGAATGACAAACAAATGTTGAGGTCTTGTCACACCTCACTGCTTCATTACTGTCTGTTACCACCAAATATAAAAGTTCAAGACATTTGTAAATGTCATCACATTTCATGAAGACAAATGTACTCAAGACTCATCTGCCGATAGTCCATAACCCCACTTCTTCATCTTCACGGTTAGTTCAATGTACAAATCTAGCAACAACCAATATTTCTGGTTCATTGCTATAGTTATGCAAAAAAAACTCTGGACATTCAAATTCAAAGCCAGCAAGTTAAATGATTTTAGTCACATATTGTAGACTGCTACAATAAAATATATTGTTAGTACTCCGTGGTAAAAAACCTGAGTGTGTTTGCTAGATAGGAGCAAAGAATTGAACTGGTGTTTAGCGAAAAGATAAGAAACACTTAAGATTTTAGAAAGAATAATAAAAGAGTTGAATAGAAAGAAGAAGCATTTCACAGTATTAAATGTAAACACTAAGTTAAACTTACCTCAAACTCTGCATGCCTGTGTATTTCTTCTGCTCGCTGTCTACTCAGGATAAATTCGGCTTCATTTGCTACCCTTACCAGGTGATCTTTCATAGTTTGGCTCAGCAGTCTAGGCAAAAATAGTTTAAATTAAAAACATGGTATATACTGCAGGCAATGCCCTTATATACATTGTTCACCTTGCTTATATTTTTAAGCACTTTAACAAATACCAATTCTTGTTGGGTTCAAGGTAATTTCATACTGTATCTTTTCTCACTTTTATTGCCAATGCCTTAGCCAAAAAACCCTATGCAGGTTCAGTCAAGTGCTTCAATATTTTGAAGGGACTGCATAATTGGTACATAATAACCTTTTGTCGGTAAATAAAAAAATAGGAGTTCGAGGAAGAGTACATTACAGTGTGCTAGCCAATGTATTGACTAGTGAAGATTTATCAGTTATATGCAAGAAAAGGATTTTACAGGAAGGTCAAAAATACGAATTTCTTTTTTTTACTGTACAGAACACAGGCTTCTTTAAATCTTGACCATAGCACACTCCTAACAAGTACAATTGAGGGTTGGTCAACACAGCAAAAAATGGCACATCACAAACGCGTGAAGAGAGGACCAGCAGGATCCAAAGACTGGATAGAGGCAGTGGCAGAAAGGTAAATTCACACTGCACAAACCACATCTAAACAATGCAGAGTTGCCTCTTTGGGGTGCTTAGGAGCAGGGCACAAAGATGGTAGGACAATGTCCCAATTAGACCCCATTCACACTGGGGTAGTGCCGCCGTTAGCGGTAAAGTGCCGCTAATTTTAGCGGCACTTTACCGCTGTTATAGCAGCGCGTTTCGGGTACTAGCGGGGCACTTTAAACCCCCGCTAGCGGCCGAGGAAATTCTTAATAGCGCCCGTGTTGCCGCGCTGCCAAAGCACTTTGCAGGCACTTCGGCAGCGCTGACCATTCATTTCAATGGGCAGGGGTGGTGGAGGAGTGGTGTATACAGACTTTTTTTCCCGTCCTGCAAGCGCACCGCCCCAGTGTGAAAGCACTCAGCTTTCAAACTGGGGTGGATTTAGAGGCGCTTTTCAGGTGCTATTTTTAGCACTAAAATGCCTGAACAAGCACCCCAGTGTGAAAGGGGTCTTAAAGCCGCATTAAACCCAAAAACAAAAAAAGTAATATATTACAGCTTACAAATCAATAAATTAGATCTTTGCATTACTTTTTTTTTTTTTTTTTACCTGGTGAGCCACCCAGTAACCCACTTCCTATTTTAGGGTGACTTATCTACCTATGGAGAAGAAACAGAGCCACAATTGGAAAGTGGCATTGTTAAAAAAGGGTGGCATTACATGGACTAGTAGATTTAGACAGACTTTACATAACTAACTAATTAAAGACCAACTCAAGCGAAAACATCTTACGATGTTAAAGAGTTTTTGTTTAGTTTTTTCATTTTAGAAAGAAGCTTTTAATGAAATAAAATATGACCATGGTAAGCTCCCCTGCAAGCGTTCAATGGTTTGACTCAACTCTAAGTTCCACTTTTTCTGCACTGCTTAGTCTGTTAAAGGAAGTTGAAAGAGCAAGATTAAAAAAAAAAAAAAAAAAAGGGAGGGGGGGGGGGAATAGTCACTGGGGGACTCCGAATTTAATCATAGCATGGTTAAAGCGGAGTTCCACCCAGAAATGGAACTTTCGCTGATTGGAATCCTCCCCCTCTCCGGTGCCACATTTTGCACCTTTCAGGGGGGAGGGGGAAGCAGATACCTGTCAAATCCAGGTATCTGGTCCCACTATGTCCAGCCCCTCTCCCCCCCGCTGTCTTCTGGGAGACCCACAGGTCCCAGAAAACACCAGGGACCATTCAGACCCATTTCCCTTAGTAAGGATGTCGGTGCCTACACCTGGAGCAGAGGGACGGGTCGGCTTCGGGTGGGGACATCACAGGCTTCCTGGACAGGTTAGTGTCCTTATATTAAAAGTCAGCAGCCGCAGTATTTGTAGCTGTAGGCTAAGTTTTTTTTCACCCAGGTGGAACTCCGCTTTAATGCTAATGTGACTGCTTAATGTCAGTCTTAATTTTGGGAAAAAAAACAGCTTATGTAGGAAGGTGGTGTGGGACCCCAAAACCACATAATCGTTATGAAGATCAATGAAGGGTTCCATACAGGATAAGGTTGCCAAGCTCTGAAATCCACCTTGCAAGTAGTGTCAGCCAAGGGAATACCTCAAATGGGCTCAAATGGAGGCTTCTCCAGAGCCAACAGGACCAAACTGAGATCCCAGGTAAACAAAACAGCAGGAGCAGTTATGTGAGCCACCCCTTGAACAAAGGGCAGTGATCTATAAAAAAAAGGGATATGTAGAGACTTGACCCTTCAGGGTGCTCAAGGACAAGTGCTGCTTGTGCCCAGGTTGAAGAAAAAACAAGATACATCCCATGCAGTGTTGTCTAGGACAAAACTTCCACGTCTCGCAGCCTTCCATGTGTGGTTACAGACCTTGCAAGTGGTCAATTTCCTAGCCTCAAGCACAATAAAACAACAATCATAAAGAACCCAATCTTTCAGGAATTGGGTTTCAACAGCCAAGCCTTTAAAGCCAGTGACTGTGAAGCAGGATGGTAAACCAGTCCTTAGGACAGCAGGTCTGGTTGATCTACTTGTCCCCATGGAGCCTCTCCCAGGAGTTGAAGGGTGTCTAATTACCAAGTCCTTCTGGACCAATTTGGTGCCACCAAGATCACCAGAATGCTCTTCATGCGGATCTTGTTAAGTAGCTGAGGAAGATTCTGTAACAAGGGGAAGGCATACATCAGTTGAAACCAATCCCATGGGATCACCAGGGCATCCACTGCAAAGGCGTTTGCATCCCTGATCCTGGCCACAAACCTGTTAAGCTTGGATTATGCCTTTCAGCCCAAGCTACAATTGGTATCACTTCTCAAAGGGCAGCGCAACTTTTGGTGCTGCCCTGATGATGTATGCCATAAAGCCATTTAGACAGAGGTCCAACGACCCAAGTGCAAATCTTTGGAAAAAACCCTTTGCAACCTCATTATGGCCCTGTGTAGAGTGTCTGCTGGCCAGCCCGTGTCCAATTTTCCTTCTGTCTGAATTTTTGCCATTAGGATGAAGGGATCCCCTGTGGGGTACTCGCAACCTTAGTCAGAGCAAAGATTATTACCAGAGTGTCCCTCGACTGAGGATACAGGATAACCTGGAGAAGGCTGATGCATAGACCAGAGCCACAAACTGAAGCAGAGTGGCAGCTGGAGCTGTGGCTTGGCTGTTTTCAGCAGAGCAATATACTCAAGATAGCACCCAGAGCCAACAGAAGGACTGTGTACCTCCTAAAGAGGGCAGGACTATGCACATAAAATGGGCCATTACACCACTCGGAAAGTGGAGCACACAATGCCATGGCTACAACAGACCATTTAGTGGTACACAGCAGGCCATGCGGCAGCAAAATATATAAGTGTCTGCTTGCGGCCTAAAATGTTCTCATCGCCAACCCACACTGCCCAAGACAGGGACCTGTTTACCAGGGACTACCTATACGAGGGAAGGGGCAAAGCCCCAGAAACACCACACCAGGGAACAGGCACGTTTCCAGGGGAAAGACCACCAGGAGAACCACCCTATTTTGCCTGCTTCAGGCTATACCCTCTCCTCCATTGAGAGGGTCTACAGGAACTAGAACTACAAGGATTTGGATCACCACTGTCCTGAACCTGTAAAGGAGGGGTGTTAAACTCAATTTCATTGCGGGCCGCATCAGCATTATGGTTGCAGGTACTCAACCAGTACCCCCCCCCTCCAACCCAGCTGAACATTGAATAGGTGCGGCCAAGCTGCATCAACAGTGGAAGGATCCTAAAAGGGCAATAAATACTGGACGTGTTTTATGTGCAGAGTTCAGGGATGCCTTGTGTTTGACACGTGCTGTAGAGCACTCTGCAACTGACTAGACCTCGATATACTATAGTACATAGGGTGAGCACCTTAGAGTCCAGTGTTGAAAGGCAGCGTTACAGGCCAGCTAGTTTCCATTTCTAGAAATTTCATGTAGCAGGGTCCAGGTACAGTTCTCAAAGCACTGCCAAGGGGCAACTGATCCAAAAGCTGCCTCACCAATGCTGATGCAGCCAGGTAGAGCAGGGTTTCACTGTAAGAAGAACCAAATCTTTACTCTTCCAGTCATTTTAGAAAAACAGGCCAGAAACCTGCTCTTAATAAAAATATCACTCAAGTCCATCACCTAAGGACACTAGCAAATGCCTGAGGATTTCTGGGAGCAAGGGGGTTTATGTGAGCTTGTCCTGATAACTTTGTATTTCCTCACCTGCAATTGGCAGCATATAACCAATGGTAAAAATTTCAACTAGCCCATGTTTTGTACTGTACGATTACGAAAACCTATTTGCCCTCACAAGGGTTCTTGATAAAGTTCCGGCACTCCTTGGGGAGTCAATGCCTACCACTAGTCACACAGACACAGTAGGTACAGGGCAGAAGCGTATAACAACCTTAAACATTTTATGTGAAGTTCTACAATTCTAATGCATCATAGTAGTTATAACATCAGTTAAATAAAAATGAGGGTTGTATCGGTCCATTAGAGAAAAAAAAAAGTTCCCCACAATTTTTGTACACCATACTTTTGTTATCCCCTTAAATTTTCCATTCTTATAAAAATAATCCATTTTGCACTCCGGATTTTTACCAGTTTTTAGATTTCTTGGGGATGTCAGACAAAAAGAAACATTGACTTTACCAATAGTACCACTAGTTTTAAGTGAACTGTGAAAAACAATGTTGAGGGGGATTACATAAAATTTGAGAGTGCAAAATCTGGTGCAGCTCTGCTTAAAAACCAATCATATTCGAGGTTTTATTGTCAAAGCTTAATTGAACAAGCTGAAGTTAGAAACAGATTGGCTATCAAGCACAGCCGCACCAGATTGTGAGTGCTCCGGTTTTAGTAAATCTCCCCCTGTGTGTGTCTGATTATCAAATTTGAGAGTTCCCAATTCTCCATCTTGAACAAAGGCTGGCAACCTTGCTGAGGATATTGAATCCAGCCTGTTCTATTGGCTTTTAGAATACCTGAACAGTGGCTGTATCGGCTCTTTCAATTCTTCGCTCAAAGGATGGGGGGCAGAAAGTTGCTGACAGGGCCACTTATGAAGTGAAAGTAGATCAATTCATGTGTCAACCATTCGGCTTTTAATTTATAATCTACTTGCCCTCATTTGCTTTTGTCAAAGAAATAAAAACAATAATAAGCTAAAAGGACACAGAAAGTAGGTTATGTATGAGTTGCAAAAAATTATGTATATATTACAGCTTTTACACCAATTATAATTATGTAGACATGTTCTACTGAAGGCTATTTTTAAAGGCACAGTCTGTGATATCTATGCAAATGAAACAATCAATGTCCAAAAAGAATGCAGTCTCCCTACAAATAGGGTCAACAGAGAACACCCCACATAACAGGAAATAAAAAAAACAGTACAGACCTAGGCAGTGTAACTGAACACTCTTGTTACTGGTTAGGTGACCTCTGTTATAAAGGTTTATAGAAAATGCCTCTAATCAGGCACCTGAAGCTAGTATGAAATAAAAGGCTTATGCATTTGTCTTTCGAGCCAAAATGTGAAACTTAATAAGAAGGCAGGATTACTTGATCTAGGCTTGTGCTTTAATGCCACACAAATGTGTTAAAAAAAGTTGAAGAATTAACTAAACACACATACACCAATTTCAACATTTTAAATTAAACCTTTATGACAAATATTACAGCCTTTAAAAAATGCCCAAGGTTACTGATCATATTTATCACCACCTTTTGCTGATTTTTACTGTTGTAAGCAGACTACCATTTTGGCATCTACTATACGAAGCAATCGCTTTTCTGTTTTATTTCACATGCATTTACAGTATCTCACAAAAGAGTACAACCCTCAGATTTTTGTAAATATTTTATTACATCTTTTCATGTGACAACATAGAAGAAATTACACTTTGCTACAATGTAAAGTAGTGAGTGTACAGCTTGTATAACAGTGTGTAAATCTGCTGTCCCCTCAAAATAACTCAGACAGCCATTAACCACTTAAGCTCCAGACCATTTGGCTGCCCAAAGACCAGAGCACTTTTTGCGATTCGGCACTGCGTCGCTTTAACTGACAATTGCGTGAAACAAAATTGACGTCCTTTTTTCCCCACAAATAGAGCTTTCTTTTGGTGGTATTTGATCACCTCTACGGTTTTTATTTTTTGCGGTATAAACAAAAAAAAAAGCTACAATTTTGAAAAAAAATGCATTATTTTATTACTTATATTATTGCTATAATAAATATCCCCAAAATATATATATAAAAACATTTTTTCCTCAGTTTAGGCCGATACGTATTCTTCTACATAAATTTGTGTTTAAAAAAAAAAAAATCGCAATAAGCATTTGATTGGTTTGCGCAAAAGTTATAGCGTCTACAAAATAGGGGATAGTTTTCTGGCATTTTTATTAATAATTTTTTTGTTTACTAGTAATGGCGACGATCAGCGATTTTTATCGTGACTGCGACATTATGGCGGACAGATCGGACACTTTTGGCGCGATTTTGGGACCATTCACATTTATACAGTGATCAGTGCAATTAAAAATGCATTGATTACTGTGTAAATGTTACTGGCAGTAAAGGTGTTAACCACTAGGGGGCAGTGAAGGGGTTAAGTGTGTCCTAGGGAGTGATCCTAACTGTGGGGGGGCGTGGCTATGTGTGACATGATACTGATCATCGTTCCCGATTACATGGAGCTGTGATCAGTGTCCTGTCACTAGGCAGAACAGGGAAATGCTTGTTTACATAAGCATTTCCCCATTCTTCCTCTCCGTGAGACGATCGCGGGTATCCCCGCGGACATCGGGTTCGCGCAACCCGCGATCACGCTCACGGAGGTCACGGCGGGCGCGCCTGCAAACCGCTTTTTAAAGGGCAACATACAGGTACGTTAATCTGCCTGTACGTGCCCTTCTGCCGACATATCGGCGTGAGATGGTCGGCAAGCGGTTAATGTCCAAACCGCTGGCAACGAATGTGAATACACCCCTAAGTGAAGATGTTCAATATGGGCCCAATTAGCCATTTTCCCTCCCCGGTGTCATGTGACTTGTTTGTGTTACAAGGTCTCAAGAGTGAATGGGGAGCAGGTGTGTTAAATTTGGTGTTATCACTCTCTCATGCTGGTCACTGGAAGTTCAACATGGCACCTCATGGCTACATAAAGATGGCCTAGACCAGGGATATGCAATTAGCGGACTTCCAGCTGTTGCAGAACTACAAGTTCCATGAGGCACAGCAAGACTCTGACAAAGGCATGACACCCAGAGGCAGAGGTACTGAGTTTTGCAACAGCTGGAGGTCCGCTAATTGCATATCCCAGGCCTGGGTATAAGAAGATTGCCAAGCCCCTGAAACTGAGCTGCAACAGGGTGGCCAAGACCATACAGAGGTGTAACAGGACAGGTTCCACTTAGAACAGGCCTCGCCATGGTCGAACTAAAGTTGAGCGTACACACTCAGCGTCATATCCAGAAGCTGTCTTTGGGAAATAGACGTATGAGTGATGCCAGTATTGCTGCAGAGGTTGAAGGGGTAGATGGGCAGCCTGTCAGTGCTCAGACCATACGCAGCACACTGCATCAAATTGGTCTGCATGGCTGTGGTCCCAGAAGGAAGCCTCTTCTAAAGATGATACACAAGAAAGCCTGCAAAGTTTGCTGAAGACAAGCAGACTAAGGACATGGATTACTGGAACCATGTCCTGTGTTCTGATGAGAGCAAGATAAACTTATTTGGTTCAGATGGTATCAAGAGTCTGTGGCAGCAACCAGGTGAGGAGTACAAAGAGAAGTGTGTCTTGCCTACAGTCAAGCATGGTGGTGGGAGTGTCATGGTCTGGGGCTGCATGAGTGCTGCCGTCACTGGGGAGCTACAGTTCATTGAGGGAACCATGAATGCCAACATGTACTGTGACATACTGAAGCAGAGCATGATTCCCCTCCCATCGGAGACTGGGCTACAGGGTAGTATTCCAACATGATACCGACCACAAACACACCTCCAAGATGACCACTGCCTTGATATAGAAGACGAGGGTTAAAATTGATTGACTGGCCAAGCATGTCTCCAGACCTAAACCCTATTGAGCATCTGTGGGGCATCCTCAAAATGGAAGGTGGAGGAGCGCAAGATCTCTAACAACCACCAGCTCCGTGATGTCCTCATGGAGGCGTGGAAGAGGACTCCAGTGGCAACCTGTAAAGCTCTGGTGAACTCCATGCCCAAGAGGGTTAAGTGCTGGAATATAATGGTGGCCACACAAAATCTTGACACTTTGGGCCCGTTTGGACATTTTCACTTAGGGGTGTACTCACTTTTGTTGCCAGCAGTTTAGCCATTAATGGCTGTGTGTTGAGTTATACAAGCTGTACACTTACTACTTTACATTGTAGCAAAGTGTAATTTCTTCAGTGTTGTCACATGAAAAGATAGAATAACTCATTTACAAAAATATGAGGGGTGTACTCACTTTTGTGAGATACTGTATGTATAATTTGCTACATTTGCAAGCAAATCAAGATGTTTAGCAAATGTTACAGTTAAATAAATTGTGAAAAACTATTAAGCATTTGTATTTATTTTTAAACATTTACAATTTAACCATTTAAAGTGGGGATCCACCCAAAAAAAAAAAAAAAATACATGAAAAATTATAAAAAAAAAAAATAAAAAAAAAAAATTGGATATTTTTTTTTTTTTTTTTACTTACCTCTAAATGCCTGTTGCTAGGTGGTCCCTCGTAGTCTGCCTCTTCCAGTGCCTGGGCTGGTGACATCACTTCCCCCTCGGCACCGGAAGGGCTCAGCTCTGCTCCCTCCCTCCTGTCAATCATCTGGGACCCATTACAGGTCCCAGGTGATTGAGCGGCCAATCACGGCGCGCAGCGCCGCTCGCGCATGCGCAGTGGGTGCCAGGCTGTGAAGCCACAGCCCGGCACCCATAGTTGCAATGCCGGCGCCACTTAACGGAGGGGGAGACGAGCGGGGCTTCGATCCCCCGCATCGCTGGACCCTGGGACAGGTAAGTGTCCAATTTAAAGTCAGCAGCTGCAGTATTTGTAGCTGCTGACTTTTAATTTTTTTTTTTTTTACTGGACCTCGGGTGGAACTCCTCTTTAAGGTGACAGCTAGCCCCTCTGACTCCACCAACATAGATATATTAACCCTTCATACTTAGGCTAGAGCCAAAACAAATATATCATTATAGGCTCAACATTGGTGAATGGAATCAATCGTCTCTTTCAGACACTATTGCATCTTTGATTAACCAAGCAGTCCTTACACAAATTATGAAATTCAGCTTTGTATTCCATCCACTAAGCTATATCACTTGTTTTGTGTGCAGTAATTCAGCAATGAGATTTTCTTTAGCTCCTATTGCTGAAAATAAAAATCCTTACTGTATGGCAAATAATGCATGTGTTATGGCTCAGTGAAGACAGTTTATGTTGGATACTTTTACACTCCTTTCATGATGTAAAAAGACAAAGTATTATTTTTCTTTTTACTGAGTTCATGCACATGCAACGTTCTTTGTGGATTAATGCTGGAAACCTCCAGCCCTAAAGAGTTTTAGCTTACTACACACAAGTGGGAAGACTGCTCTTCACTGGACCTGAATACAAATTGACCCCTGCTTTTCCAATGTTTTCCAGCAAGAAAAAACATAACACAACACACTTAATAATTAACGCAGTTTAAATTTTTTTATTTACCTTCCTTCATTAACTAGTTCAATAAAAGCAAGGCCAGCATTCTTCTGGATAGAATTTTGCCATTCCTGTAAAATAAAATAGACACTGGTCACATTTTCTATTCCTATTTGCAAAGTATATGTCTTACATTTTAAGTCAATACTGAAAACAGTGTATGAACAGCGATTTGGAAAATGTTTCCTTAAGTGCCACTATCACATTGACCACACTTCCACAATGGAACACAGGTACTTATTGACAAAATGCGATTTATCCACTAGACCATTTGTAAGCAACGTTTTAGGAATGATCAGATTGCAAGGTTTGCTAAGAGGGATTTAGGGCTTTTTTTCAGTCGGAAACGGCAGAACTCCATTCTGCCGCATCCCTACCCTTTCCGACCTGTCACTGTAAACACAGAAGCAGCTCAGACATGCTGCGAAGCCACCAGTCTCACATCTCCCCCTGAAGACTTATCCCTGGAACTCTCAGGTGAGTGATGAGAGTGCTTTATACAGTGTGTGTGTGTGTGTACTGGGAGGCTGGGCAGAGAGCTATGTTATGTGGGGAAAGGTGTGTGTGAAATAGCTCTGTGCTGGGCGTTGGGAGAGTGTTGTGAACTTTAGAGGGGGTTGGGGTAATGTTTGTGTTGCCTTATGAGTTTATGTGATATCTCCATTAATAGCGGTAAAATATTGTAATTAGGAATATATATCATTTAGCTTGTATCTATGCAGGCCAGAAGATAGTATCTTCACACATCTGTGAGAAGACCAGACAAGACGGGGCCCAGGCTTTTGTGTACAAACAATGGGATTCAAACCTCATTGTGGTACACAAACTCACTTCAAAGGATCCCATGCTGGGATATGCAATGAAGGGAGGCCCACCCCGGAATCAACCCGTAATCCCGGGAAAATTCAAGTCAATCTATGGCTCACAAGGATTAGCATTAAAGGGGGCCGACTTAGGCAAAGAATAGGGAAGCTAACCAATCAGAAGTCACGCTATGCCGACCAATGAGGCATCAGCCTGTATTGATATACACAGACTAGCTGGGAGGAAACGCGCACTTTATGGGAAAGCAGACATCAGAATGGAACTAAAGGATAATTATGGAAATGGTCTGTTTTACTTGTAAATGAATATATTTGTAGATTAATGTTTTAAGGAATATACTCTCTATTCCTCCGTGTAATTCTTGTGTTTTAACCTACTATTTCCTCCTTTGGTGTAAGACTATAGATAGATGTTTGTGTATTAGATAGATGCTTTCAACTACTTCCTAATAAATGTTATTATATTAGAACTTTCACTCTTGGTCAAAGAACTCTCATTTAAACCACATCATATCTTTGAAATATTAAATCTTAAAAATAATAAAACGGGTAACATTTGTTTAGACACTAGCCTGTGTTACCCACTCCAGCATCCTTGTGATATGTACTCTTGATTTCTGCACCCTGTTTGATATGTACTCCTGAGCACTGCACAATACACACCCCTGAGCCTTGTGTGAGGGATGCAAGAACCTGCACCTATTTTCACCCATATTTAGGATGTAACATGTTACAAACCTAGGGCTGAAACAACTAATCAATTAATCGACTACTTATCGATTATGAAATTAATTACTATTTTCATAATCGATTAATCGGGCAGTAATATAATGGGGTTAAAAAAAAAAAAAACTAAAATGAGTCCTTTATAGTACAAAAAGAGCAACTAATCGCTACTGTAAATATTACTTTCACAAAAAAAAAAAAAAAACCCTTACAGTAGTGATTATTTGCTTTTTTTTTACTATAAAGGGTTAATTTTAGTTTTTTTAACCCCATTATGTTACTAAACGTCTTAGACCTGGTTCACATCTATGTGTGTTTTGGTGCTTTTTGCAGAAACGCACTACAGTTCGTTTACATGGTTAGCTATGGGACACGTTCACATCTATGCTTTTTTCATCCGCTGCATATTTGGAAAGGGACGGGGTTTTTTTTTTTTTTTTTTTAAACACAAAACGGTGCTTTTTTGGTTCAATATACTTGAATGGAGAAGCTGGAGAAAAGCAATGTAATGCGTTTTTGAAATTTGTGTTTTTTAATCTGTACAATTTGGCCCAAAAAAATGCAAAAACACAAATCGCAGCAAAATCACGTGTGCAAAAACACACGGATCAATTTTCAGACGAGAATATGTAAACGAAAAATCTTTGTACATTCGCTGAATGAAAGAATGTTTGAAATTTTCACTTGTTTTTAACACAAATGTAATTTCTGAACGAAAACCACATACACTGTCTGAAAGTTCCTTTGACCAAGAAGTTTTCTATTCCCAAATGTTCCCATCACTGTGGTTGAAAATTAATGTCTATTTGACCCCACTAACGATTAGAAAATCGAATGA
This sequence comes from Aquarana catesbeiana, assembly GCF_042186555.1. Classification (NCBI taxonomy): domain Eukaryota; kingdom Metazoa; phylum Chordata; class Amphibia; order Anura; family Ranidae; genus Aquarana; species Aquarana catesbeiana. The sequence continues at coordinate 737,273,191 of NC_133324.1, forward strand.
AGGTTCTTAAAATGAATTTTTTTTGAAGACATTGTTTTTTAATAGTATTCACCCTTTAATAGTATATACTGTATATCTCCTCTAATAGTATATACAGTTTATCTCTCCTCTAATAGTATATACCAGTGATGGCGAACCTTGGCACCCCAGATGTTTTGGAACTACATTTCCCATGATGCTCATGCACTCTGCAGTGTAGTTGAGCATCATGGGAAATGTAGTTCCAAAACATCTGGGGTGCCAAGGTTCGCTATCACTGATATATACAGTAAATCTCCTCTAATAGTATCTCTCTTCTAATAGTATATACAGTATATCTCCTCTAATAGTATATACAGTATATCTCCTCTAATAGTATATACAGTATATTTCTTCTGTCTGTTATTCTTAGAGTGGATTAGAGATTTTGCTCCCTAACCATATAGTTGGTTATTTATATTTACTACTGCATAGAGATATTTAAGAATAAAATGCCTTTTTTTAAGACTTTACATATTAAATAAATTATACACCACCATTTTTTTTGAAGGTTATTAACCAATTAATCAAAATAATAATCGGCCAACTAATCGATTATGAAAATAGTTAGTTGCAGCCCTATACAAATCCACCGGCCCCCGCACCTCCTCGGCTCCCCAATGTCACGGGCAGCAGGGGATCTTCTCCCCCCTGTCTCTGTTAGAATGTGCAGAAAACGCGGCTGAGCATGACTCTGCCTGCCCGGTCGTGTCACTCATTTACAGAGTTCTGTGCATTAAAACCTACAAGATCCAGCAGCTTTGCGGCTGTCGGCTTGTAGTTCTCAATGAACTGCCATGGCGCTGTTGAGCACTGTGGTAGTTCATTGTTGCTTCCTGTTAACGTGTAACTGCTTGGCCATATGATGTACAGCCAAACAGCCTACACACAGAGCCTGCAAGAGCCCAGCATAGCACCCTCTGCTGGTCGTGGGTGCAATGCTTTCCAGGCTCCCAATTAAAAAACAATAAATGCACTTTTTTTATCCTGCAAAAGATTTGCATTTATTGTTTTTTTTTTTAAAAGGTGAACTTCTCACTAAAATCCCAACACTGGACAATAAATGTAATCATAAAAAAAAAAATTCACATAAATTTTTAAAAACTGCTTAACCACTTGCCGACTGCCTAGCGCAGATATACTGTGGAAGAATGGCACAAGCAGGCAAAATCACGTACCTGGTATGTGATCTGCATCCCCCGGTGCCCGAGGCAGTCAGCATCGTTAGAGGAGCGATCAATGCTGAGGGGGAGGCCACTCATTCGTGGCCACCCCCTCGTGATCGCTCCCAACGAATGAAAATCTTCCTCTGCTGCTGTAATGTAAACAGCGGCAGAGAAAGTGATGTCACCTCTCCTTGCGTCGGTCTTTTTCGTTCCAGGGCCGAGGAGAGAAGACATCCAAGTAAGTGCACCAACACTACACTAACAGTAAAACACACTAGGCACACTTTTCACCTCCGATCACCCCCCTGTACCCCCTGTCAGTGACACCAATAGCATTTTGTTTATTTTGTTAATGATTATTGCATTGGTGTCAGTTTGTGACAGTTATAAGTGGTAGGGCAGTTAGTATTAGGCCCCCTTTAGGTCTAGGGTACCCCCCTAACCCCCCCCTAATAAAGTTTTAACCCCATGATCACCCCCCCATCCCTAGTGTCACTAAGCGATCGTTTTTCTGATCGCTGTATTAGTGTCACTGGTGAGGCTAGTTAGGGAGATAAGTATTTAGGTTCGCCGTCATCGTTTTATAGCGTCAGGGACCCCATATACTACCTATTAAAGGTTTTAACCCCTTGATTGCCCCCTAGTTAACCCTTTCACCAGTGATCACCATATAACTGTTACAGGTGACGCTGGTTAGTTAGTTTATTTTTTATAGTGTCAGGGCACCCACTGTTTATTACCCAATAAAGGTTTAACCGCCTGATCGCCGGGCGGTGATACAAGTTAGGTTTTAGGGTCAGATAGGGTCTGCGTCGCCCCAGGCAGCGTCAGGTTAGTGCCAGTAGCGCTAACACCCAAGCACGCAGCATACACCTCCCTTAGTGGTATAGTATCTGAACGGCTCAATATCTGATCCGTTCAGATCTATACTAGCGTCCCCAGCAGTTTAGGGTTCCCAAAAATGCAGTGTTAGCAGGATCAGCCCAGATACCTGCTAGCACCTGCGTTTTGCCCCTCCGCCCGGCCCAGCCCAGCCCACCCAAGTGCAGTATCGATCGATCACTGTCACTTACAAAACACTAAACACATAACTGCTGCGTTCGCAGAGTCAGGCCTGATCCCTGCGATCGCTAACAGTTATTTTGGTAGCGTTTGAATCAGTCGCTAACAGTCAGGAGCTTTTTTATCTGTGAGTCTCACTACTGTACCACTAAATTTAGAGCCCAAAATGGCAAATCAAAGGTACAGTAGTGAAGAGGCCTACACATTTCTGAGCATGACAGATAATGAAGAGGAAGTCACTCATCTGTCAGATTCAGGCTCAGAATACGATCCTGTAGACAGCGGCTCCATAACAGATAGCTCTGACGACGAAGTTGTGGTCCCTACCAAGGTCAGGCGTACCCAACCCCAATCTTCTTCTGTTGTTGCTGAGGTGCAGGAACCGCAGGTCCCTCGTATGGAGCAGAGCAGTACTAACGCCGCTATTCCTTCTGGTGAACTGGCAAGCACCAGCGGCCTAGTACACCCCAGTCGTAGTCAAACCAGCACTGCAGTAACACTTGGTGTTGTGGCGAGTCCCATAAGTGCAGTTCAAGCTGGTGAGGTGGCAAGCACAAGTAGTGTCCCGCTGCCACCAAGAAGAAGACAAACACAGGCCCGTTGTGTCCATAGTGCCCTTCCTGCTGCATTCGCCAATCCTAATTGGGAACCCACCACTTCTGCAGCATCCATACTTCCCCCATTCACATCTCCAACCAAATGCAGTCGGCTGCATGAGAAGCATTTTCCTTATGTCCTCCCGGTACCCCTACCCAACGAACCGCCCAGAAAAGATGTTGTGTCTGCAGCAAGCGCGGATCTAGGCGTGACACCCACTATTATTGTCCCTCCTGTCCTGACAATCCTGGTTTTTGCATTGGTGAATGTTTTGAACGCTACCATACACTAGTTGAGTATTAACGTAGGGTACAGCATTGCACAGACTAGGCACATTTTCACAGGGTCTCCCAAGATGCCATCGCATTTTGAGAGACCCGAACCTTGAACCGGTTACAGTTATAAAAAAAAAAAAAAAAGTGGAAAAAAGTAAAAAAAAAAAAAAAAAAATAAAAATATATAAAATAAAAAAAAACAAAAATAGTTGTCGTTTTATTGTTCTCTCTCTCTATTCTCTCTCTATTGTTCTGCTCTTTTTTTTACTGTATTCTATTCTGCAATGTTTTATTGTTATCATGTTTTATCATGTTTGCTTTTCAGGTATGTAATTTTTTTATACTTTACTGTTTACTGTGTTTTATTGTTAACCATTTTTTTGTTTTCAGGTACGCCATTCAGCTGCAGCGCAGATTTATTTATCTTGACAGCAACAGCGTTTGCTCCCACGATACATAAAGCCGTGACTCCAGCGCTGTCGGAGGTGATATATGCCGAAGCATGGGGGCAGCAAGGGCGGAGGAGTGATTTGCTCCTAACTTTTGGGGCGGATGCCCCCATGCTTTGGCATATATAAATGGTGCATGTATGCCCATCATTAGAAGTGGGTGGATGAAGGGAGGTATTCTAATGGTGGGCATACCCACCGATCAATCTCTTTTTTTCGTTCAGTCCACAGGGTGCATAAAAAAAAAAAAAAAAGATTACAATATATGCCCAACAAGGACCAGCAACATACTGGTATGTTGCTGAACTTTGAGTGGTTATACCAGAATGATGCCTGCAGGTTTAGGTATCATTCTTTTCAGCCAGCAGTCGGCTTTCATGTAAAAGCAATCCTAGCGGCTAATTAACCTCTAGACTGCTTTTACAAGCAGTGGGAGGGAATGCCCCCCCTCCCCCACCGTCTTCCATGTTTTTGTCTGGCTCTCCTGTTCCAACAGGGAACCTGAGAATGCAGCCGGAGATTCGGCCAGCTGACCATAGAGCTGATCAGAGACCAGAATTGCTCCAATCATCTCTATGGCCTAAGAAACCGGAAGCTACGAGCATTTCATGACTTCGATTTCGCCGGATGTAAACAGCGCCATTGGGAAATTGGGAAAGCACTTTATCACACTGATCTTGGTGTGGTCAGATGCTTTGAGGGCAGAGGAGAGATCTAGGGTCTAATATAACACCATTTTTTTCAAAAAAAAGAGTACCTGTCACTAACTATTGCTATCATAGGGGGATATTTACATTCCCTGACATAACAATAAAAATGATTTAAAAAAAAAAAAAAAAAACGAAAGGAAGAGTTTAAAAATAAGATCAAAAAGCAAAAAAATAATAAAGGAAAAAAAAAAAAAAAGCACCCCTGTCCCCCTCTGCTCTCGCGCAAAGGCGAACGCAAGCGTTGGTCTGGCGTCAATCAAATGTAAGCAGCAATTGCACCATGCATGTGTGGTATCACCGCGAAGGTCAGATCGAGGGCAGTAATTTTAGCAGTAGACCTCCTCTGTAAATCTAAAGTGGTAACCTGTAAAAGCTTTTAAAGGCTTTTAAAAATGTATGTAGTTTGTCGCCACTGCACGTTTGTGTGCAATTTTAAAGCATGTCGTGTTTGGTATCCATGTACTTGGCCTAAGATCATCTTTTTTATTTCATCAAACATTTGAGCAATATAGTGTGTTTTAGTGCATTAAAATTTTAAAAAAGTGTCTTTTTCCCCCAAAAATGCATTTGAAAAATCGCTGCGCAAATACTGTGTGAAAAAAAAAAATGTAACCCCCACCATTTTAATCTGTAGGGCGTTTGCTTTAAAAAAAATATATAATGTTTGGGGGTTCAAAGTAATTTTCTTTAAAAAATATATATTTTTTCATGTAAACAAATAGTGTCAGAAAGGGCTTGGTCTTCAAGTGGTTAGAAGAGTGGGTGATGTGTGACATAAGCTTCTAAATGTTGTGCATAAAATGGCAGGACAGTTCAACCCCCCCAAATGACCACATTTTGAAAGTAGACACCCCAAGCTATTTGCTGAGAGGCATGTCGAGTCCATAGAATATCTTATATTGTGACACAAGTTGCAGGAAAAAGACAATTTTTTTTTTTTTTTTGCACAAAGTTGTCACTAAATGATATATTGCTCAAACACGCCATGCTTCTCCCGAGTACGGGGATACCACATGTGTGAGACTTTTTGGGAGCCTAGCCACGTACGGGGCCCTGAAAACCAATCACCGCCTTCAGGCTTTCTAAGGGCGTAAATTTTTGATTTCCCTCCTCACTGCCCATCACAGTTTTGGTTGCCATGGAATGCCCAGATGGCACAAACCCCCCACAAATGACCCCATTTTGTAAAGTAGACACCCCAAGCTATTTGCTGAGAGGTATGGTGAGTATTTTGCAGACCTCGCTTTTAGTCACAAAATATTGAAAAAAGGAAAAGAAAAAAAAATTTCAAAAACAAAATGAGAGCTGCAAAATACTCACCATGCCTCTCAGCAAATAGCTTGGGGTGTCTACTTTCCAAAATGGGGTCATTTGGAGGGGTTTTGAGCTGTCCTGGCATTTTATGGCCTTCAAAACTGTGATAGGTAGTGAGGAGTGAAATCAAAAATTTACGCCCTTAGAAATCCTGAAGGCGGTGCTTAGTTTTCGGGGCTCTGTACACAGCTAGGCTCCCATAAAGTCCCACACATGTGGTATCCCTGTACTCGGGAGAATCAGCAGAATGTATTTTGGGGTGCAATTCCACATATGCCCATGGCCTGTGTGAGCAATATATCATTTAGTGCCAACTTTTTGTAAATTTTTTTTTGTCATTATTCAATCACTTGGGACAAAAAAAAATAATATTCAATGAGCTTAACATGCCTCTCAGCAATTTCCTTGGGGTGTCTACTTTCCAAAATGGGGTCATTTGGTGGGGTTTTGTACTGCCCTGCCATTTTACCACCTCAAGAAATGAGATAGGCCGTCAAACTAAAAGCTGTGTATATTCCAGAAAATGTACCCTAGTTTGTAGACGCTATAACTTTTGCGCAAACCAATAAATATACGCTTATTGACATTTTTTTTTACCAAAGACATGTGACTGAATACATTTTGGACTAAATGTATGACTAAAATTGAGTTTATTGGATTTTTTTTATAACAAAAATTAGAAAATATCTTTTTTTTTCAAAATTTTCGGTCTTTTTCCGTTTATAGTGCAAAAAATAAAAACCGCAGAGGTGATCAAATACCATCAAAAGAAAGCTCTATTTGTGGGAACAAAAGGACGCAAATTTCGTTTGGGTACAGCATTGCATGACCGCGCAATTAGCAGTTAAAGCGACGCAGTGCCAAATTGTAAAAAGTGCTCTGGTCAGGAAGGGGGTAAATTCTTCCGAGGCTGAAGAAGTGGTTAAAGAATAAGTACACCTTTAGTAAAGAAAAAAAATAAACGCACATGATTTCTCAGGTAAAAAATGTGAATTTTTTTTTTGTTTGTTTTTTAATTACAAAGGAGCCCACAAAGCATTGCACCCACGATCAGCAGATCATGGTCAGGCTGCTCCAGACACTGCTGACATCTCTCTGCTTGGGGCAGACAGTTACTGAGCTGCAGAAAGTGTCATGTTTATTGAGAACTACAGTCTCCTCACCTGTTGTCACAGGGAAGGTGGGGGGGGGGTGACAAATATGTTAGACCCTAAATATGGGTGTAACATATTCAGAAGGTGAATTTAGCCTTTAAGAACTTCATCATCAGTCTCCTGCAATCCCCTGTACTGCTACTGTCAGTCTGGGTGAGGTAGGGCAAACTCCAGAATACAGGAGGTTCCATGACAGGAGGAGAGAGCGGAATGTTAATCTATTAATGTGCTGCTCCTCAAGTGCTGAGTCAACAGGCTGAGGAGGGTGTACTCCTTGTAAAGCCATGCTGCTGCTCCTGTGCAAGTTAAGGATCTGGCCTTGCTACCAGCCTTGTACCTTGAAAAAAAAGACTGGCTGAACTAGAATACAATGCGTTTGGCAGGTAAAACAGATCCTATATGGATTTTAACTTCATTATTGCTTCTCTTGGATCTGAATCAAAAACAAAAACTTTCAGTTTTTCTGAAACACAATTGTATATTTTATTTTGTAGAGGAAATAAAGCTGAACTCCAGGGAAATTTATAAACTACCCTTGTAGAGGGTCTCCCTAGCACTGCAAGGGTTAAATGCTCATTTTGGTCTTGGAGAGCATTAAAAGCAATTTTATTTACCCTCCCCTAGCAGCTGTCCCTTTGATGCCCTGGGTCACTGAAGGACCCTCGATGTCCTCACTTAAAATGCAGAAGTATTGGTCCTGCATTGTACGGGATGACATCAGAATGTGATTATCGGACGGAGCACTGAAAAGAAGCTGCTTTGGGGGTATGGAAAGGGAGGAGGCCGTGGGAGTAAGGTATAAGGCAAGCAAAACTTTATGTTCCTCTAGACAAAACAAGCATTTAACCCTTACCTCTGTCCACCGGTATGATAACTTTTACGGTATACCATTGGATTAAGACATTTTTAAATTTAAAACCGTAGCTTTGTTTCAGATATGCGGCTCCCTCCCTTTCTCTCACTGCTTGGATGTTCAGCAGATAATGGGCTGCTTACAGAGCCAGCACCTGTAACTGGGAGTGCACAGACATTATAGCTGTAGTGCAGAAGTGAATCATTTAAAGTGGTTGTAAACCCTTACAGACCACTTTGACCTACAGGTAAGCCTAGATTAAGGCTTACCTGTAGGTCCAAGAAATATCTCCTAAACCTACACGGTTTAGGAGATATTTGCAAAAAGACAGGCACCGCTGTCTACAGTGCATGCGCTGTAGACAGCGGCGCACTGAGCATGCCACTGCTATCTGTGATATGCTGTTAGTGGCGGCTCCAGCACGCATGCGCGGGAGTGACGTCATCGCTGTTTCGGCCAATCACAGCGCCAGAGCCACGATACCCGGAAAGAAGATGGAAGCTCCGTAGCAGAGGGGACAGCGGTGACATTGCAGGCTCCTGTGTCAGGTAAGTTACACATAATGGGCTACTATGCGATGCATAGAAGCCCATTATGCTTTACCTTTGCAGGGAAAAAAAGAGGAAGTAAACTCATCAGGGTTTACTTCCTCTTTAACCCAGTGTGGGGAAAAGCCCCACTACAAGGGCAATTTTTAAATCCCCCCTCCCCCCCTGAGGTTTTTTTTTTTTAAGCATAACTGTATTTTCAGCAAAGGACCGAACCACTCTGATTTTTAGCTTGTGCTAGTTTTACAAAGTACCTCTCTGTTTTATTAAATATTTCTTAAATAAACAAAAACACATACACATCCCAAAGAAAACAAATGCTTCTACAACAGCAACATTAAAAAGTCAAAAAGTGAATGAGCAAGTTATCACCTTTGATCATTAAACTAATATTTTATCATGCAACACATACTTTCCTATAACAATCACATTAATGTAGTATACAAAGTGTGCAATAGCCTTGGTTATTTGTTTCCCAAAGGAACAAGACAAACGCTATAAGAGCCCCAGGCTCACCACTAATGTAGCCATGCAACTGTAAAGCACATTTCAACACTTAAGAATTGAAGGGATGCAGAGAAGATTCAGCTTTGTCAATATTCTAGACTGGTCCTAATTGACACACATTTCCTGCAGTACCTTATCCTAGGGTTCTACATAAATAGCCCTCTTGAAACACCAAAGTGATATTTCAGGAACTAAAACAGCAAGATAATGAAAATGACACAGAGGCAAATCAGTAGTATAAAAGTGTGCATCATACAATTATGAAAGTCCAAATGAAAAAAAATGTTTTGGTAGACAGGGATACTTTGTGATTAAAGAAAAATAAACTTAGGCATGTACTAGAAGATAGTTCATCATTACTATGCTGAAACATAAATAGTAACGTAAACCAGAGCTCTTGGTCATTTACATGTAATATTGATCATTTTATCTGAAACAAAAGTGACTGTTGATCTGTTAATTGATTTTAGTCTGAAAAGAATCAATCTTTCCTTATTAATTCAAACACACTATATTGTACCTTCCAGGTTATCTAAACTGTTCAATACATAAGTATAATGATGCTTTGAATACATATATGTAAAGACTGAAATTGAATTGAATTACCATTGCCTCAAACAATCGGATACCAGAACCAGATATAAACAGTATGATGTTTACTATCATAGCCACCCCATTACAAATTGATAGCTTGGGTATATGGGTCTTCACAGCCTAGCTCATTTTGCCTTTCTCCTAGCCCAATCTCATGAAAATGGAATTGAGCTTTTGGATGTACTCTGGAGAGCTCAACATATAACGCACATGTACATGGGTGATAGAAAACAGAGGCTTATGCAAGTGAATAGGACAGGTTCTCTTAAATTAGCTTTGTTTTGTATTTCCATGTACATGATGGAAGTTCAACTCCATAGTGATCAGCTTAGCTTGGGTCTACTGCTAGCAGCATCAGCTGGTGTGACCCAGGAGGTGTCATGAGCAAAACCTATACCCTTTACGAAGATGATCTTTTGTCCTTGAAAAAGGGGAAATCTCCTTACACCCTCAGGGAAGTCCATGCTTGCTGTGAAGACAGAGACTTTGCTACACAGTGAGAAAAATACAATTAAATTTGATGAATTAGTGAGGCTAACACCTTCTTTCCTATCAGACTCTTTTTATGCAAAAGCCTGTTATATTCAATGCAATGAAAGCAATGGGTAAATAAAAAACTCTACTCAAATGCATCCAATCATATTTTAGCTGTTATTTATGAAGTGCAGCTGACAAGAAATCTGCAAGGAGATTTGGCAAGCTTAAGGTGAGCGTCCCTCCACAGGATTCACTTAAAAATCCCTGGGTGCCATTCTGGATCATTGCCCTCCAGTGAATTAGTTCATTAAAGAAAATGAATCAACGCACTCTAGGCTGTATCAACATTTGTTTTTACTTTAACGGCAGCAGGGGTCACCTCTAACATGTTTTGTGCTAAAAATGCAGTTTTTAGTGCTAAACATGTCAGAGGAAACCCTTGTTGCTGGTCAAATTGTTACTACAGCCAAAATAACCGTGATTAACTTTTTTTGGCTAAAAAGAAATGTAATTGGTTCAAAGGCTGTGTATTTTTTCTGCAGTTGGTTTACTTAAAGTGAACTTGTCCCCACAGGGTCACTTCTACAAATTAGGCAACCTGTAAAAGAAGCATTTATATATACTTACCTTTTCAGTGGCTCATATATTGAAAAGTCGCTGTTCTATGCTACTCAGTCAATGCAACTATTGTTGTATCGTAGAACACTTGCTCCCTGGCCAGCCAATATGGTTTCTTACCACTTGCTCATACATCACTACAGGACACACATGCTGGCAGGAGACTTCACAATGGCTAGTGGGGGGAGCAAGCATTACATGGGCCACCTAAAAATGTATGCATATAAAGGCTTTATTTCCAAGTGACCTTTTGGTTAGCAGGGCCACATTAAATCTGATTTCATTGCTGACTCATAGATGAGCTACATTAACCTTCACTAAAATGTAGTGCTATGAGTTAAACATAATATCGGAAATTCAAATCACAGAAATTAAATCTATAATTATAGACAAAGATTCACTGGCCCATATATATCTTTTATACATTTAAAATTCATTGAGTAGTATGTAACCACTCATGTGTATGTGCATATATCTTACAGCAGCTCTTTTGCATATGGGTTACCAATGCCTGCTAATAGGAAATACCTTGTATTATACGTTATTAATATTTCTATCTCTTATGTGCTGCCAAGTTGACATATATGTATCTATTACGTTTATGCCATGTTTATGTGCAGATATATAAAAATACTTTATCGTTTTATATTATTGTTACAAATAATGTTTACCAACCACTCTACCTCCACAAGTCAATTGCCTCATTTAAAGTCCCACATTTCCTTTTTCTGTTTACGTACTCGTACCCGGGATGGAGGTACATATAATGTGCCTCATTTAAAGTCCTAAACCCCCCCCCCCCCTCTTGATTATAGACAAAGATTTAATGTAGTCAAGAAAATGTACAGGGAATAACAAGGTCATATTTGCCCCACATTAGGGATGTAGAGGTGAATGCTGTTATGGCAATATGCAAGAACTTAAAACAAAACTCAAACATTTCAACGATAGTTTGCCCTCAATGTCACTACTCTCTCAGCACCACTCCTAAGACACTTTGGTGAACAAAGCAATACAACACACACAGGCATACTTACGAGACATTATCTCAACTGCTCTGTCAAACAAGCTGTTTTTACCCCCTTCTATATCTAACATCTTAACACCTCTAGAGGGTAATTTAATCTGCTCTGATGTGGCAGATAACACTAAAACCAGAGGGTGATATCTATTTAAATCAATATAAATACTCAGCCAAAACATAATAGGCTCAGCAGCCTCAAAAACATTAGGATGCACTTTAAGTGTAATAGAAATAGGATCAGGACATAATTTATTTTAGGCTTATAATTTTTTTTTATTATTATTTATCATTTTTAACCCAGAACGCCATAGGTCACATTGTTTCTCATCAATTAAGAAAAATGTAAAAAAAAAAAAAAAAAAATATTCCCATTAAAACAGCAATGCTGGGTGGTAGCTTTTGTCAATCAAGTAAAAAATAAATAAATTGAATAAGTACTGTATAACCCAAGCAAGCATGCAGGATAACAATGGTGTCAGGCTTTTGCGATGAAAGCTTTTTATTTTCCACTCTTTGGTGTTTTGAGCCTGTAATGTGCATTGAAAACCCAGCCGCTTAGTTATATGTAGATGGCATTTCTAATTTTTAAACTCAGTATGAGCATATGTTTTACTGGCAACTTTGCAAAAAAGTCTTACTACTTCTATTTACTACATCAATGAAGTCCACAACAGGTAAATTAGACAATTCAACTTTGATTAAGTGTAAATTCACCTTTAAACAAAAAAACAAAAAAAAAAAAAAAAAGGATGAACGCTGTACACTCACCCCATTCCACAGTCAATGCTGCACTTACCTCATTGGGTGATTTGCTTTCACTGCCCACGCAGCTGGTGCAGGGGTTAGGGGATGTGACAGGGGTCTGGGGATGTGAAAGTCATATTTTTCTTTCCCTTGTTCCCTTAGAGACCCTGCGACGAAGCAGATCAATTCTGATTGGTCAAAGTGGTCAGGTGCCAGTACATAACTAAATCGGAATAACTGGATAACTGGATTGCAGTTTCGAAGCTCCGGTCCCCTGCATCGTCTGTGTGGCCAGTAATAGGTAATCATCCGCAAAGGTAAGTGCAGCAGGGACTGAAGGGGTAAGGAGGGTTATGGTAAACATAACATTTGTTTCTGAAAAATGTAATTTACAATTTAAGGCTGAGAGATTATGTCACAAATATGGACTCCAATCCAATCTGAGCCAACATTTCCAAGCTAAATGGGAGAGAATAGTTGGGAAAAAGTGATATTTTTTTTCCTAAGACTGAAAAGCTTTTTTTCTATACCTGGATAATTTGTTCGGGATATGTACACTTCAGATGCACATAGCATATAAATAGTACCAATAAATCATTATATGACCATCTTCAAACAGAAAATACTGTATACAGTGTAGGTTGGTACATTAAAAAAAATTAAGAATTTTGAAAAGTACATATTACTGTAATTTATCTCTGAATACACATAATTAGCATTGATATCTAGACCAAGTTCAATAAATATTTAAGTGATATCACAGCGACATACAATTCCTTCTCCTTATGTTCACGCTGTAGTTACCCAATAAGCAGTAGTAAAAAAAAATAAAACATTAGATTTTCCTACTTCATAGCAGAAGGTTACACAGTTTGGAAGCTTAATAATTCTTTGAGCTTGGACACAAATATTCTGAATGAAACTCACATTATATAGTCATGTGAAAACGTAAGTGCACCTCATAGAAACCGTTGACTTATTTTACATATTTGAATGGCAAACTTACATCTTTACTCAATTAGTGTCTACAGATAAAAGGTAATATACTTTAATATACTTTAAATTGCCACAGCATATTCACTTTCATGATCTAAAAATAGAATGGATGAAAAAGCAGATTTGTCATATTAAAACTGAGTGATTACCTGTATGTACTACCACTTGAAATCCATTACATTAGAATTCGGCGTTACAGATTAGGTGCCAATGATTGGGGGGAGTATGCAGGCAGAACCGGTCTAATTTAAACCTTGGATATCTAGGGTCTGATGTATTCTTTGCTATTGATATGTGTGGTGTCCTCAACCAAGCTCAGTAGAGCTCTCTTAATCCCTCAGAAAAAAGTTGAGGATGCCTGAGTCTGGAAAGTGATTTTAAAAGATTGCCAAACGATTTGAAATCAATAATTCCACAGATATCAAATCACTTCTAATTTGTCTAGCCCAGCAAATTCAACCCAACAGCTAACTATGTTTAAGGCTAAATGAAACCACCCAAGACAAACCATGGCCAGCTCACTGAAAATTATATCTTATAATGTGAGGTGTTTGTATTCACCCCACAAAAGGGAATGTGGCGGGAATTACACCATCTGGCTGCAGATGTGGTGTTTTTCCAAGAGATGCATTTCACGTTAGGATCCATCCCTCAAATGCCCCCATCTCCATATAACCAGTGGTGCCATGCAGTATCCCCCATTTCAAGGGGGGGTGACTATAGCCTTTGGGAATACGTGCCCCCTGACCTCTATGTCAGTACAAACGGACCCAGAAGGGCAGTTTTTATTTGTTAAGGGCATGCTGCATGGACATTGGTATACATTTACCTCTATATATGCGCCGAATGTCCACACAGCGGATTTTATGGCCAAGACTTTGAAGCTCTTGCAGAAATTTAGGGAAGGATTTGTGGTTTTGGGGGGAAATTTTTATGTTACCTTAGATCCCAGATTAGACACCTCAACGGGGAAAAGTCCATTATCCTTTAAAGCTATTAAATAAGTTAAACAACCTTTTCGATCCCTTCACCTGGTAGATATCTGGCGGGTAATACATGCAGAGAAGAAAGACTATAGCTATTACTCCAAAACCCATAATGGTTACTCCCGGCTTGACCTAATCTTAGTGGACCAATATTATTTGAATTATGTAAGATCTGCCACTATTGAATCCATAACAATCCCGGATTACGCCCCCATCACAATAACTTTTCTTCCGATATCTGGGGACCATCGGGAGAGGACGTGGCGATTAAACGAGACTTTGCTAGATGAGAGACAGATATCGGAGGATTTACAACATAAATTGGTAGAGTATTTTGAAATAAATACATCTGGGGAAGTGTCAGAGCAGACGGTCTGGGAAGCCCATAAGGCGGTCATTAGAGGGGAACTAATAGCACAAGGCTCGTGTGTTAAAAGATTAAAATGGATAGAAATTGAGTACTTGTTGGAAAAAATACAGGAGTCGGAGATAAAACAAAGCTAATCTTGACCAAGATGAAGCAAGACATCTGGAGACACTAAGAATAGAACTCTCCGGATGCCTGGATAGAAGAACCAAAGAAAAGCATAGATATTTCGAGCATCGTTTTTATTATGAATGGAATAAATGTGGCCGTTTGCTGGCCAGACAATTAAAAAAGCATCAGGAACTAGGTCATGTTCACAATAAATCAGTTAATGATAAACAGGTAGTGGATACTAAGTCCATAGTTGGGGAATTCCATTGATTTTATACAGATCTATATGATATACAATCAACCTCTTTGAAAGCGGTGGAAGGGAGGCAGGGGAAGGAGAATAGGGAATATCTTAGGGACTCGGCCTTATCAACTCTGTCCTCCATGGTTATTGAGAATCTGGAACGCCCAATCACCATCGAGGAAGTGAACAAGGCAGTAAAAATCTTGCCAATGGGGAAAAGTCCGTGACCAGATGGCTTAACAAACGCATATTATAAGAAATGTATCTCAATATTGGCAACTGCTCTGTGTAATTACCTTAAAAAAATCACGGCCACCAATCCCTTATCTTCGGAGGCACTGTTAGCATATGTGACAGTTCTTCTGAAATCTGGGAAAAACCCACAATACTGTGCTAACTATAGACCCATCTCACGTCTTAATTCAGATACCAAATTATTGGCAAAGATTTTAGCCCTCTGACTACAGGATCATATAACACAACTAGTCCATTCTGATCTGACAGGTTTTATGAAGGGTCACGAAACTAGAGATAATACCATTCTGGCCCTCCATATCCTCCATTGGATGGAAAATGGACCTGATAAAATGGCGAGAGTAGTTTTCACAATGGATGCAGAAAAAGCATTTGATAGAGTGAACTGAGGGGTTCATGATGGAGTTATTGAAGGGGATAGGCTTGGGGGAGCGGATGATGGGATGGGTATCGGCCTTGTACGCGGGCCCAAGGGCCAGAGTCAAGGTGAATGGTACCCTCTCAGATTACTTTGATATACGCAATGGCACCAGGCAGCGGTGCCCTCCTTCCCCATTATAATTTGCCATGATTTTGGAACCTTTTCTTTGTGAAGTGAGGAAAAATAAGGAAAAAGTTGGGGTAGGTATTGGCTCTGAGGAACATAAAGTCTCAGCATATGCTGATGACTTACTATTCTATCTTTCTAAACCCCAGGAGTCACTACCTGTCTTGATGGCTGAAGTCCAGAGGTATGGTACTTTATCCAAGTTCAAAATACATTTTGAGAAATTAGTAATATTACAAAGCCATGTACCATTAGCAATGGCAACATCCCTGCAATATACTTATCCCTTTAGTTGGAATGCAAATTTCTTATATTATTTAGGAGTACATCTTACATCGGATATAAAATGATTAAACAAACTTAATTATGGCTCCTTATTGGTAAGGATGATGATGGATTTGAAGATGGAGAGGCCATTCTTTAACACGGTTCGGAAGAGTGAACGCGTGAAAAATGAATATAAGATCTAGAATAATTTATGTCTTATATACTGTTCCTATCCCACTTCCATAGATTTTTTTTAAACGGATACGCAAAGCTTTTATATCCTTTGTATGGAACGATAGAAGCCCTAGAATAGCATATGATATTTTACGTAGAAATAAAGGGGAAGGGGGAATTGGGCTTACAGACATAGCCCTGTATTACAGGGCAATGTCATTGGTATGCATCTTAAATTGGTGCCATGATACCGCAAGTAAGGCATGGGTCTCGCTGGAGAAAATATTAGCAGGTAGAAATTTAGTAGGGGCACACCCTGGATTCCGGCTGCGTCCAGGGGCCTCTCAAGGTGGACATCCCCGCTAACACGGGGCTGTTTATCAGTGTGGGACAGAATGAATAAAACTGGTAAATATGCTCCCTGTGTATCACCATTAGCCCCACTGGAGGGATACCCTTGGTTCCCCTCAGGAGAGGAGGTAGGAGTTTTAGGCCTGTGGGGATCAGAGGGGAACACAATGTGTGCCAGGTATGCTCCACAAGGAACCTTATTCTCCCTTCATGGAGCTGGTGTCATCCCAGGGGAGCATACCTATGGCGAGGTGGAGCTGTCTCTAAATGGCAAATTGTTTTACAAAATTAGAATCCAAACTAAGGCCCTTGAGCTCTCTTACTACATTTGAGACTTTGTGTATGAGGATGTCAGAGCCCAATCATTTGCCATTTCGAATGTATAATAGTTCTCAGCAGTCAAAATAGTCCAACCCCCTACTTTATTAACCTCTTCAGATCCGCGCTATTGCCAAATGATGGCAACAGCGTGGACCTACATTGCCGGGACGACGTCTATTGACGTTGTCCCGTGCACGAGCGGCCTGCACACCCCCTGTCTATGAGACTCGCCTGATCACAGATCAGAGTAAGGGGTCGGTCCCGACCCCTTACCACATGATCAACTGATCATGTGATGTAAACAGAGCCGGTAATCGGCTATTTTTTTTCTCCTCGCGCTGACAACGTGGCTGCATAAGTGCATATCCTCTTATAACTGGGGATGTAGCTATGTTCAGAATTAGGCAATCACATTCAACTCATGTTAAATAGGAGTCAGTACACACCTGCCATCATTTAAAGTGCCTCTGATTAACCACAAATAAAGTTCAGCTGTTTTAGTAGGTCTTTTCTGACGTTTTCTTAGCCGCATCCTACAGCAAAAGCCATGGTCCGCATAGAGCAGGGGTCTAAAACTGGTGGCCCACTAGCTGTTGAGAAACTACAAGTTCCATGAGGCATTGCAAGGCTGACACAGTTACAAGCATGACTCCCACAGGCAGAGGCATGATGGGACTTGCAGTTTCGCAACAGCTAGAGGGCCGCCAGTTTGAGACTCCTGGCATAGAGATTCCAAAGCATCAGAGCGATCTCATTGTTAAGCTGTATACACATTATACAACTTTTGTTGTTTGATTTCCTTTAGATTTACCTTCAACTATGTAGTGCAAGGGTCTGCCTGATTGCATACAAATTGAAAGTGTTTAGGTTTGACCTTATATTATATGGTTTTGGTAAATCTAAAGAAAAAAATCTAAAGAAAATTGTATAGCGTGTATCCAGATTAAAAAAGGTTTAAGTCAGGAGAAGGGTACAAAAGAATTTCCAAGGCATTAGATATACCATGGAACACAGTGAAGACAGTTATCGTCAAGTGGAGAAAATATGGCACAACGGTGACATTACCAAGAACTGGACATCCCTCCAAAACTGATGAAAAGACGAGAAGAAAACTGGTCAGGGAGGCTGCCAAAAGGCCTACAGCAACATTAAAGGAGCTACAGGAATATCTGGCAAGTACTGGCTGTGTGGTATATGTGACAACAATCTCCCGTATTCTTCATATGTCTGGGCCATGGGGTAGAGTGGCAAGAGGGAAGCCTTTTTTTTACGAAGAAAAACATCAAACCCGGCTAAGTTTTGCAAAAACATATCTGAAGTTTCCCAAAGGCATGTGGGAAAACGTGTTACGGTGTGTGTGTGTGTGTGTGTGTGTGTATGTGTGTGTGTGTGTGTATGTGTGTGTGTGTGTGTATGTGTGTGTGTGTATGTGTGTGTGTGTATGTGTGTGTGTGTGTGTGTATACAGTGGATATAAAAAGTCTACACCCTGTTAAAATGTCAGGTTTCTGCTTTGGGGCTGCTTTGGGGCTGTTTTTCTTCAGCTGGAACAGGGGACTTTGTCATGGTAGAGGGAATTATTAACAGTTCCAAATACCAGTCAATATTGGCACAAAACCTTCAGGCTTTTGCTAGAAAGCTGAACATGAACGCCATCTTTCAGAATGACAACGACCCAAAGCATATATCCAAATCAACAAAGGAATGGCTTCACCAGAAGAAGATTCAAGTTTTAGAATGACCCAGCCAGAGCCCAGACCTGAATCTGATTGAAAATCTGTGGGGTAATCTGAAGATGGCTGTGCACAGTCAAGATGTGAAATGCTGATAGACTCATACCCAAAAGGACTGAGTGCTGTAATAAAATCAAAAGGTGCTTCAAAGTATTAGTTTAAAGGTGTGCACACCTATGCAACCATATTATTTTAGTTTTTTTTTACTTCCCTGCACCTAAAAGATTTCAGTTTGTGTGTAGACTTTGTGTATCCATTGTAATTGCTGTCACTGGCAACAATGCTGGGGATTACTACTACAGTCACTGTCACTAATGCTTATTGCTGCTATCGACACAAATGCTGGGGGTTATTGTCGCAATTTAAAATAGTGCTGGTAGTTTTCACTGCAGGGACTGACACCAACACTGGAGACATTATTGCAGTCACTGACACCAATGCTGGGTGTTTTTCACTGTGTCCACTGACATCAGTGCTGGGAGTTACATCTGTACACGAGCACTCCAGGACACATTTAAATTAAGCAGGCATTATATGAAGGCTGAACATTCTTTTTTACTTAAAATTCTCAAGGTTTGTGTTTGATTACATATAAAATCATTCCACATGTTTTACAAATATTTGAAAAGTGCATTGCTAAGTACACTCATACAATTATATGCATGTTGAATTGATAACAAAACATGCAAGTTTACACAGCAGAACATAACCAAATATATGACATAGCAGGTCATCGGTAACAGTACTCTAAGTCTAAGGGGACTGTTTTTTTCATGTGTCCAATTCAAGTCCTTCTTCCAATCAATACTAGAGTTTGGTTTCAAGAGAGGGGTAATAAAAACTGCTTAAAATCCACCATCTACAAACCCAGAACAGATGATGGTCATTAGGATTTTGTTACCATCATGTATAGTGAGGCTGTATAAAATGTATCCTATTAGTACTTGGCCAGTCTGTTTGACAACTGCAGCACTGAAGACAAATGGCAGCTGTTGCCCTCTGAGGTCTGAAGTCATGTCTGCAGGGAGTTACAAACCCAAGTGGGTAAAAAAGTATGGCTTGTTCATTAGACACCGCTTCAGGGAAAATGGGCAAAGCACATCAAAGAGCCAATTATTTTTATTATATCGTAAATATATACAAATACACTGATGTATGTAACACTATCAAACATGGTAAACCAGGAAGACAGATGCTTTCAGTAAGATTCTGCAGGAAGTGCACAGTAGCAACATAACTGAAACATGCAGCAATCTGCATTTTAGGAATGCTGCGATTTATTTTCCAGGCTGAATTAAACTGGTCAGTTTATTTTGTAGTGAAAGTGTGTGTGTGTGTGTATGTGTGTGTGTGTGTGTGTGTGTGTGTGTGTATATGTGTGTGTGTGTGTGTGTGTATGTGTGTGTGTATGTGTGTGTATGTGTGTATGTGTGTATGTGTGTGTGTGTGTATGTGTGTGTGTGTGTGTGTGTGTGTGTGTGTGTGTGTGTATGTGTGTGTGTATGTGTGTGTGTATGTGTGTGTGTATGTGTGTGTATGTGTGTGTATGTGTGTGTATGTGTGTGTATGTGTGTGTATGTGTGTGTGTATGTATGTGTGTGTGTGTGTGTGTATACAGTGGATATAAAAAGTCTACACCCTGTTAAAATGTCAGGTTTCTGTGATGTAAAAAACGACAAAGATAAATCATTTCCAAACTTTCCACCTTTAATGTGACCTATAAACTGCATAAGTCAATTAAAAACACACTGAAATCTTTGGAAGGGGGGGGGGGGGGGGGGGTGTAAAAATAAAAAACTAAAATAATGTGGTTGCATAAGTGTGCACACCTTATAACTGGGGTTGTAACGGTTATTCAGAATTAAGCAATCACATTCAAACTCATGTTAAATAGGAGTCAGTACACATCTGCCATCATTTTGAGTGCCTCTGATTAACCCCAAATAAAGTACAGCTGTTCTAGTAGGTCTTTCCTGATTATTTTTTTTAGTCGCATCCTACTGCAAAAGTGATATTACAAAGAACTAGACATCCCTCCAAAATTGATGAAAAGATGAGAAAAAAAACTGGTTAGGGAGGCTGCCAAGAGTTCTACAGCAACATTAAAGGAGCTGAAGGAATATATATCACGTACTGGCTGTGTGGTACATGTGACAACAATCTTCCGTATTCTTCAAATGTCTGGGCTATGGGGTAGAGTGGCAAGACAGAAGCCTTTTCTTACGAAGGAAAACATCCAAGCCCGGCTAAATTTTGCAAAAACACATCTGAAGTCACCCAAAAGCACGTGGGAAAACGTGTTATGGTCTGATGAAACCAAGGTTGAACTTTTTTGGCTATAATTCCAAAAGATATAATGGGTGCAAAAAAAACACTGCACATCACCAAAAGAACAGTGAAGCGTGGTGGCAGCATCAAGGTGTGGGGCTGTTTTTCTTCAGCTGGAACAAGGGCCTTCGTCAAGGTAGAGTGATTTATGAACAGTTCCAAATACCAGTCAAACCAGTCAATATTGGCACAAAACCTTCCTTCAAAGACTTCTGGTAAAAAGCTGAACATGAAGAGGAACTTCGCCTTTCAGCATTAGAACGACCCAAAACATACATCCAGATCAACAAAAGAACGGCTTCACCAGAAGAAGATTCAAGTTTTGGCATGGCCCAGCCAGAGCCCAGACCTGAATCCGAATGAAAATCTGTGGGGTGATCTGAAGAGGGCTGTGCACAGGAGATGCCCTCACAATCTGACAGATTTGGAATGTTTTTGCAAAAAAAGTCAAGATGTGCCATGCTGATAGAGACTCATACCCAAAAAGACAGTGCTGTAATAAAATCAGGTGCTTCAACAAAGTCTAAAGGTGTGCACACTTATGTAACCATGCTTTAGCTTTTTTATTTTTACTTCCCTCCACCTAAAAGATTTCAAAAGATTGTTCAACTGAGTTGTACAGTTTATAGGTCACATTAAAAAGGTGGAAAAACATTCTGAAATGATTTATCTTTGTCTCATTTTTTTACATCGCAGAAACCTGAAATTTTAACAGGGGTGTGTAGACTTTTTATATCCTCTGTATATCACAATTTTATTTTATTGTTTCGTTCCCTTAATGGATGAAACAGCCCATCAAAAAAATGCTGACAATAATGTTACCAATATTCATTGCATTTGTTAAAGAAAATTTCTAGGCATTTAACCCCACCCAATAAATTTTTTTTTAATTTTAAACACTTCCCGACCAGCGCACGCCGATGTACGTCGGCAGAATGGCACGGCTGGGCAAATGGGCGTACCTGTAAGTCCCATTTGAATTCCTCGCCATGCCTTTGCGTGAGCGCCGGCCGGGAGCTCCGTGAGCCGGGTCGTGGGTCCCGCGGACTCGATCGCCGCGGGGATACCCGCGATCGCTTCACGGAGAGGACGAACGGGGAGATCCTGATGTAAACAGCATCTCCCCGTTCTGCCTAGTGACAGTGTCACTGATCTTTGCTCCCTGTCATCGGAAGCAGAGATCAGTGACGTGTCACAGCTAGCCCATCCCCCCTACAGTTAGAACACATACCTAGTACTGACTTAACCCCTCCCCGTCCCCTAGTGGTTAACCCCTTCACTGCCATTGTCATTTACACAGGAATCAGTGCATTTTTATAGCACTGATTGCTGTATAAATGACAATGGTCCCAAAAATGTGTCAAAAATGTCCGATGTGTCCGCCATAATGTCGCAGTCACAATAAAAATCGCTGATCGCCATTACTAGAAAAAATTATTAATAAAAATGCCATAAAACTATCCCCTATTTTGTAAACGCTATAACTTTTGCGCAAACCAATAATCGCTTATTGCGATTTTTTTTTATACCAAAAATATGTAGAAGAATACGTATCGGCCTAAACTGAGGGTAAAAAATGTTTTTTTAATTATTTTTTGGGGATATTTATTATAGCAAAAAGTAAAAAATAATGCGTTTTTTTCAAAATTGTCGCTATTTTTTTGTTTATAGCGCAAAAAATTAAAAACCGCAGAGGTGATCAAATACCAAAGAAAGCTCTATTTGCGGGGAAAAAAAAAAGGACGTCAATTTTGTTTGGGAGCCACGTCGCACGACAGCGCAATTGTCAGTTAAAGCGACGCAGTGCCGAATCGCAAAAAGTGCTCTGGTCAGGAAGGGGGTAAATTCTTCCGGGGCTGAAGTGGTTAAAAAATGCAAAGAGAAACAACCAAAAACTCACATTTTACATTTAAACCCCATTTTTACTTACCTAAACCCATAGTCAGTGGAGCACCAGATACCAAATCTATCTGCTCTTTACTGCAGACAGCAGGGGGGGCTCCTTTTATGGGTGTACACGTTGCTGTCTGAGTAATGTGGACACTTTGTATTGGCGGTCCCCTCAGAACACATGCACAGCATAACATCAAGAAGGGATGACTTAACAGTACGACATTAAAAAAATAAATAAATAAATAAATAATATTAAAGCAATACTTTGTTTCACGAAATGAACAACGGTGCATTCCTACACGCACTGTTGCAATGCAGCGGGCCCACATTTTTCCTCAATGCACTAATTTGATGTGAGTGAGATAGAACAGCCTTTTTACACTGCTCTCCTGGAAAAACGTGGTAAAAGCGCATATGCACTTTTAATTCCTTTTCATGCATTTTTTAATGTGTTTTTGGTGGGTATTCTGGAATCCCGACTCCCAGCATGCACCTGTGAGACACATTTTTGAATTACATTTATTGAGGAGGTGCTTTTTTGGTGCACTTGAAAAATGTGAAACAAAAATGCAACATGCAGGACTTTTAAAAACGCACCGTATTGCCAGCATATTGGTGTGAAGAGTTTTAAGAGATTTAAAAGAGTACTTTTTTCATGCATTTTTGTTCTGATTTTTAAACACGAAAAGCACACTAAATTCTTATCAGTGTGAAAGGGCCCTAACTGTTTCTGTGTCCTTTTAGAGACCATTCAGATCAACGCAGCTCAAAGCACCTGGAGTGAACAAACCGTTATTGTACAAATCAGGTTTGGGGCACATGCACATCAGAGCAGATGGCCATATACTGCCAAATAAGGTGTATATATCTGTTCTGGGACTCTGCATACAGATTTGGCCAACAGCCTATACAAATGCATGAAAGGTTGGCAGTAAGCTTGACTATACGGCTATCCAATTCAAAGATCAGCGATTCTACACCAAATAATATTAAACAATAATTCACACGAGTAAGTGTCTTACTGGCTGGATCACCAGGTCAAATGAAGAAAAAATAGCCTAAAAAAGAAAAAGGAATGCAGTCACCACATCTAAGGATTGTGGGACCACTCTGACAGCTGAGCAGGGCCGGCTTGCCAAGTGTCGGCTTCAGACTGACAGCTCTCCAGCTCCCCATCATCCTCCATACAGTTCTTTTGTCACAGCGTGGTCCTTATGCTTACCTCCGATACTTACCATGTAAGTGGATATTTTTCTTATTGATTTAATACATGTTCTTAACATTCCGACCTTCTGTTCTACTTCCATAGTTTGCATCAGCTGGATTACCCTGATTCACACAAGTTGCTGCAGAACTGGTTACCACTGCTTCCCAGACATACATGGGCTTCGTGTCTATCTGACTTGATTTGATCAAATCTATTTGATTTGATCAAATCTATTTGATTTGATGGGCACTGATGGGGCTGCACTGATAATCAGGGCACTAATGATCAGTGTCCTGATTATCAGTGTAAATGCTGTACTCTCTGTACCCTGATAGATCAGCTCTCCTTTCTTCTTATGCTGTCCGTGTGAAGAAAGCAAAGCTGATAACTGGCAAGTCTGTATACATGTGACCAGCTGCGATTGGACACAGCTGATCACAAGTTCAAGGGCCACAGTGATTGGCCCTTTTCCCCAATCTGTGATCTGAGGGACACAGCGAACAGACACTTCCCGATGTATGCCCCAGGGGAAGCATGTTCTTGGAGGGACATCCAGGGATGACCTCTCAGAATTAGTGAGTGGCACTGTAGCGGTATATCAGCTATAGCGCAGTGGTAAAGTGGTTAATTGTACAGTACACAAAGTATTTGTAAACCCTAGGACATATCCAAGTAATCAATGAGAAGGGCAGGAAATAACTAGGCAAAGAGAACTGCATCAACAGGCCCAACAACAACGGTCAAAAAGACCCAGTTTCAGGGTGCTCATGCAAGAATCTTGCGGCCGAAAGCTGCATCCACATTAGATTGGACATCCACCTGATAGAACTTTGAAAACGTAAGAACAGAGGACCAAGTGGTGGCCTTATAAAACTGGACTAAACAAGCCGGATGCTGAAATGTCCAGAAAACTCCTACCAGTCTGGGGGAATGGGCACATAAAATTGCAGGAGATTTGTCATTAAAGTGGAGTTCCACCCAAAAAAAAAAAGAAAAAAAATTAATCTGCAAAAAAAAAAAAAAAAACATTTGGAGAAAATTATTATTTTTTTTTTTTTACTCACCTCTAAATGCCTGTTAGAGGGTCCCTCAGTCTGCCTCCTTCAGTGCCTGGGCTCCTGACGTCACTTCCCTCAGCGCAGGAAGGGAGATCACCTCTTTCCCCTCCCTCTGTCAATCATCTGGGAGAAATGACAGGTCCCAGATGATTGTGCAGCCAGTCACGGCACGCGGCGCGTCTCGTGCATGCGCAGTGGGTGCCCGGCAGTGAAGCCACAGCCGAGAACCCACAGTTAAAATGCCAGCGCCGCCGAGCGGAGGGGGAGACGAGCAGGGCTTCAAACCCCTGCATCGCTGGACCCTGGGACAGGTAAGTGTCCGATTATTAAAAGTCAGCAGCTGCAGTATTTTTAGCTGCTGACTTTTGTTTTGTTTTTTTTTAAGGGGAAGTCCGCTTTAAAGATATAAGCTCTAGCAATCAGATTTTTATCCGTCTCAGGATTGTGTGCTTAGAACCAGGGTATCCCCTTTGAGGTCCTGAGGACAGGAAAAATAGGGGATCCATCAGTGCGAGCAAAGCTGTCCAGGCAATAAAGAAAGATTTCTTTTGGATGCTTTGGAATAGGGCATAAGGATGGTAGGCTATGAGGAACTGCCACACACAAGAGTGCCACTTCAACTCTGACAGACATGATAGCAACCAAAAAAGCTACTTTGTAGGAGAGGTCATCTAAGAGAATATCCCTGATGGGTTCAAAGGGTGGTTTCTGCAGGGCAGAGAAAACCAAGCTCAGTGCCCAAGGAAGCACATGGTGCTGCATTGGGGGGCTTAATGCAAGATACATAAAAAAAAAAAAAAAAATATTTTAAAAGGGAGAGCTAAACCAGAGGTCTTTGATAAAAAATTAACATGGATGGAACTTGTCCTTTGATTGCTTAAGGCCAAGTTCTGGTCAAGACTTGATTGTAGGAAGACCAGACTGTGAAGCACAGAATAATTTCTGGGACTGAAGGGCCAGTGTTTACACTACACAAAAAAATGAAATCCAGGTACAATAGTAGACCTTCCAGGAAGTGGCTTTTCTTGCATTTAGCAAAGTGGAAATAACAGGCTCAGAGGCCTCACTGTCTTAAGACCCAAGCTTCAACAGCCATTCTTTTAAAGCTAGAGACTCAGAAGCAAGATGGAATAGAGAGCTGTAGAACAGCAGATCTAGCCTGTTGAGAAGATGCCAGGGGCCATCTACCAGAAGTCCAAGTATTTCTGTGTAGCAGGCTCTTCTGGGCCAGTTCAGTGCAATGAGAATCACTGTTGTCCTTTCTTGCTCTCTCTTTTTGAGCAGACAAGGAAGAATTTGCACTAGAGG
This sequence comes from Aquarana catesbeiana, assembly GCF_042186555.1. Taxonomy (NCBI): domain Eukaryota; kingdom Metazoa; phylum Chordata; class Amphibia; order Anura; family Ranidae; genus Aquarana; species Aquarana catesbeiana. The sequence continues at coordinate 737,299,446 of NC_133324.1, forward strand.
AAAGATGCAATTAGCCTGAACTGAGACCAGAGGATGCATGGTCCTACCTACAAAAGGAGGTAGTTTGTTGTTGAATCTAAAAGATTGGATGGAAGGAGTTCCTCATTTCTGGCATATTAGATGGAAAATGTTTGGGTGAAAGGTCATTCCCCTTGATCCAAGTGGCAGTGGCTGTTCATTTTACAGTCGTCCTTCCTGGTATGTGGACTGCAGAGATTACTTGACAGCAAAATTTCCATCCATGAGAGTATCTGGTTTGCTTCCTTCAAGGCTACAAGACTCATGGGGCCTCCATGGTGGTTGATGCCACAATTATGGCACTGCCTGACCGTACCCTAATTGGGTGTCTCCTCTAACTCCTTCCCTTCCGGGACCTCCTCAATTCAACAGGATGTGTGGGTTAGGGGAGGAGTGATGCAGAGGAAAACAGGGTGCCCGGGGTCTGACCGTCCCACACCCCCACACGCTACAATCACAATTTCTCTCACAACTGGCTGCACTCACAGCAGACTGGACTATAGCTGCTTCCTCGGCTCTGACGTTTCAAGTACACAGGACAGGAGGAAGAGCCGGGGAGGAGGGACACTGCTCTACAGAATCTGTCTGGGGCTAAGGTCTGTAATAACAGGAGTCTTGCAGAGGAGGGGGACATGGTGATTGGGAAGGGGGGAAGCTGGGCATATAATTATGCTGCAAGGAGTGATTTTTTTTTTTTTTGGGGGGGGGGGTGGCTTAGAGGATATGTGCTAGAAGGGTGCTTTGTTTTGTGTCAGACAGGACTTGTGCTAGAAGAAGAGTGGCAGATTTGAAGATTGACCCCCCCAGCACAATTTCTCTCCCCTCCCAAAGCACCCCCTAGCACATATCCTATAACCCCCAAATCAAAAATCCCATCCTGGCTCCATCCATCCCCCCGATCCTTTGCCGGCTCCATCCACCACCCCGATCCCATCCATGCGCCATCCACCACCCCGATCCTATTCCGGTTCCATCTATTCCCCCCGAACCTATTCCGGATCCACCCACTGTGGCAGGTTAAGAGAGGAGAGCCGCACCAATGCACTAGCAAGCTCAGTGCCAAGGGGAGAACGACACCATGTTTTACAGCACCAGGTGACATCATTCCTAGTGGCGCCACTGCTGTGAGGGACTGGAACACTCCCCCCTGGCCTGAAAGACTGGCAACTGTCACATTCCAATAATGGAAGGAAAGACTTCCCTATTTTTAAAGTTGGGCCAGGGACCCACCAAGTTAGGAAATTCATGACTTGGCTGGAAATTAACATGAGTAGGAAGAGAGAAGACGCATGCTTGTTCCAGGTGGATAAGATGTTATGTCAGAGAAGTCTTGACTGAATTAGGGCAAATGGCACAGACGCAAAGGAGGCTATCGTGAGGCTTGGAACTCACATGGAAAATCTCATTGTAGGATTTCGCTTGGCATCTACAAAAAGAAGGAAAATGGTAATATGCAGATTGATAGCGTGTATGACATGCAGGGTAGAGCGATTCAGGACTCAACGTTTTGCAGAGGTAGAGGCTCCAGAGTATGGGGGTTTTGAGATCTTTTTCCATAGTGGAAGTAAAAACTTACTTGTGACTTCCCCAAATTGATGCCTTCCTTGAAAAAGGCATGCATGCGAGGCACCTTTTACAGATGGCTTTAGTTGTCCAGGCTTTTAGCCACAAGATTCTTTGCATGTGAATAGAGATTAGGGTCATTCTGGAAATTTGCTTCATGATATGTTCTAGAATACACAGAAAAGCAGTGCAGAAGGCAACTGCGGTAATTTCTCGGATAAAGCATGGCCATGGAAAACAGGGTCATGGTGGTTGTTCTTTAAACTAGTCCAGTTAGCTGCAGTTTGGCATACTGAAACTGTCACAAATGCTGGTTGCAGTGTTAGGCCTGCCAAAGTAATGAGCACCTTTATTAACATCTCAAAGATTCTATCTTAGGAATATCGTTGACATAAGGATCATTTTCAATAGGTACAGAGAGGTGTTTAAGACTGAAATGGTAGGATAAACTATAGGAATGGACCGCTATTTAGTGAACTCCTTTTCCACTGGACAGAGTTTGGCAAAGATTTTGTAAGGAAAGAAAATCCTTTCTGGAGTGATCCAATAGTTATAGTGTAACGAAACGTCACACACTCCACTAGAGTGCTTGTGTCATATACTGCTTCCCTCAGTCTGACTATAGATATCAGATATTCCAACCGCTCACAAGCACAAAACAAGATGATACTTGTTTAGTTGCTGAACATGGACTCTTTTATTAGAACCAAAATACAAGTCTTATATACAGTAAAAGAGGAGGTTCCTCCCTCCTGCTCATATTACTCTAACAATACAATTGTAACCAGAAACAGAATTAACAAGAGCTAATTAACTAATCCCTTAAAGCAGCCGATGTGACTCCATGCCCTCCTGAGCATTGTTATGATCAGGATTTCACTACAGGTCAGACTTCTTGTCACCGAGCTTCACACAGTAGATTATACATAATCATGATCATCAACACAAAACCCCTTCATACAATAGCAAGGTTAATTAGCACAAACAACAATGGGTGAAATACTCTTAGAAGCTGTGGCAAGCCAGACTAGTTCATGAACAGGTAATGTCTTTCTGAGTTTCATGGGTCTCTATGCCAAATGGGGAGATAACAAGACAAGCTGCAAAATGCCAAAGCTTTCATGCATGCCAGTAGTGAGCATTTCCACATTTGCAAGCATGTTGCATGAAGCTCCCTCTTTAATAATGCATCAATCTGGGGAAGAAAAATCTTCAATACTGCCCCAATGTCCTCTTCAATCCCCTCTGTGTGTAGAACAGGCATCTTGGAATTCGATTGAGGTAGACATTAAAGTTGGAGAAGAGGCAAGAGGTTTGAGCTATGAGCAAAGATGCTGTATTAAAACCATTTGTCTGAGGCATTGTGACAGATGCAGAAAAGTTCTACTTTTGTCAGTTGGGCTGCTTTTTGCAAGCTAGAATTGGTTGAAGAGAAAAGCGTTTGATTTGGCTCTTGCCATGCTGCCCCATAGCTACATGTGAGGGTTTCTCCTGTGGGGTATTCACTGAGTAGGGTGTGGAATATAGGGCTAAGCGTGTCCAAAAGAGAATGCAGCAACCCACATGTAGACCATGTTGTAACGTGGAGAAAGGCTGGAAGGAAGTGACGGTAAGTCAGCAGTATACACAAGGTGACCCGGTCTTGCCTATCCACAACAGTGTACTGTATATGTAAAGTCTGGGCCTCACATGTCTTGTTCATAATCCCAAAAGGGATCTTCAGGGACTGGGTTCCATAGGGATGGACCACGGCCCTGAAATTGTACAGTATCTTGCGGTTGCATACATGTGTGAGCACCCATACAGAATCCAGTGCCCGGAGTAACATTACAGATTATAGGCCGTCACCACAGCACGGGGTCCAGGTACAACTACAATGGTTTATGGAGGTTGTGCCAATCTGAATACACTGCTTCTATTTGTGGATTTAAAAGAAAATTAGTAGTTGATTGAAGAATCCAAAGATAAAATAATAAAAGAAAACAAACTAGTTAAGCTTAAAGTGAATGATTTGTCAGTGAAGGTCTATCACCTTAGGAGACTAGCAAAAAACTAATGAAGGACTCACAGAGACAGACGGGGTTACAGGGGATGCAACCAGAGAGTGTAGTGTGTCCTTGAAAGCTTTGACAGTGTCTAATCACCTGAAGGTACAAGAGTATAAGCCAGGGTCTGTGCATACTTTGTGTCTTGTACTGTACGATTAGGATAATCGGTTATTACCAGCAATCACTACTTCCTGGGACTACGTAGAGTGGTCAAAGGAAATTGTTATAGTTGAACTCTAAGCAATCTATTAAATGCACAGTTAAAACTCAAAGTATTTGTAATTCTCTGCAGTTAGTCTTGTGGTTTAGCACTCTAACCAGACAGCCAGGACGGGGCCTCCACTATAGATAAGGCAATACAGTTAGAACTGAACAAACCAGCAGCCCCATCTGGACAGTAGAGAAACAGAGCATTGATGTAATCTTTCGTTTTCATCTTACCTTTAATTAGAATGTTCACTACTATCACATACACATTGCTATAGAACTTAACCAGTTGCCATCCACCCTATAGCAGTTTTGCTGCTACAGAGTGGCAGCTATGTGCCGGATCACGTATAGGCTTTCGCCTGCTTGGGGGGGGGCATGATAATTCACAGCAATAGCAGATCTGCAGTGGCTGGACAATCTATATCCTCCGGCACCCATCGATTGTTAGTAAGACAGAGAGAACTGAGATATGCCTCAGTCTAGGCAATTCTCAGCTCTGACGGGGGGGGGGGGGGGGGGGTTGGGGGAAATCGGATGTATTCTGTGTCTCTGCATAGCAGGGACTGAAATCAATCCGTTCCCCTGGTGAAAGCACCACACTGTGTACACAAAAACAGTGGCTAGGCACACAGATGATCGCCCTAGATGTTCACCTCTTCCCAGTCAGCGTCATTAGTACAGTGACAGTGCATATTTTTAGCACTAATCACTGTAGTAGTGTCATTGGTTCGAGGAAAAGTGTCAAAAGTGTCAGTATGTCCCCGTAATATCACAGTGCCATTATAAGTCACTGATCGCTGACATTACTAGTATAAAAAAAAAATCCATAAATATATTGCATAGTTTAATGAAACAAAAAAAAAAATCTGGCGCCAGTAAACCGGGTAATAGATTGCAACCATATACGTGTCCTACGGGAGCTCAAAAAGCAGGTTTGTGAGTAAGCACAACAGGAGTGGTGTGAAAACAAGTACAAACATTTAAAGGCAGCCACAACAGAAAGCGCTGATCGGGACAATCTCGCATGGACAAATTCTCAAAAGAAATAAATGAAAAAATCATATGTCAATTTATTGATAACATGTAGTAAAATTGATGAATTAAAATCTCCTCGCATAGATGGAACAGCTGTGTAACTTGCTCACCAATGTGACAGTACCTTGTAAAGCGGTAGGAAGTGGGCCAGCTTAGTGAAGCAATGCTACGGTGGCAATTCCGTCATGCTCCTGGAAAGCTCCACTGTGAAGGGAGATGTGCAGAGCCAGATGGAAGGTGTGGTACTTCAACCGAAGCTCCAGTGGTGGATGGCGAGATGGCTGTGGAAGGAAGAGGGACCGAAAGGTGGCTGGAAAAACCGCTGACAGGAACTGACAGATGGAAGCGCCCGGGCTTGACAACATACGCTCGGGGAACACGGATCCAAAACAAGGCTTGAAACGGAGTGGTGGATGGAACGCAAGCTGAGGAGAGTAGAGTTAGAGAATGGCTGTTGTCGTGAAAACGCATTTTTGGGGCGTGGCCCTTCAAGTCACGTGACTAGGACAGCCAATGGGGTTTAAATACGAGTAGACGACAGGAGGAATCATGTTTTTAAAGGAACCATGACTGGTTTTACCACCGCAGCAAGATTTCCATTATTAAAACAACCTGGTGAGAGTGACTCAATAAACGTACACTGTGGAAATGCCAAAACAAAAAAATCAGAGGGAATGGAAACATGATTTTTTGATTTGGCATTTTGTCAGAAACCATGAATCAGACCGAGACAGAAGTACAGTTAAATCACACTTGTTTAATAATAAAAATAAATAGAACAAACGTAGTCAAAGCATAGCCAGAAAGTTGGGGAGCCAGGGATCAGCATAGTAAGTCTTTAACAGGAACGCAGGAGATCGTCTCTGATGTTGACCAAGGTAGAGATCATCTGGGCTGGATGGCTTAAGTAGGCAGAACTGACGAGCAGGATATCCTCAACAGGTGAGTCACTGTGGAGAGATAGGAGCTGGCAATTAGCTGAAAGCTGAGGGGCCAGCTAAGAGAAGGGCTGAGCCCAGCCCTGACACATTTCCACAATGTACGTTTATTGAGTCACTCTCCCCAGGTTGTTTTAATAATGGAAATCTTGCTGCGGTGGTAAAACCAGTCATGGTTCCTTTAAAAATGTGATTCCTCCCACAGTCTACTCCTATTTAAACCACATTGGCTGTCCTAGTCACATGACTTGAAGGGCCATGCCTCAAAATGCGTTGTCACGACAGCCATTCACTAACTCTACTCTCCTAGGCTTGCATTCCATCCACCACTCTGTTTCAAGCCTCGTTCCGGATCAGTGTTCCCCGAGCGTATGTTGTCACACCCGGGCTCTTCCGTCTGCTGGTTCCTGTCAGCGGTTCTTCCAGTCACCTCTTGGTCCCTCTTCCTTTCACGGCCATCTCGCTATCCACCACTGGAGCTTCGGTTGAAGTACCACACCTTCCATCTGGCTCTGCACATATCACATAGCATTGCTTCACTAAACTGGCCCACTTCCTACCGCTTTACAAGGTACTGTCACAGTGGTGAGCAAGTTACACAGCTGTTCCATCTACACGAGATTTTAATTGTTCAATTTTACTACATGTTAATAACATATGATTTTATTTCATTGATTTCTTCTGAGAATTTGTCCATACAAGATTGTCAGGATCAGCGCTTTCACTTGTGGCTGCCTTTAAATGTTTGATATGGTATGGTTTGTAGACACTAACTTTTGTATAAACCAATATACGCATATATTACATACATTTTATTTGGGTACAGTGTCGCATGACCATGCAATTGTCAGTAAGTAATGCAGTGCCTGGTCACGAAGGGGGGTAAACCTTACAGAGGTCAACTGGTTAAAGCATTATTAAATCCAAAAAATAGGATTTTTTAAAACAGCTGACCTGTAAAATCCTTTTCTTTCGATGGACATCACAGGACACAGAGCCACAGTAATTACTGATGGGTTATATAGGTATCACTGGTGATTGGACACTGGCACACCCTATCAGAAAGTTCAACCCCCTATATAATCCCTCCCCTTGCAGGGATACCTCAGTTTTGTAGCCAAGCAATATAGTGTATTAGAAGAGGGGCGGGACCTCTGTGTCCCGTGATGTCCATCAAAAGAAAAGGATTTTACAGGTAAGCTGTTTTAAAAAATCCTATTTTCTTTCTCGAACATCACGGGACACAGAGCCACAGTAATTACTGATGGGATGTCCCAGAGCAATGCTATCTGGGGGGGGGGACCCCGACCAGGTAGGGTGTAATCAGAGGAGGACCCACATGAGGACCCTGTACCGCTGCCTGCAGCACACTACGCCCAAAGGGGATATCCTCATGCCTTCTCACATCCACCTGATAGAATCTGGTGAATGTATGGACTGAAGACCAGGTAGCGGCCTTGCAGATCTGAGCCATAGAGGCCCGGTGATGCACTACCCAAGAAGCACCAATAGCCCTTGTGGAATGTGCCCTGATCTGAAACTGAGGAATCTTCCGTTTCACACCGTAAGCCTGCATAATCAACTGTCGAATCCATTTAGAAATTATTGCTTTTGACACTGCCTGTCCTCTATTGGGACCCTCTGGCAGCACGAACAAAACATCCGTTTTGCGAATCTGAGCAGCTGCCTCGAGATAGGCCTTGACTGCTCCTACTACATCCAACGAATGTAGTGATCTCTCTTCCGGAGAACAGGGATCTGGAAAAAAGGAAGGCAGAACAATGTCTTGGTTTACATGAAAATCAGAAACCACCTTTGGTAAAAAACTAGGATGAGGGCGCAGTACCACTCTATCCTTGTGTACAATCAAATAAAGCTCCTTACAGGAAAGGGCTGCTAATTCTGATACTCTTCTAGCAGAAGAAATGGCTACCATAAAAATTAACTTCCTTGTCAACAAGAGCAAAGGAATCTGACTTAATGGTTCAAAAGGCTGTTTTTGTAACACAGGCAGAACCAAGTTCAAGTCCCAGGGGTTTAGGGGCGCCTTAACCGGAGGATTAAGACGCGTCACCCCCTGTATAAAGTTTTGGACCAAAGAATGCGAAGCAAGTGGCCGTTGAAATAATACTGATAAGGCCGAGACTTGGCCCTTGATGGTAGAACCTGAAAGCCCACGACTCTTCAGAACGTGGGTCTCAATAGCCAAACCGTCAAATTTAGCGTTTGTAAGGCAGGATGGAACACTGGACCTTGAGATAACAGGTCTGGGCGTACCGGTAGTGTCCACGGGGAACTCACCAGAAGTACTGACTTCCTTTCCTGCCTGATCCTGCAAAGAAGTCGCGGCAGTAGCAGAATAGGCAGGAATGCATAAATCAGTGAGAACTGATGCCACGGAATCACCAACGGATCCGTCCCGCACGCAAGAGGATCTCTTGTTCTTGCCACAAATCTGTCTATCTTTTTGTTGAATCGGGATGCAAAGAGATCTACATCTGGGACCCCCCATCTTTGGCATATGTTCCAAAAGACGTCGGGATGTAGAGACCATTCCCCTGGAAGTAACTTCTGGCGACTTAAATAGTCCGCCTGCCAGTTCTCTATCCCTGGAATGAAAACTGCTGATATGCATGGTACATGCCTCTCTGCCCAGGCTAAGATCTGGTTCACCTCTTTTTGAGCCGCTTGGCTCCTGGTGCTTTCCTGATGATTGACATAGGTCACTGCTGTGGCATTGTCGGACTGGATCCTGACCAGGCAACCCTGTAGCCTGATAAGTCCAGGCCTTTAGGGCTAGACCTACCGCACGGATTTCCAGAATGTTGATGGGTAAGGTCCTCTCTGTCTTGGACCATACCCCCTGAACCACAGACTGTTCCAGAACTGCTCCCCAACCTGACAGACTGGCATCTGTTGTTACCACCATCCAGGTAACCGGCAGAAATGATTTCCCCTTCTGCAGGTTTTCGGTAATGAGCCACCAATTGAGGCTCTGACGCACTGCATGAGACAGGTGCATCGGAAAGTCTAATGCCTGAACCTTCTTGTTCCAGGCCGACAGAATACTGTGTTGCAGCAGTCTTGAATGAAACTGAGCATAAGGAACTGCTTCGAATGAAGACACCATCTTCCCTAGCAGCCTCATACAAAGGCGGACAGAAGGACCCCTCTTGGTCCTGACTGCCAGAATCAGCTCCCTTAAAGCAGTGATCTTTGCCTGAGGTAGAAATACTTTCTGCTGGCTTGTATCTATAATCAGACCTAAATACTCCAGTCTTCTTAGTGGTTTTAGGAAAGATTTTTCTAGGTTGAGGATCCAACCTAGGTGTTCCAGATACTTGACTGTGGTTCTCAAGTTTCCGTTCAAGGAGGCTACCGACCGGTCTATCAGTAGCAGGTCGTCTAGGTAATGCTATGACAGCTATACCCTGAGCCCTTAATCTGGCCAGAGGAGGGGCCAAGACCTTTGTGAACACTCGAGGTGCAATGGCTATCCCAATAGGCAGAGCCACAAACTGGAAATGGCGCCCTCCTATCGCGAAGCGCAGAAACTTCTGATGAGCAGGAAAAATGGGCACATGCAGATATGCATCTCTGATGTCTATCGATGCCAGAAATTCTCCTCCCTGCGGGGTGGAGACTACTGTCCGAATTGATTCCATGCGGAAGGACTGAATCCTTAGGAATCGGTTCAGATCCCTTAAATCCAGAATGGGTCTGACATCCCCATTTGGTTTTTGGACCGTAAAAAGGTTGGAATAGAAGCCCAATCCCTGGTCCTTTGCGGGAACCATCATAATGACCTCCTGCAACAAAAGTCGCTCTAACGCTAGAAGGAGCGACTGCTTCTTCTCAGGGTCTCTGGGGACACTTGATCTGAGGAACCAAGGAGAGGAAAATTCCTGAAACTCCAACCTGTACCCTAAGGTTACTGTGGAGATTACCCATCTGTCCTGGAAGTCCTCCTGCCAGAGCTCTGAGAACTGTCACAGTCCTCCCCCCACTCGAACGAGCGGGGGTGCCCCTTCATGAAGAGGTCTTAGTGTTTTGCCTAGTAGGCTTCTTCCCCCAGGACTTCTTTTGTTCCTGGGGTTGCCTCTTGTTTCTGAACCCAGACGGAGGAGGCCGTCGAGACTGCCTGGAGGCTGAAGCCCCTGGCCCTGGGGAAAGAGTCAGTTTGAAAGAGGGACGCTTACTCTTCTTCTTGACAGGTAAGAGAGTACTTTTCCCACCAGAGATCTTCTTGATATAGTCATCCAAGTCTTCTCCAAACAACCTTGCACCACGAAATGGAAACCCAGCCAGCAGCTTCTTAAATGGTGCTTCGGCTGACCAATTTTTCAACCATAGGATTCTACATATATGCACCAACCCCAGTGAAAGACAAGAGGTTTGCACGATAGAATCTCTGAAGGCATCAACAACGTAACATAAAGCCGCAGGAAGGTTAGCCAACCCCTGGGCCTGCTGTTCAGGTAATACTTTGATGACCTGCTTAACATGGTCTCTTAAGTATTGACAGACTCCAATCGCTGCAACTGCAGGTTGAGCCACTGAACCTGCCAAGGAGAAAACATCCTTCAATAGGGATTCCATCTTTTTATCTACAGGATCCCTGAGCATCTGAGCATTGTCTACAGGACAAGTCAGACTATTATTTACGGAGGAAATGGCGGCATCAATGGCCGGTATTCCCCACATTTTTATAAACTTTTCTTCCATCGGATAAAGTGTTGAAAACTTTTTCGGCGGAAAAAACGTTTATCTGGGTGATCCCACTCAGAATAAATGAGCTTTTCAAGTAAATTATGAACAGGAAAAGCATGTGCAGTTTTAGGAGGCTTCAGTGACCCCAAAGAAGAGGAGGGTTCTTTAATTGATTCAGATACGGGCAACTTAAATGTGGAGCGGACCAATCCAGTAAGGATCTGCACTAAGACTTTCTCCTCCTGGGAAGTCGCAGAGGGTCCCTCTCCACCTGATTCCTCAGAAGAGGAATTATCTGTCCCATTCTGATCCCCTGAAAGGAATTCGTCTCCTTTATCCCAGAGCTCCTCTTCCTGAGGGTCTTGGGAAACAGAGGAAGGCCTAGTACGTTTTCTTCCACCAAGTGAAGATGTAATCATGGCCATTAATATCTCCTCTAAACCAGAAGCAGTTATAGCCCCTGACCCCAATGGCTGCCTCTGGCTAGCCATCCCTGGCCCCTCAGGGGGGGGGGAGGATGCTGCAGAAAGGGGGTCCTCAGAACCCGAACGAGATCCCCTAGAGTCTCTGGTTCTTGGGGTGTTTAAACCTCTTCTACCCATAGTGCAAAGAAACAAGGTGGAGGTATCACAAAATGAACACTGACTGCTGAGCGATGTAGTCCGGCTAAAAGCCCTGCTACCAAATGCCCAGTCTGGTGTTACCTTAGTAAATGCTGCCTAGGAGAATGCCTGTGTCCAACCTTACATGCGACCGTCAGCTCTGTGTCCCTCCAAAGGCTCAGTGCACCTGTACAAAGTGCTTTAAATAGCCTGCAGGTGGCCTGTGTGGGCATCTAAGCACACTGTGCTGACGCCCCGCCCCCCCTCTACCGCCCCCCCCTACCACCCCCCCGCTCGAATTTTGAAAAAACGAGCGCTTCCCGCGCTGGCCGACCCTCCGGAAACAATATGGAGGAAGGCTGGGGGGAAGGGGAAGAAGGAGAGAGGCCGGTAGTGATGTGCTCGAGCGGTATACAACCGCTTTACAGACACCTGTGGCCTCCCCCTAGCCTGGGGGGAACATTCGTACAGGAGAAATCCCCCCATCCCATCCTACCTGGAGCTGGCTGGAGATGCTGTGCAGCGTGAGAACACTGAGACCGACATCAGCATGTGAAGGTATGTGCTCTTGGCAGCCCCCGGTGGTCACAATAGGCATAGCATGCATTTACCTTAAAGGAGAAAACCTACTAGAATTAAAAAATTCTGTGGAATCTCCTCTTACCTTATCCAGCTGCAGGGTTCTGTTATACAGACCCAATCTTCATCTCTCACGGTGGGCTCCGTTTGAACAAACCGTCAGAGACCGGGGCCCCTACGAATAGGGAGATCCACAGTTCTGGCCCTGTAAAGAACCCGGCTAGAAATTAGGCTAGAAAAACCATTTTCTAATATGCGGGGTCCAGCTCTCTAAAAAGAGAAGCGTTACACGTAAAACCTTGTTTCTTCGGACACGAGGCCCGGGTACCATCCAATTCGGCCACGAAAGGACACTTTGAATGGATCTGGTCTGCCTGGCTTGCCCCAGTATAGGATATAGGATATTCCCTTTGGAGCTCAGCACAGGACATCTTTACACGTCCATCACCTAAGACACTGGCGTAAAAACTGAGGTATCCCTGCAAGGGGAGGGATTATATAGGGGGTTGAACTTTCTGATAGGGTGTGCCAGTGTCCAATCACCAGTGATACCTATATAACCCATCAGTAATTACTGTGGCTCTGTGTCCCGTGATGTTCGAGAAAGAAACAAAATTGTAAAATAATGCATTTTACCAATCCGTAAAAGGTAGGGGCTGCATTCATTATCTGCTTGAGGATTATTTTTTCCCTATGATCAGGCAAGCAACTTCCTGTCTTAAGCCTGGTACACACTGTACTAACGATCCAATGTAAGTACAGCGATCTCCCCCACTAAGTTGTTGTGTTCTGACAGCCACCCCCCCTCCCCTCCGAGCTCTCAGCCATTGGCTGAGAATGCTGATTGGGAGCCAGTCAGCCGCTGGTTTTCCAGCATGCTCGTCCAACAAAACGTCCTTCCGCCGCTTACCAGAGTCGTCGTCAGCAGCGGAGGCGATCGGATCCTTCTCCGTGTGTGGTATGGTGCCGAGTGAGGGGAAGATGGCCCCCACCCAGCTCCATACCATTGCAGGGCGGAGGCAACGTCAAAACACCACTCCCGCCCATATGTCTTAAAAGGGACTTTTTTTTTTTATTGCATTTTAGTGTAAATATGAGATCTGAGGTCTTTTTGACCCCAGATCTCATATTTAAGAGGTCCCTGCCATGCTTTTTTTTTTCTGTTACAAGGGATGTTTATATTACTTGTAATAGGAATAAAAGTGATTTTTTTTAAAAGAACAGTAAAAATAAAAAGTAAAATTAATAAGAATTTTTTTTTTTTTTTTTAACACGCTCTGTTCCGCTGAGCTCGCGCACAGAAGCAAACGCATATGTAAAAACGGTGTTCAAACCACACATGAGGTATCACCACGATCATATAAGAGAGAGCAATAATTCTAGCTCTAGACCTCCTCTAACTCAAAACATGCAACCTGTAGAATTTTTTAAACGTCGCATATGGAGACTTTTAAGGGTAAAAGTTTGTCGCCATTCCATGAGCGAGCGCAATTTTGAAGCGTGACATGTTTGGTATCAGTTTACTCGGTGTAACATCAAATTTCACAATATAAAAAAAAAAGTGGGCTAACTTTACTGCTGTCTTATTTTTTAATTTACAAAATTTATTTTTTTCCAAAAAAAGTGCGCTTGTAAGACCGCTGCGCAAATACAGTGTGACAAAGTATAGCAATGACCGCCATTTTAATCTTTAGGGTTTTAGAAAAAAATATATATAAGGTTTGGGGGTTCAAAGTAATTTTCTAGCAAAAAAACTGCTTTAAACCAGTAAACACCAAAACTCAAAACTACGCTCTGTCCTTAAGTGGTTAAACAGTATAGGCACTGATTTTTCTTGTTTTACATAGTATACCTGCAATAAGGGCCAGCCTAATGTGATCAAGCAGGACTTAATTTTCTGACTAAAGTTCTACTTTTCAGCAAGATTTTTTTTTTGGGGGGGGGGGGGGGGGAGATGAAGCTGACATAAAAATTTAAAAAAAAAAAAAAAAAAAAAAAAGCACCTGTCAGTGACAAATGGTTTGTCTACACCTTCTAACTGCCACTTTAGCTGCACAGTGTGGTTTGTTAAATTAAGTTAAAAAATTACAGGATTTGAGGCTTTTTCGCATGAGCAATTGGAGGAGCAGCAAAACTCAATGGTGGAGCCATGCTTTTACACCCAACAGCTACCCACTTTAGCTGCAGAGGCAGTGGCCGGGGAAGCACACGTCGCAGCCATGTTATTTTGCCTCACAGCTGCAGCAGGATGTATACCCCGTCACTTTGAAGTGATTGGGGCCACAGTGCAATCACATGCAATGCACGTGGCTTTGGGGTGCTAGTGCAGGGTTCAAGATGTTAAAGCAGGTGGTAAGGACGCAATACAATTCCTCCTCGTCAGTCAAATGCTCTCTGAAGAGCAATCTGAATCCTAACACACATCGCTCTTCAGGGAGCAAAGTGAGTGTGATTTAGCCCTTACCGGCAGATCAAGTTAAAGACAAGTCTACGCCTAAAAGAAAACGAAAACAGCCACCGCACTTTGATATTCAAAACAAAGGTGTAAGTGTCCTTTAACTTTTTGCCCCCAATGCTTCCTGGGCTCCACGCACCCATCGGTGGGGCGAGCATATTGCGTGCTGCTGGGTAGAGGGGAGGAGAGCCTCCCATTCCTGTTACTGACCCAGAAGCAATGTGTAAAATGTCACTTCAAGATCCCAGTATTACTTTCCCTAGCCAGCATGGCTGCATTTCATCAGCTTTATTGGAGGATAGGTGAGACGGATGTCTCATTAAAAAGGACCCATCACCAAAATGTGGTGAAAAAAAGTTTGGTTAAAAAAAAAAAAAAAAAAAAAAAAATGTAAGTTCCGCCGAAGCATTTAAACCCCCTCCCCCCAAAAAAAGAAAAAAAATAGCCCCTCCCACCCCCACGCACGAACGTAAATGTACGCAAGAAAATGTTGATTGCTTTACATATGTTACATATCACTGTGCACACTGGAAGGAAAGCAATAATTCCTGGCCCATTATTTATGGTTAACTCTAAAGTGTTGCCTATGGGAAAATATAGGGTACTGAAGTTTGTAGCCGTTTCATGGGCGCATTCAATTTTAAGGTTTTACATGTTGGGTAACATGGTGCAACCTCATATTTTAGATTTTACTAAAATAATTAGGTAGGCTATTGTCTTTGTGTGCCCTAAAATTAACTAGTATATTTCTTACTGATATTTCGCACTTCCTAAACCATTGTGCTAATGTTGTGAAACAAAAAATTGGTACTACCACAATTTTATTCTCCTCAAGCTTTCAGAAAATTTGTGTTTTTATGTAATCTGCAGGCCAAAAATCAGTGGTCCCTTCATTGTAAGTTAAGCACACATTAGGCTTGATTTACTTTAGGCAAATCCACTTTGCACTACAAGTGCACTTGGAAGTGCAGTCGCTGTAGATCTGAGGGGGACATGCAAGGAAAATAAAAAACAGCATTTTAGCTTGCACATGATTGGATGATAAAATCAGCAGAGCTTCTCCTCATTTTAGATCTTCCCCAAGATCTACAGTCACTGCACTTCCAAGTGTACCTTTAGTGCACTTGCCTTTAGTAAATCAACCCCATTGTGTGATGAGGCATAATACCTCAAGAGTCTCCCCATTTCAGCCATTATGTACACAAATATATAAATACACATCATTACTATTCAAAATACAATGAACACTTTACTATACCACAGAGTGGGGGGTGCGGGGGTTGGGCAGTAGCCCCGGGCGCAAAGTCAAGAGTGGCGCAGAAAAGTGTCCCGAGTATGCACTCACCGAGCCTCAGCCTGTCACTCCAAGTTGTGTGCGCTCTGCCTCCGACCGATCGCTGCTCTCCACTCAGCCTGGGTCAGTGTCAGTGATGGGTGTCCTGTCATGAACACGTTACATGAGGGCACTTTTCAGGTACGGCTCACCAGGGGGATCAAAATATGTTGACCAAGTATCCAGCAGTGCAGAGTTACCACCGTGACCTAAAATTCATCGGAGGGAAGCAGCAGAGCAGAGGCATGCAGTGTAGAGTCTCCCCGTCGTCCTCCTCTCCGAGCTGCGTATTTTATATGTGCGCATCCCTTGTGTGGGATGATCGGGTCAGGTAGAAAGGGGCTGGTGGGAATTTACAGCGGGTTTTTCATCCAGGGCGACACTTTCTAGCAGGCTGGAATGAGATGAGGGAGGAAGTTTATCTGAAGTGCCGCTCTTCTATCACTTCTGGGACACCTCACATTTAGGGAGGGGGACACATTACCACAGACTAGGAAATCATAATTGACAACATGCACCCAGAGCTTTCGGTCTGCTCTGTGCTTCATACGTGGGTGGGGGGTCAGCATTTATATAGAACATGGGATGGGGGGAGTATATAATAAAATATATGGGGTTATGGGAGGAGGGGCAGTGTTTAATACATGGGGGGAGGGGGGGCAGTGTATATATATTACATGGGGGGGGGCAGTGTATATATATTACATGGGGGGGGTCAGTGTACATACAATACATGGGGGGAGTCAATATATATTATACATGGGGAGGGGTGTTAGTGCATATATAACACATGGAGTGATGGGGGTCAGTGTATATCTAATACATGGGGGAGGGGGGGTGTCAGTGTGTATTACATCAGTATTTTAACATACATGTGCTTAGGGGGTAAGGGGTTTAGTATTTTACTAGTGGAAAAGTATACGGGTTAGAGGGCGCAAATTACTTGACTTGCCCCAGGTGCTGACAACCCATGCTACGCCACTGCAATGTAGCTATATTTAAGAATATATCACAAAAAGCTCATACCACCTGTGTAAACTAATACATTTGGTTACTTTATTGCTATTTGAGCAGATTAAGGGATTTTTTTAAAGTGATTGTAAAGGCAGGTGGTTTTTTTATCTTAATGCATACTACGCATTAAGATAAAAAAAACCTTCTGTTTGCATTAGCCCCCCAATACTTATCTGCACCCCATCACCATCCAGTGATGTCCACAAGTGCCTCAACTGTCCGGGACTCACCCTCCTGATTGGCTAAGACAAACTGTTAGCCAATCAGGAGAGAGGGGATGGGGCCAAACTGTGGCTCCGTGTCTGAATGGATATACAGAGCTGCAGCTCGGCTGCCATCACAGCAAGCTGCTTGCTGTGGGGGCATTCAGCAGGAGGGAGGGGCCAGGAGCACCAAAGAGGTACAGGAGAAGAGGAGGATCTCGGCTGCTCTGTGCAAAACCACTGCACAGAGCAGACAAGTATAACATGTTTGTTATTTTAAAAAAAAAACAAAAAAAAAAAAAAAAAAACGTTACAATCACTTTAAGAGCAATGAGACTTATAGAATACAATATGAACCATCAATACTGAGGTTCTTCACCAAGGTAGATGAATATTGCTAACAAACTCAAAACATAGCAGAAGGGATTGGGAATAACATTCACAAAAGTTAGAACGTTGCAACTTCCAAATGAAATGTGGGCTGATATCAAAATTAAGATATGTAGACACAAAATAAAATGAAAAAAGATAAAATGGTCATTGTTATGACAGTTGACTCCAGAAGCCTCTTAAAATAATTTTTCAGGTATTAGTCAATGGATGGGTTAAACTCTATTGCAGCCAATCACATTCTGCGCTCTTTATTGATAGCACAGGGTACCTCCTACGCTTTTCACACTGCATGGGGTAATACAGGCAACCATGTTTTCACACCAAGTTGTGCTCATGGGTCCGCCATTTATAATCTTTGATAGGCTTAACTTAGCTTGTGATCTGGATCACAGAAGGCCACACATTTTCCTGTATATTGGCTACTTCTGGCAAACATGGAATCTACTTAAACTATGTATCAATATTTTAAACAGCTAAAGAATGTCCTATAGGTTCACTAAAATACCACTTTCTGGGGATTAATATGCCTTACTCATCCTGTAAGGATAAACTTCCAAACTCTTCCATTTCACAAACCAATTCCCTTTAAAAAAACAAAAAACAAAAAAACAATCCGCACTCTTTCACCAACTGACCAGAAAAACACGCCTTATTTATTATTGCATGGCACACAGCCAATCCGATGGCTAAACAATTTACTTTCTACTTGCACTTCCATAAATCTCACTCCCGAATAGACAAATTTTTCATAAACGTTTCAACTCTGGTCAGGATCTGTAACAAGCCCCTTGCTCGCTCGGTTCCACTCTCCCGACACTCCTCTGCAGCTATTGAATCAGATTGCAAAGTCTGATGGTTCGGTCATCCAATGTTCTGGGATTAGAACTACAGCTCTGTGCCGTTCTAGTCCAGTTGTGATAGCTCAGAACAAACACCAGGCAGGCTGCATGTAAGTTCAACCAGGAATCTATCTTTATTGACAAGAAGTCTTATTTATACAATAAAAGAGGAGGTGCAGGCCTCCTGCTCATATTACTCTAACTATACAGCTGTAACCTAATTAACATGAGCTAATTAACTAATCCCTTTAGACAGCCTAGATGACTCAGACATGACCGTTAGGCCAGACTGGCCGTCTTGTAGTTCAGAAAGTCCAATCAACATTATCACAATCAACATAGACTCTTCTTCACACAATAGCAGAGTTAATTAACACAAACAACAATGGGGATCTAATGACTCTTAGATCCCATAGTAGACTTATTTACAATACGCATTTTTAGCAGACAATAGACAGACAGGTGTTGGAATTTACATCAGCATCTCCTAACAGTATCTGTCCCAGCATTATGAATCAGCCACTATTCCAATATGGCAAATCCAGGGTCCCCAGACATACAGCTCACAAAGAGCACCGTTCCCCCAAATGCAAGGGCCCCCGATCGATCGGCAAGAGGCTAGCATACAGTCCCCTCCAAAAGTCTCTTTCCCGGCTAGGTCTGTCACAGGATCCAACATTCATACTATATCCTGGTCAGTTCATGCCCCAATTACCCTATCACTCGCCCTATCTTCTGATTCTTTTAAATCTTACCACTGGCAACCTAATGATTTTCTTCTTAACCACAGGAAGGTTTTACCTCCTTGACCAGGGCATTTTTTGCTATTCAGCACTGTGTTACTTTAATTGGCAATTGCTTGGTCATGCAACACTGTACGCAAAATTAAATTTATATCATTTTTTTTCTTTTGGTGGTAATTGGTCACCACTGGGTTTTTTTTATTTTATAAACCAAAAAAAGGCAATCATTTTTTTTTTAAAATGTCTCCACAAATGTAGTCAAAATTGTATTCTGCTACATGTCTTTGGTAAAACCAAACTGCATTTTTGGGCACACTTGTATAGTTCTGATCATTATCAAGATCTGTACAGACACTATACCGTACTAGTAATATGACAGTGTTCAACAATTTATAGTGTGACTGATAGTGTGGCAGAGAAGGACAGTAACTGAGTGAAATGAATACAGTTATCACGTCACTATGGGGCTTATTTACTAAAGCTGGAGAGAGCAAAACCAGGCTCACTTCTGCACAGAAACCAATCAGCTTCCAGGTTTTATTGCCAAAGCTTCAATTCAATTAAAACAAGCTGAGGTTGGAAGCAGATTGGTTTCTATGCAGAAATGAGCCTGATTTTGCACTCTCCAGCTGTAGTAAATAAATCCCCAAGTGCCAATTACAGGCCAATAAGCCCTAATGAATTCCGACAAAGGTTTTTTACTAAACTACTAGATCTCAGACTTAACCAGATTCTACCTTCCTTAATCCATTAAGGATCAAGTGGGGTTTATCCCCTTCAGACATTGACCTTATTGACATCGCCAGTAAAAAATAACCTAGATGTGGAAAAGGCCTTTAATAAGCTTAGTTGGCCATTTAGATTTGTGATCCTAAGGGCTCATTTACACTTGCTTCGGCTTCAACACACATTAACGGCTAGTTTACACTTGCTTCAAAACAAGGCTTCAGACAGGCTTTGTTAAAGCTCTCTGAATGCTAGTCAACGTTCCTGTCATTAAATAAAATGGTTAGCTTACAGTCTTGTTTATACCTTGCTTTTTCTTTGGATTTGCTTCAAAAATTATACCCCATGTAGATTTAGTGGTGCTTTAAAGAGTCTTCAAAGTCTCAATAGAAATCTATGGCAAAACTCACTTGAAGCCCCACGAACCCTTACCGAAGATCCACCAAAGCCTCATTGAAGCCCCTCGAAGCACCAAGCAAAAGCAAGCTGTAAACAAGACTGTAAGCTTACCATTTTATTTAGTGACATGAGCTTTGACTGGCGTTGAGATGGTGTGTTACAGGTCCTCTCTATGGAGATATCTGGGGTCTATAAGACCCCACATCTTTCCTCCAGGCTGGAAAGAAAAAAAGAAAAAATGAAAATCTTTCTTTTCAGCCGTGTTCTCGGCTTTATTTACTTCCGACAGCCGTTCATGTCATAACGTCGCGCCTGGGCCTCCGAAGATCAGAGATGACTGGGAACCATCTGGTCACTGGAAATCTCTATGATCAACGTCCGGCGGTGGTGGATTCATTCTCCGGCTCGCTGATTGTATGGGCGATTCGGGAGAAGCACCGGAGAGCGGCGAAAGGGGGGGGGGGTCCCTCCCCGCCGCCTGTAAGATCAAGCAAGTGAACTGCCGCTATGATTTTTCTTACAATGAAGGGAATCGCTAGCTGTAAAAGATGTTATCTGAATGATGTCTGTAGCTGCAGGCATCATTTAGATATCCCCACTGAAAGTCAACGATGTCATATGACGCCCATGGGCTGGAAGTTATTAAGCACGTATTTGCGAATGTAAGCCTTTGTTTTTAACGCAAACTGTTAGACAGGATAATTTGGCTGGTTGGTAAGTTGAGCAGAAAATACATTTTCTTTGGTTTTGTATGACATGCGTCGCCCTTCCATATGCTTCTTGCTGTGAAGGCCAGTTATTGAGGGGGGGGCAGAGGTCATTTGTTTTTACTGCCCTCTCTCTACTCGGCCTATTGCCATCTGCATAGAGCTCTTAGCAGCACGCATTCAGAAAATTAGTAATATTCATGGTATTTCGCTTCAAAATAGGGAATTTAACATTTCATTATTTGCTGACAAAGTCCTCCTTATGCTTACTCAACTCCATGTCACCCTCCCTAGTCTCCACAAAGAAATAGATCTATATGGCTCCCTCTAGAGCTTCAAAATCAATAATACCAAAACAGAGGCTATTCCTCTTAATATCCCTTAACAAGGCCTAACACTTATATATCCCTATACCTGGAAATCATCAGCTTTGAGATACCTAGGTGTGAAACGGATGCCCACTTTGATGCGCTTTATAAACCAAAGTTTCTCCCCCTCAATTCGAACATCAAGAAACTTCTCTCTCAATGGAAACCACTTCTGTCCCCAAACAATGCCTTGTTGGCAAGTTGTTGATACACATCTGACATCTGGATCCCTTTTAAATTTAAAATGTTTCTTTCGAGTCCACCTCCACCCGCTTTTTCCAAGACATTGTGGTGTTTTGTAGTCTTATTTTGGAAGAAGCTTGAACTCCCTTACCCAACGGATCTCCAGTCCAAGATCAGAAACATCCAAAGGATGGAATATCTTGGAGCCATCATTAATGACTCAGCTGACAAACACATTGAGATTTGGAAACTTTGCCATATTTTGGAAAAACCCCCTTAGATCATCTTAGTATAATTTCTTCTGTAACTCACTCAGGGTCTGGATATCAGGTGTGCAATGCTCAAACCCTGAATGGCACCCAAGGACTCCCATTCTTCATCTCTCTATCCCCCTCCCCCACCCTAGATTTAGTTTTTGTCTCTTTTTTTCTGCTGCCTTGTATTATTGCTCTTTTCCACTGGCTGATATTTGGACTTTGCTATAGTTCCACTTGTAATAGTATCTCTTTATCCACACTTTTACTTCAGTTGAATGTGTTACATAATGGCACTTGTTGTTTGATTCGCCGGGTAGAGTGGTTCACTCCCAAGCCTTGGCTTTTCTCATCTTTGTCTTTTTATTATAAAAACACTATATATATATATATATATATATATATATATATATATATATATATATATATATATATATATATATATATATATATATATATATATATATATATATATGTGTGTGTGTTATTATCCAGGTTCAATGACTCATGACAAGCAGACTGACAACGTCACGGTGTACACTCCTGTTGTCTTAAATATTTACGGACTTTTACTTATTGTTCTACAGTGCCTTACCTCTGTTGTAATTCTCTAAAATAATATTCTTAATAAAAAGACAGTTTTAAAAAAATATATCACTTTCTGATACAACAAGAATGATTATAATCAGCACGGTTCACAAAAACACTAATTTTTTGTCCTTTCTGCGTGTTTGCCAGACTGTAAGGATAAAGAAATTATGTAGAACCAAGGGCCTTTTATCCCCAGTTTAAGAGAAACATAACATACATTAACACTACTTAACTCTGATTTTAATATGACAGCTAAATGTGTCCAGATTTCAAAAGAAAGGCTGCTGTAGAATATTTATTACAGTAACAAATCCTTGAAGTGTTATACAAAATTCATTAGTTTTCCTTAATCAATTCTTGCATCAACATGCACATTAGCCTGTGACAGACTAATTCAAGAAAAGCAATTACAACTCCATACCTTATGTATAAAGATGACATAAAACAACTGTGTTAAACCAGGAAAACACAATCAAAATGCAAAG